>NW_022060589.1:600000-1087500 GCF_003285725.1 Scaptodrosophila lebanonensis | reverse complement strand
GATCATATGTTATTTTGAATCGTGCCAAATGGAATAAAGCCGTGTTCAATCCAAACTGTGTAAAAACAGAATCAGGTGTAATTACTTTGGTTAGACGAGTGCCAAGAATTTGCTCCGAAACGTTATGGAGGAAACTTTCTTGCCCACCAAATATAGACAAGTCTTGAGATTTAAATACGGAACGCGAAATGAAAAGAGAAACAGAAGACCTCAAAAGGACTTGACGTAAATGATAAATAAACAACAACATATCCTAAAGATATCACATTGTTTATAATTGGCTGTGATAGCCATTATTCCAGATCGCCATTTTCTACATCGATAAGAAATTGCTCTCGTGGAGCGGATATAAACCATCTTGAAATTCTGCTTCCCACTATAAAGTATTGTGAAGTGTATTTGGGCTTCGGTGCTGCTTAAGATTGTGCCCTTTTTTCTCTCGCCGTTGCATGTATTTGCACACAGGATATTAATTTTTACACCATTCATTGATTTTGTTTGCGCCCGGGCGGGTAATGAACATTCAGAAACAGCGATGCTTGTTCAGATGGCCAGCAGTCGTCGCCTTGCTCGTTTCCGTTTCCGTTTGCAAAAATAAAAAGCTGCTTTTTTGCGTGTGTTTTTTTTTTGTTTTCTTTTTTTAAATCAAACGTTTGCATATCCATGAGTTTGCGACGCATTGAGGCAGAAAAACTGCAATGCAAGGCAATTGTTGAAAACACAGCAACAACAATAACAACAGCAGCTACTATCGCTCCACTCGATTATAAAAGTACAGTTGCAACAAGAGCTGTCGATAGGTTGTGTAAAAGCAACAAATAACGAAAAAACGAAATACAACAACAACAAAAAGAAGCGAATGCAAAAATCAACAACTTTTGATTTATGGGCGCGCTCCAAAAGGCAAACAAACAAGCACTTTGTTGGCATTTTAAGGGATGGGGTGGAGGGAGGGACGGGGCGGGGCGGGGCGCCTCATCATTGTGTAATCAAAATAAGTAGCGCAAAGCATAAAACGAAATTGAAATTCAACCTAATTGCAGGAAATTTATAACGCAACTTAACAGCTGACAGATTTCTTTTTTCTTTCTTCTATTGCCCCGCCACAGCCTTGGTCCTTTTAAATTCTTTATATTCTGTTGTTGTTGTTGTTGTTGTTGGTACGGGAGTGGCCAAAGGGGTCGACTTGGGTGGTTGCTGCTGCTTGCCTTGAATACTTTTGTTATTCATAAATCTTTACAGACGCTCATAATTCATGCAGCAGCCATCGCCTCAGCGCCTCAACGCCTCATCCTCGACTCGAGCGACTTGCGCTCAGCTTTGTCTGATTGGCAGGCGTGTAGTAACTGAGATGATGGCCGGGAGGGTTACGGCAGGCAATAAGCTCAAATTGCGCCAAAGTTATGCCAATGCCTTGCCAGACAAGGCAAGTCGCATATTGTAACAAGCAAGGAGAACAAATCGGTTAGCTGAGCAGCAAAGTCTAGAGTTCCACAAACTGATGGATAATTGGGAGGGAAGGCGTAGCAGGATAAGCTATTTTAAAAAACCTTCCCCTCTCTACTCATGGCATCCAAGCATCTGCAATTTACAATTTTACTAAACGCTTCACTTAACAGCCATCTCTCGCGCCAACACTTTTATTCGCCTTATAAGTTGCAGATACTTGTACATATATCTCTTCTGTCATTTCAATAGAACTATTCCAATTCTGATTCTTGACTCCATTCAAGTCTTAGCAACAGACTGTTAAACAAAAAAACAGCTACTTTTCTAAGAACTATACAATGCATTTTCTCCTTTCCTCCTTCTTCGGGTTTTCTAGCTTATAAGATGCTTCCTATAATTCTTATATGTATATTTTCCTCCTATGTCGACAGTCAATGTTTGTAGACACATAAATAAATAAATAAGTATATTTACGAGAGAGAGCTATATTTCTATCATAAAGCCAGACAGGTCATTCAAATTAGGTACTTTCAAAGTCTTCAAAATATTCAAGCGATTCTATATATATTTTCCCAAGCAACTTGCTCGATATCTTCAACTCTGTACTTTTTTTTTGGCATCTAGAATGTACGTCCTATTCACATATTTTAATTCCCATTTTTTTATTTGCAAATGCCAATCAATTCCTTTATATAACAAACAGCCACCGACATGTTTCTGCAGAAATTTTCAAGAATGCAGTAGCTATTGCACATACAAAATTAACAACAACTGATAGATTTGAGTTTTAATTATAGTAGCGTTCTATGAAAAACAAATAGCAATGAATTACATTTTATTAAAATTTTCAAGCATATTCTAAATACCGAATAAAAGTCAATAAATAAGAGCATTTTCGGTGGATTTCAGTTATTTAGTATTGAAATAAATATAAATGCTCATATGTAATTACATATATAAAATAAATGAAGCTATAATATTAATTTAGCAAAAAAGTATTATAGGTAATTAGAGGCCTTCAAATAAAATGTGACAAATAAAATACAAAATGATGGGAGAGCCATTGGATATTCAATTAATAATAATTATTGTAACATAAATATCCAGACTCAATCTCAAAAACAGTATAAATCCACTTATGTAAGAAAAGGAAACAAAATGATTTTTGCTTCGCTAAAAGAAAAAGCCGTTACCTCCCGAGCGCGCCAAAATATAAGCAGCGCCATCTCTTGAATACTGCGGGAAACTCGCAACAAGTCAATAGTGTGCGGCAGTGCTACCAATTCCACCATTAGTCTGTTACTGCACGTGAAGCACTGCCAACTCATAAGCTGGCAATTGCTGCCAACTAAGATGACCGCAAAACGCGCCTAACTTTGACGCGTTTTTAACCAGTACCGTCGATCATCGGATTACAACAAGCGAGCCAATAAAATTACTAATTGAAGTCGAAATTAAAAAACTAGACTTGTTTCCAACCACTACAGTCCTAATATTCAACCCGTCTTAAACTTAACTTATTAAAAGATAAGAATTACGTGCTATATGTTCACCCCAAACAACACACCTGCGTTAGGCCCAGAATTTAGTTAAAAATACGACAATTACATATGTACATACGTATGTATGTATATTGGAGCTGCTTACGTTTCCAAGTCTATAAAAGTACTTTAATAATTAAATTACGTTTAGTAGTATGTGCTTAATTTAATTTGATGATTAAATAACATATTGAACTGACATTTGGCAAACACATACATATGTATGTACATACATATTAATAAAAATAGCATACACACATGATGTTTGTTGTATTATACATATATTCATTTCATTAAATTTATTGCAAATAAAAAATAAATTACGTGCACGATGGGCATATGTGACGTCACTTGTTACAATCTCGCTGCAACGCCAAAGAAACGACCCGCGCAATACGCCTCCTGGTTATTTTTGCTTCACAATTTGTTAGTGCTTCTCATTTGCTCTCTTTTTTGCTCTCGCTCTTTACGCATGCAAAATGCGCTAATTGAGTCAACACGTCGTCAAATCAAGAACAACAAAAATAGTTTCTGCCTTATTTTCATTGCTTTGGGCACTCAACGCTGCTTTTTGTTTTTGCTGATTTGTTGTTGACGACGCTAAAATTAAAAAGAAATAAGTAAAACAACCGAAAAAAAAACGATTACAAAGTTAACTGCGCATTTTACGGTGCGTCGTCAAAAATTACGACGAATAGCAAGAAGAACAACAAAAGCAATGCGAAGTAGCAAGCAAGCAAAATCAAAGACAATAAGGGTATTCCGGATTGCTCTTTTACGTTCGATTTTGTTTGAAGTAAACATTCATATGTATGTGTGTATGTATGTACATACATACATATGTAAATAGGTATAAACGGAAGACGCAACTGTCTAACTTTTGTTTGTATGTATGTACATACATACATATGTATGTTCACTGGTGGGTGGTTGAATACTATAAACTATTGACAAATATATTTAAATAAATTGAACACAATTTAACAAGCTTTCAAAGGTACATACATACATATGTACATACGTATGTATATGTTTGTGTGCACATGCATACATATGTAGGTAAGTATATGTACATACATACATATGTGTTAAATTCAAAGAAAGAAAAATACACGACAGAATAAAACGGGCACTTCAGAAACCAAGGCAAAGTGTATTTTAAAATCGGCTGATTTTCTTTAAACTATTTGTGCTCCAGTATTTTCCGCAGCTTTTTGGTCGCATTGCAGGGCTTGCATGGGGCAGCTAAGAACGAATCAGTAAAACGAACTTAAACAGATATTACGAATACCCGTAATGTAAACGAGATCATTTGGCGTCTATTGACATTGCGACGACGTGAGAGAGCAAATGAGTGAGTGAATGAGTGCGAGTAAGCGTGCATGCGTGTGTGTGCGTGCTTGCGTGCGTGTTTCTTTATCTCTCCTATTCTCAGTTGTATTATTTTGTTTTTATTAATTACTTGTGCATTTGTTATTCAACTATTTGTGCACAATAGGAACACCAGCAACATTAGCTTCACAAATACATTTGTATGTACATGTGTACATCTATACATCTTGAGCAAATAGAGCAAACGTCGCTTTGTCTGTGCGTGATAAATCGGCCCAAAAAGAGTGGACAACAAAACACTTGCCTGACATTTTCTTTTTGTTCAAGAAACCATACATAGATGTGTATATACATATGTATGTACATTGTATGTATGCACATACATACATATGTACATATGTACTTATTGTACTATGTACAATCAATAGAAAAAAGTGAGCAGTGACGAACAAACAAGCAAACGAAATGCGTGGAAAATGATGTAAAACTAATGGCAGCGCCGACAACAACAAAACAACGGTCTATGCAACAACAATGCCAACAGCAGCTTGAAAAAAATATAAACCAACAGAAACGCATGCATGAAATTGAAAACTTTTAATTCTATGCAATTTTCTGCCTATTTTTACACGCCTTTTCACTCACACGTTTACTAACACACATACCTACATACATACACATGTACATGCGTATTGTTTATACATACACACATGTACATATGTACATACATACATACATACATATGTACATATGTATGTACATTCAAGCACACGACCATTCCTGCGCTCAATGCAAACAAAATTAAACATGGCCAAACGTCAAATGCGCGCCCAACGCCTCCCCCTCGCACTCTCTTTAACTCAGACACCGCTCACACACAGGCACACAAAGTCGCGACGGCCTCACCAAATGTGTGTCTGTGCCTCACCGTGCCATGCGGTGCGCATAGTGGGACCAAAGCAAGTTGCCTTACAACGAACAGGTGACATTCCACTATTAATTTTTGCTGCGGGCGGACAGCTGCAAAGAAATTGAAAAGCTCGTTTTCGTATAATATTAACATAATGACATATAAGCTTTCATAACAATATTATGAGCAAAATAATCTCAGGTGATATAAATGGTATAAACATGAAACCAGGTTGAAATAAAAAAGGGCCGCGAGAAGACTTTCCATTACTGCGTTTAACGATTTCATACCAATGCTCAGGTGTTCTCATGTCAGGTTTTATGGGAATTGGTGAGTTGTAAAGCCTGACCTGCTAGCAGCCTTTGTTTTAGTTGTCCGTAGGATGCACATAAGCATAGGCAAAAAAAAAAGTATGCAATAAATGAACGTACGTAGGTGATATATTATTTAAATATAAGAATACTAAAAATATAAAATAAATAATACATATGTATATGTAATAATAAATAAGACTCTGCTGCTTGGTTTATATCTGCTTTATTTAATTTTATAAATACAATGAATAACACTTCCTTGTGAAAAGAAATTGTAGAGGTTCGCTAAAAACAATTTAAGCAAAATTATTTGTTTTTATGTTTTTAACATCGCACCACTGTGCTCTATCAACATTGTTGTTGCTGCTTCTCTTCTTTAACGAAAGCGTCCCCAGCGTCGTCAACAACACCGCTAAATACAGACATATACATACATATGTATATACACATGCATACAAATGTATGTGTGTGTTTCTTGTTGATGTTTTAACATTTTATTTCATTTAAAGTGTGTGTGTGTGCGCTTTTAATTTGATTTTTGTTCTGGGCGCTCACATTTTGCTCATTTTCATTGAAATTTAATACACGCCGTCGCACTAATAAAAGCAACAATAATACTATTGAGTTTGTTTTGTTTTTCTTTTCTTTGTTTTTAATTTGTGCGTAATGCCTTTCCTAATTGTTGCCATCCAACCGTTTGACACTTTTTGTTGTTGTTTGTGTAAACTACAAATGTAAATACCTACATACAAAGAAAATGCAAATTTTCAATGCATTGCTTGTAAAGAAAAACCCCACCGGCCACCCGATCGTTCGACCGATGCACAAACTTGATCGTTTGCTTTATGCTCCACTTTTGCTTGTGATTTTTTAGTTGACGCCAAATGTTAGCGTCGTTGATGGTGTTGTTGTTGTTGCTCCTGCTGCCGTTGTTGGCATCGCGTTGTTTGATTTTCACATTTTTCTTTATTTTTGGTATCACATGATTATATGGTGGTACATACACAACTAATTATACAAACATACATAAGTTTGTATGTATGTATGTACATATGTATGTATATTTGAATGTATGTATATGTAAGTCAGTCTACATAAATGTTCAGCTTATGCATTTGTGTGTGTATGTGGAGGAAAATGCCTTTTGAAACATTTTTGCTGCGTTAAGTGATCCGTTGATCTCGCTGTCGGCTGAGATTATGACGTAAAACATAGCCTACGTTCCCTGTTATCAACATACATACATATGTATGCATATACATACATACATACATACATATGTGTGTACATGTGAAGACAAAGTAAAGACAACTAAAAATTTAATATTTTCTCTCTGCCATCACATGTTGAGTGTTGACAGGCAAGGCAGCTTGCACCACGACAGTTCTAGGTTAACTTTAATGCCTTAAATGTTGATTGCGAATAACGTTGCTCAGGCAACAGCAACAACAATCAGAATAAAATATTAGTTGGCAGCATTTTTTGCGTGTCTTAAACACACGGTGCCAAGCACGCGTCGCACTTTTTTTACGTTGCACATGTGTGTGTGTGTGTGTGACCTTTTTGCGCTCTCCCTCACGCCGCTTTGTTATGCTTTTTTGCACCTGTTTAACTGTTTTTGTTTTCTTGGCCACGCTCTCTGGCCAGTTGTTGTTGTTATTTCATTTTAACTGGTTTTTCGCGCGTCCTCTCACTTTATCTCTCGCTCTCGTCGCTATTGAAATTCCTTTACATTGCAATTTCCAATCACAAGCAATTTCACTTGCTTATTGGACGGGTCTACCGGGCCGCAGGTTGTATAACCAGACCCAGACGAACCGCATGGCAAATGACGATGGCAACAACAATAACAAAAAAAGAAACAACGCCAAAAACGAAGGCAGCGACAGCGTTGCCAACAGTAGCGTCCAAAACTGTGTGTAAACAAAATTTGTATAGAAGAGAGGGGAAGGGGCTGCTTGGTTGCTTCTGTTATCTCAGTGTCTGCTAGTTCGCTCTTTCTGTCGCTCTTTTAGCGCTCGTTTTGTTTATGCGCCACATAGAGCGCTGTTTGTCCCACATATTTTTTGTTTGTTAGTTTTTCAGCTTCTACAGCCGCCGTAGTCGTCGGACGCTGCCGACGTCTCTGCTAGTAACAAAAGTCACGCCGTTTTTCTATTAAAAACGAGGGCGGTTCAATGAGTCAGTGACCTTCGTATTTCCCTCGCGTTGGACCACCTATAAATATATCATTAAATTAAATAACTATTGAAAATTTGTGTGCAAAAAAGACAGTACTTACATGCTTACATATAAAAACTTTTCAAAATTTTCTAAAATAAAAAAAACTGGCTTACGTATGCAACCGTCTCAGCAATTTAGGAGCTCAAACCGATATAGTATAGAATAATTGAATAGATTCATTTTATTCTCTTAAAGTAATTTTTAAGGATATATTTGGATTCTTGGAATCTAATATTAGTTTTTTAATCTAACCTCGTAGTTTTTTGTTTGCCTCCGCTCGGAGTGTATTGCGTGTTTCTCACTGCCTTTTGCTTCATTTGTTCTATTTTCCACACTGGCGCACGTTATTCTTTCATTAAGCTTGCGCGTTTGTCTGCTGCCCACAGATGTACACACATGCATACATATGTATGTATGTGTGTATAGATGGAAGTACAAACGTCTATTTATTATGGGTATGCGTGTATCTGTTTGTCCATTTAAGCAAGCAGCCACGTTTATACCGCGCTCCCACTAACGCAACAAATCTCTTGGCCAAAAACCGGCCGGAAAACAGCGCACAATTCCAATTAGAGTAAAACCAGCAAAAAAAAAAGTCCGTGTTTTTCTGTTGCTCTCCGTCCGAAGAGAGGGAGCATATGATTTACAAATGTACATATGTTTGTAGCGCTCTCAACGGCTGTATTTTGGTTTGTCTCCCGCACACCCATACATACATAGCTGTGAACACATACATACATACATCCATATGTTTTGTGTGAGAACGCAATCATAAAATTAGTATAATTGAGTGACAAACGATAAGAACTTTGCTCTCTCTCTCTCGCGACGCTTATCGCCGTACCGATAAAAACAGCATTACTACCAGCCTGGCTTTCTTTTTTTTCCTGTGAAATAAAACAGTTGTATTGCTCTATACAAATGTATATGTATTATGAATGTAAGTATGTACATAAATATGGTATATTGATGATTTTAGCTGTTTGTTGTTGTTTGTTTGTTTTTACTGCAGTGTACAAGAGAAACACAAACAAAACAAATGCTGCACGATCACTTAAAACGGCGCAGCCGTACTTTTCTCTCCCTCTCTCTTTTTAATTAACACGTTCGTATTACAATTCATTTTCATTAATAGTGTACCGCCTTGGTGATGAAATAAGTGCGACGACTTTGGCTCTCTTGTCTGTCCTCAATGCCCCGCCCCCAAGCACCTTGCTTAAACTAGAACGCAACATATAACAGCAATACATAACATATGTATGTATGTACATATACATATTTCATGTATATATGTACTTTTACTCACATGGAAAACACAATAACGGAATTTTTGTATTTTACGCATTTCCAGTTCGTTTTTGTTAAATCAACTAAATACCGATACAATGTTTTAAGTAGCGTGCAATCATGTACATTTATATATGTATATGTATGTATGTAAGTTGTGTTGTATCTGTGTTTTTGTTATTTGCGCGCGGGTGTTGCGGTACGCCAGTGTCTTTGTATGCGAGCGTATACATTTATACATACAATCATACTGTTCGTGCAAGTGTCCGTGGGCCCTGTGCGATTGACTTTTTCTTCTCAGGGTAGTAAACACACTATGTGACAACTATGTACATATGTATGTATGTATATACATATGAATTAATTCATAGATATGTACATACATACATGCACGTTTTTCAGAAAGTGGAGTAATACAAAAGTAAATTTTTGAATCAAATAATTAAATAACCTCCGGAAAATGTGAATTTTGATCGACCAATGTTTCTGTGGTCCGATATAATAACAGTAAGAATAAACAGATCACAGTGGTGTAGGTATTAAAGATGGTTCTTGTTCAAGGAAAACTGAGAAGTTGTATGAATAAACATACAGAAATGATTAAACAGTTAATAAAAAAACACACTTAGGCAAAGAAGTTAATAATATAGAAATGTGTCTTTTTTTTCTTATAAATAAAAAGGTTGCCCATTTATTTAAAAGGAACTTTGTGTGATATCTTTAAAGATAGAAGACCGCTTAAATTTCTGATAGACGAACTTTAGAATAATAGTTAAACTTTTAAATATTTGTGAATGATGGTCCCACTGTGTGCCAGTAAGAATGTAGCTACATTGGAGCTACACACGTACACATGCATGCACATGGGCATGCTTGTATTTATACCACCGTAAACGTCCGCTGGCTTCTTCTTTGGCGCTGGTTTTTGCCAAAAACAAAAACCATGTGTTTGCCACGCGCTTACGAACCATTTTTTCGCTCTCACCATTCACTCTCTTACTCTAAGTGTACATACACCCGCATGCTCAGAAAGAGAGCACAAGCTATTAATTCCGCGTATAGAAGAGTGGAATAGAGAGGAAGAGAGTATATTGCCATGTGTTTTCTTATAATTGTGCGGCCAAATTAGATTAAAAAACGTGCAAAAAACTACGCAATAAAAACAAAAGCAAGTCAGCCAGTAAGTCGAGCTGGCAACGCCAATGCCGCTGTTGCCGCTTGTGTTGACAAATGTGGCCGTTTATGATAAAAAGAGGAAAAGTATGGCAATAATTTTTTACTCTCACTACGCAGGTACGTCATAATATGCTTTGTATAAGCCACGGCTAAAAAGAGGCCACTACTTGTTAATTATTTAATTACTTCTGGCTACACCAAGTATAAATATTATTAGACTTACTGCGCGGCAATTTGTATGAGAAACTTAATACAATGCAAACATTATGGCTACGCCTTGTGACGTCACGAGAAGAGAACATCGAGCATCCGCACAATGCTATATCTAATACCTGCTTTATGTCATGGTGGCCGTTGTGGATGTTTGTGCGTCGCCGTTGCAACAAAAGCACCTCAGCAAAACGTCATCATCACGTCAGCGATTGCGACAGCAGCAGAAGCAGAAGCAGCGCCGCCTACTGCGTTTGCTTTGGCTTTGCCTTTGCCGCTTGTCTCATTCATTTTGCATTGTGCCTTTCAGCGCAACGGACGTATCCGAAGTGCTGCGACTGTGACACCGACATATAAGAAATACAACAAATAAAAAGTATCAACAACCGCAGCACTAGCTCGAAAGACAAAGTAAAATTGTTAAGACTTTGATTACACGCTCAAAAGTATAACAAAATCATAACAGATTTCTAAATTTAAGTTGTCGTGGTATGCACTTTTTTTTTTGTTGCCTCAAGTGACAGTTCAGTTTTTTATTACATTAATGTGCGCGTCGTGTGTCAAAAGTTTAGGATTTGGTTAAAATTCGCCAAAAAAAAGTTAACTAAGGAGAGAAAATATAGCAATTGCCGCAGGAGCGCACAGTAAGAGAGCGGCTCGTCTGTCCATAGAGAGAGTGTGGTGTGAAGAAAGAGAACCGAACAGTGCGTGCCCCAAAGAGGCGGCAACGGGCTGGCAAAAATCAACAGCAAGAACAACAAAAACACAAAATGTGAGTGCAAAATGAAGCAAAAAAAAAACTTTAAAAAATATAAACGTAGATACATTTAATTTTAAATTAGCGGCAAGCGGCAGCAACAACACCGAAATCGAAGAAATATTTTTAGTGTGACACATTGTTGTTGCTATTTCTGCTATTAGTGTGTACATATGTGTATGTGCATTCGTGAGAAAAACTGTCAAACAAAAGCGTTCCTTTCTTCGTTTATTTATTTTTTACTTGTATGCATGTGTATTTGTCGATACAGCCTTAACTGACCCCCGCGTTTGCTTGCGGTTTGTTGTTGTTGTTGGTGTTTCTGTTGATGCTCCCCTGCCGCAGTCGCCCGCACAACGCACACACCGCTGTCGGCGTTGGCTTCGTCGACCATACGGATGGTTTTGAGGCCCCGTTTAGGTCGTGGCGACAATAACAAAACAGTAACAACAATCGAAAATTAAAATTAGAATATGTAGAAAATGAAACTGCAAGCGAGCGCCGTAATCGAACAGAACGATTGCAACAACAACCACAATGATAGAAAAAAAGAAACAACAACAATATATGTATGTATGCATATATATATATATACTTGTATATATGTATGTACGTTTGTATGTGTATGTAGTCACAACGGCGCCCGCATACTAATTTCATTTACTCTCTGCAGTGACGTTGACGTTCCAAGCACACACAGATTTTTAATACCAACAATCCGCCGATAGCTATTGTTAATGTGTGTGTGTGTTGCTTTGAATTTTTTAGCTGCGCATAATTTTCAATAAATTTGCGAAAGGATTTCGCTTCGAAATTGCATTGTATAGTACCTCAGATAATTCTTCGTTGTTTAAAACGGTTTAACATCCATTACTGTTTTTTTTTTAAACCGATATGTCTTCGAAACGTTATCAAACCGGTTAATTTAGTGTTATTCAAACTTGAAACGGAACCTAAATGTTTTGCTTAACGATTGTATATCAATTGATTAACCGGTAGTCTTAAAAACTCACTCACGAGACTGCCAGTGAGTGTTATTTTACGCAAAATATATTCACGAAGATCACAATTTTGATTCTGCTCACGCGATTGGTTGGCCTCATGCCTATCTAGTTTCGGTTATAAAATTTGGTATATTTGCATTTACTAGACATTACCGCGTGATACACACACATATGTATATGTACATAGGTATATGTACATATGTAACTTTCGATAATCCAAATCACGAGTGGGAATTTTTCGAAATGCCGCATACATATGTATATACATACATTCCATATGTATGTATGTAAGCATGTATTTTGATTTGATGTGTCTTGCTTACTCATCACCCAATCGACTAAAATATGTATTGGTGGGAATGTACGTACGTATAAGAATATACTTATGTATGTATGTATGTATGTATATATGCATGTACTAGTATAAACAAGCAGCTGGTCAGCTCAGCCGCTTTACTGTTTACTGTTATTACGATTGTTATCGTTGTGCATGGTCTATTGACTGAGTAATACCCGACCCTCTCAAATGTAATCACTGAAGCACCGGTCAGACGGGCAGACAATTGGCACTAAAATAATTTATGTTAATTATTTCGTGATTTTATTTATAATTACATTTAAACGATCTGCAACAACAACCACACCGAATCGGCCCTAGTTGGCTTTTGACAATCTGCTTGCTAGAACCAACCTGGCAACCGAATAAAAATCCGCACACGTGCGTTCAGACTATCTAATTGTTTGTTGCCGACATAACAGAACCGATTTGGCAGACGTCAGCGTGCAGATTATCGGCCGGTCAGACATGTGGCAGACGAATTGGACCGATATTTTGGTGTCCGCATGGCGATTATCTGCCTGTCAGACCATTGCTTTATTCTCTCACGCATACAGCGACGTGACTGTGGGGCAGTCAGCAATAACATATACAATAATAACAACAACTTGGCGTCCCACTACGAAAAAATCACCGTTTACACACACATACGCACACAAAGGAACACCATCGCTGTTAACGCCGACGTCGACGCCGGCGCTGCAGCTGTTTCGCGCTTCGGTCTTAGTTCGTATATTGTTGTTTTTGTTAATTTTGCATATGTATTGTGTAATGCAGTTGAATTGTGACATATGTATGTATGTACATATATACATATTTTTAAAATAGCATGGCTGTTGTTTTCATTAATGTTATTAACATTTTGACACTTAAAGAAAACATTGCATGTACTCTCTCAGTTTTATTTTCCCTAAATGCATTGCGTTGCGCTCTTTTGCATTATCTGCTTATTGCAGACGTTTTAATTTGCATTTTTATTCATATGTGTGTGTGTGTGTGTGTGTACATACATATGTACATATGTATATACAAGTATGTATATATGACTGTATGTGGCGTGTGATAAAGCGTCGCTCTGTTCTCCGTCTTCGTCTCCGCCCCCGCTGACGCTCACTCACCAACAGCAGTAAAGCGACCTCGTCATTGCTTCATTATCATTGCGTCATTATCATGATCATAATTAAATTGAAAATTGTACCGCCCGGTAACCACGAACATTGCTGCTTGCGTCGCGGCCGATGTCAACGTTGTTAGATCGACGCTCACGTGAGTGTTAAAAACTATGCAATTAAAAACAACAGCAACAAATGCTTAAATCAGCTATCACAGATTATGCAACAAAAAAGAACAACAAAAAATAAACGAATAAAAATAAACACTTGAAAATGTTAATAATAAAGCTTGCTAAGTACATATGTATGTATGTACATATAGGCAGGCAGTTTGCGACTTTAAAAACAATTGGAAATTCCTTGAAACTTACACGAAAAGTATATGTGTACATATGTACATATGTATGTACTACAAAAGAAAATATATAACAATAAAACCTTTCGGATGCAAGGGCATTAAAAACTAATTGAAAATGAAGGAAGAGTCAATATTTTTTTTTTCAATTTTCTTGACGTGACGTTTGGGGGGCAAAGCGAAACTATTAACAAGCCAAACACACCCCTACATACATAAATACTATTTATGTACTTACATACAGACATGCATAAATATGTGCGTGTGTTGGTATGTAGAACTAGACGTCGCTGTTAATTGTGGGTGCCCAGAGCTCATCGTCCCAGTTCTGAATTGCTTGCAACAACTAAAAGAGACGCCCACCCCTACCCACACCCACCAAAATAAAGAATGAGCGCGCGCGCCTCTTTTTTTTTTTTTTGTTTCACCTCTCTCCCGGCAAGTGCGTGCGTGAGTGCGTATATGCGTGCGTGAGTGAGTGTGTGTGTGTGAGCTTTGACTTTGCTCCTCTCCACATGCTTTTTTTGAGAACTTCGAGAGCGTATGGCATGTGGTGTTGTTTTTGTTGATTACATAAAAAACATCATATAATAACACATAAGCACATTGTATGTACATATATATATATTTTTGTGCTTTGCTGTTGTAGTTTTCGTGTGTTTCTGTGTTTTTATAACGCATACCTACATACATATGTACATACATACATACATCGACAGTGAATGTTGCTGCTCCTGCTCTGCCAACAAGAATGCTGTTTTGTTTGGGCGATAAGATAATGAACAGTAATAACAACAATAAGAACTTTTAGAACTATAAACATACACACATCTCTATGCACATACATATGTACATACATACATACATATATGTATGTATGTATGCATGTGTGCTATGTCATATGCAAACAACATTTTAAAATTGTAGCAACAGCAATCGGCAACAACTGCTCCACATACAAAGTAGAGTTGGGCACGGGTCGTGTTTTTTGTCGTGGCACTTCGTGCCACGCGTGGGCCCGCGTGTTCGTGTTGTAAATTCCGATTTCGTGCGTGGCCGTGCGTGTTCGTGTTGAGCCAAAAAGGCACGACAAAACACGCACGAGGAAACACGAAAGAACACTAAAATCGATGCTAACTGAAATAAATGATAGCTTAAATAACGATTTAACACTTGAATCAGAAAACGAAGCACCCAATAGTCAACACGACTTTTCTGAATTTTTGGACACTAATAATTCAAAAAAAAAAAATTAAATTGGACAGGTCAAGAATGGATATTGAAATAGATGTTTATATAAGTAGTGTTGTTGATCCATGAATTTGTGTGCTAACATTCTGGAAAAAAGCAACAAAGTTTAAAATGCTAAGGCAATTATCAAGGCATATACTCAATATCCCTGTCAGCTCTGCAACAAGCGAACGAGTTATATATATATATATATATACATATATATATATATTTTTTTTTTTTTTAATTTTTATATTTAATATATATAAAGTTCGTGTTGGGCCGTGTTGGGCCGTGTTAAGAAAAATTTTCGTTGTGCGTGCGCGTGCGTGTTTCTAAAAGTTAATTTCGTGGCCGTGTCGTGTCGGGCCGAAAATAGTCGGCCCGTGCCCATCTCTAATACAAAGTTGCCGGTTAACTACAGTCGAGCTTCACTAAAGTG
The DNA here is from genome assembly GCF_003285725.1 of Scaptodrosophila lebanonensis. Taxonomy (NCBI): domain Eukaryota; kingdom Metazoa; phylum Arthropoda; class Insecta; order Diptera; family Drosophilidae; genus Scaptodrosophila; species Scaptodrosophila lebanonensis. Next base: position 1,071,821 of record NW_022060589.1, on the reverse strand, counting down.
ACTTACACTTCTGTGTTTATACATACATGCACATATAGTTTTTACTCCTGGTAGTCCAGCAAAAGATATGCCATAACTACGACACATATACAGTTGAACGTTTTATACTTCTGAGAAATTATCAAGATAACTTTAATTGGAAAATATTGTTTACATGCATCAGCCCTTCTTTTCTTATAAACGGAAGACGAGAATATACTCTGAGGCCCGTCGACTGTTCTTCAACGAAGAGTTGATGAAACGCAATACTCTTTAGTATAGAAATTTGGGAGCATATAGTATTTCCATATAGTTATTGGTACTTATAGATTCTAGTTCAACTTGAAAAAAGAGTTTTTTAACTAAAATAAATATTATGTTTCAATAATCTTTAATCTTTGAAGCATTTACATGTTTTAGTTCATTTATTCAGATTAAAAAATAATGTATAAGACGATTTATATAGTCATTTTTAAGAGGTTCAACTGTAGCTATTATTCAACTTATCTGTAAAAATGTTGCTTGCTGGCCTTCGCAAATTTGGGATTCGAATAAAAATTCAATCAAATTAAACAATTGGGGCGTTTATACTTGCGAAGTAATTTGTTTTTTTTTTTTTCTATTCCTTTATTGCTTGAAAGAATATAATTTGTCTATATTGATAGCACACATGAATGTTTGTATGAGGCCCCGAACAGGTGCAGTCCATAAAGTCCATATCGATAAAGTCGGCTGTGTATGCTTGTATGGGAACGATCGATCTTAAAAGATTTATTTACACACGCTTAAGAAATAGAGTTAGAATTATGGAAAACTTATTATTTACTTTTCGTTTTATAATTTTAACCAATTATATACTTTCACTTATTTAATCCAACCAATGCCCGTTTGTTGTTCGTTCTCATTAGACCCATTACGGACGCTTTGTTGGTCTAAGTAACCACCTCTTGACGTATGTAGATCTGCGGCCTTGCTACTCAACGCGACGTTGGTCGTCTCCGCCGCCCCCCCTCTCCTGTTTGTCCCTTGTATGCTGAGCATGATTTATTACGCATGCGTCACGTGGTACGGGGCTAGCTGGTGGTGTGGGCGTGTCTGAGGGAGGAACCAGCCAGTTGAAACTGTACCGAAAACTAGTATGCATCAAGTTTATTTCTCTTCACTGCTACTCTCCCTCTTCTTCTTCTATTCGCTTTGCTCCATATCATATCATTTCACATATCATATAACAATTAACTTATTTAACTTAACATTTAGCAGAGCAACTCGTTCAAATGATAGTGCAAGGCATTCAACAAATATTGTGTTTATTTAAAATGTGCTAATTACAAATGTACATATGTACATTCAGATGAATATGAATGTACATAAGAGTGTACATACATATGTATGTATGTGTGTGTGGTTGCAAATGTTTATGGGGGCTGCCTGAATGGGCCGCCCTCCAAGATAAGTAAGAAACCAGCAAACGAGCACAACCATGAAACTACGCGTATACCATAAAGAGTTGCATAAGAAATGTCGATCAAAATAAATCAAAACATAGGTTTTTCTTTCAATTTTCTGCAGCAGAATTGCATTTTCCTTCCTCCTTCTGTAATGTATGCATGTACTTTTGCAAATAACTAAATATATAAGTAGTACATATGTAATGATTTGTCATGCTTACTAAAATTTAACATCTACACTGGCTTAATAGAGAAAGTAGAATAGTGAAATATTGGAAAATGAAATGAAATGAATGTCACAAATAGTATTCTAGTACGACAGTGTAGAAAGAATCTAGCTATAGAGATCACAGATAATAAGAGCTTCTCCCATAATTATAAATTCTAAACTTTCAAAGCCTCAGCTCATAGTTATTAACGTCTCTGCACTGTATCTGTATAGCTATATAGTTTTATAAATCTGTAAATGCAAACGAGATAAGAGTCCGTGTTGAAATGAAATTGTTGTACCCTAGTACTGCTTGGCTTGGCCGATGCAGTGTGACCAAATTTTTAATGCAGGAAGGCATTCTATATGCTTCTGTCTGTCTGTCTGTCTGTCTGTCTATCTAAATGGTCGTTACGCATACGCCATCGTCGCTGTCGCTTTCGCTGCTTATCAGCTGGCAACACTTTTAACTACGAGAGACGTTCTTTGCTATATTTAGGTTTATTAATTGTGGTTGACCCAATTCGCTGTTGTTGTCACCTTTCTGTACATTTTCTAAGGAAAAAAGCAAAGAAAAGCCTTTATCTGCGAAGCCTAAATACCCTTTCTAACAATTGAAACAACTTTTACCTGACAACTTGCAACAGTTGCTTCAAAAATGAACTATGTTTGGTTCAGAACGAACCCTTTTAATGTTGTAAGAAGATTTTAGGCACCATAAAGAAATGTTATTTTATTATATTGGTTTTAAAGTGGACCGATATGTGTTTTGTTTACTTTCTTATTTGTAGACCGTGTCTGTTTAGATAATAGAGTGGCTCGATATTTTAGAAAATTAATTAATCAAATGTTTCATTTATACGATATATCGATACTGCTAATACTTTTAAATAAAGCTGACAGTTCCGACTCGTCGCTTAAAGCTAACACTAGAAAACTATGCCCACCTATCTAAATTAATAAATAAATTCCCTAGACTTTAGAATATTTCCCTCTTCGCGTTACAACCTTTCAGAACTAATCCATAATACACTTTATGAACATGGTATAGCATACAAACAGAAAATAAAAAGAACAAAATATAAAGAAAAGCAAAAGCAAAAGGGAAAAAGCATGCCATCGCCTTTGTCTTCGCCTTTTAGTGTCTTTGGTGTTTTATTTTGGGTACCAAATCAATTGAAATTGAAATTTTCAGTCCCAAAAGCTGTCAGTCAAAAAAGGTGTGACTGTTGGATGTGGTGGATGGTGGACATGAGGACACAAGACATGAACGTGAACGTGGAACGCGGAACGCGGCGGTGTGTGTATTCGTATTTGTTGGTGGGTTGGCGAGGGGAGGGCCTGGCAACAGCGTCAGCGCAGAGAAAACGCGGCGTCTGTTGCAGTCGGCCACTAAATGCCAAAGTTGCAACAACAACAACAACAACTATGCAAGCGGCATGTTGTATTTTTAGCAACGCTTTTGTTTGATGCGCTTCTTCTTTACTTTTTTATATATATTTTTTTAGTCATTTCTCTTGTCTCACTGCTGCCTCTTCTTCTTCTTCTACTTCGTCATGTTGGCAGCCTAAGTGGAATATCAGCCCAAACAAAAGCCGGCAAAAGCCACGCTCTCTCCCAAGCGCTCTTTTCTGTCGCTCTTTCTCGCTCTACCTACATACATATGCCTCTTTTGCTTGGTCTTTTTCCCGGTCGTTCTCCGCACGAGCAGTTTCCATTTTGTTGTTGTTGTTGTGCGTGAAAAATGTATTTATTTATAACGAAAAGGCAAAGACAATGCGGTCGTCGCATCGTTCAGCAATTTCAAATTTTCCTTTGGCTGCTGTGGCTGCTAAATTTAAATGGTAAGAACAACAACAACAGCAACACCAGTGCGACACTACAACAATAAGATAAAACACTATTTTTGGCATGTCGTGGCTAACATTTCTATTCAAGTCGAGCCAGTTAAGTACATTACATTTTCAATAGGGATTGTTTTATTTTTTTAATTTTCAATATTTGAAAATGGAATGAAGAAATTATTTAGGCATACCTATTGTAAGACTAGTATTCCCAACAAGCTATAACGATATATGTATGCATTCATTTTAAGCAAAGATATCGTCGATGCGTGCTATAATTTTCTTTTGCAACACAAAGAGTTGTGCTTTGAATTTCTCTTGCAACACAAATAGTTGCATAAAATAAAAATTACCCTGGATGTCTTCTATAGATCCATTAGTGGAACAGAAATTAAAAGGAATCCATAAAAACAAAATGCTTGGGTAACAATTAGCTGAGTGTAAATTATGGGGGAAGAAAAAAAATACACAAAGTATTCTCAATAATTAGTCTGAATAATTGAGTTTTCCATTTAAAAACCTTATCTGTATAATACAAATTCTCTATTATTCTTTAAATTGTATTTTATTTCACTTCATTGAAAGTTCACAATATTCGAGTCCTTAAATCAAAGGACTTCGGTTCCCCATTCCAAATACCAAATCCATATGAGTTTCACCAACCGTATCAGTTCTATGTTAATTGTAAAAAATGTTGTAGAACCAGTTTTAGGAGATATTTCTTCTGTACATTGATTGCTCGATCAAGATTTGTAGCTCTCGATCACGTCAGTCAGCGAGTTAGATAGCTCCGAATTTAAAAGGCGGGTAGTAACGTTAGAACTAGTTACTAGTTCGGAAGCTGGCATAATTATGGCTAATTAGCGATTTACCGCTGATAACTAGTTCGATGGATGTTTCCAAACTTGTTCAGTAAACTGCGGTGACACAGTGGGGTGGAAATAATGAGCATAAAAAACAACCACTTTCCGTTATTTATATTTTTTTGTTAAACACTTTTGATGCCCTTTCCTGCACAAAGAGTATTAAAAAATTGTTATGTCGATATGACCAGATGCCCAATCTTTTCGAAAAGATGAACAGTTGGAGTCACGAGTTAGATTCTCAGTTTGCAGGAGTCCCCAATAAATTCGAGTCGAGTTTTCTATTATTTATTAAGATTTGCACTCATTTTAGCTGATGAAAATCTTTCAACATTGATTAATATTAATATTAATATTTTATTTTTTATAGTGTACTCTTGTTCTACTTTGTTTGTAAAAACACCCAGAAGTAGGCGTAAATGCTGATACAAATATATATTACCAAGTCAATCTGGCTTCTTATTCTGCTAGCAAATATATCGATAACGAAACAGAACTGATTGTTGAATTGCCAATATATACTTGTAGTATGTATATATGGTTTTTATTAGCTAAGCAGCAACTACTTATTAAAAGGCTTCCCTTGGTCTAAGCTACTTTTTGTTGTCCTCAAATAGTATATTCTGGCATAGGGTATATAACAGTCGGGGGCGCCCAATTCTTCCATTCGAATTTTTATTCGTTCATTCGCTGTCGCTCGCCGAAGCGTTGGCTTCTTTTATTTCCTGCTTGCCATCGCCGGCGTATTCGCACGTGTTGCGGTGACTGCGACGCTCCGTTGGCGTTGGCGTCGGCGTCGGCGTCGGCGCCGCTGCTTACCTTGCTCTGTTGCTTCTGCATACATCACACATGTGTACATACAAATATGAATTATACACATGCATGTGTGCGTGTGTGTATGTGTGCATTTATCAACTGATTTTTAATTAATTTAATTATTTATTAATCAATCAACAAATTTGGTTTTGTGACTTGTTTTGTTTAACGCGCGGCTCCTTTTGTTGTTATTGCTTTTGTTGTTGTTGTTGTGGGTGGCGTCCCATTCCCATTTTGTTGTTGTCGATTATGCAAACAATTTTTTGACGCATTTGTATGCATACATACATACATCCATACATACATATTTATTGTACATTTTGTTGTACATATACATATTTCGAATCTAAATGAGCTGCGCGTGCATTTTATTAAATGATAAATGTGAATAGCAAATAAAATTAGATGAATTAGAAAAATTAGTTTATTTTTAATTTTGCCAAGCATCGATTGCCGCTTTTTTGATGTTATTTAATGACGAAATGTGCAAATGTATTTTGCAATTGATTTATTTATAATCATTTCATAATTTGCACAGTGGACAACAAGCAAGATGAAATAAAAGCAAAGTAATTTAAAAACAAAACAACTTTTAAGCTGACTCACGAGCTAATTTTTCAAGAGAATTTGATTTGATCATTCAGCCATTGCTTATTCAATAAGTCGTACTTGGCTCTCCATACACCGCCCCGCCCCTGCCTCTGCATAGTAAGTTGTCCTGTTGTCTGTCTGACTTTTTAAAAGCACGATCGAATGTGCAATTCTTCTCTTATCCGTAAGGAGGCTTCCTATTGCCAATTGTTGTTGCTGGTGCGCTTGCTTATTTTTAAAATAAATGGCAATGTCATGTGCAAGACACACAAACAACCTCAAGACAGTGGAAATTGGCTATGTAAGACATGAATTGTTTAACTGGAAAGGTGTTTAGATATGATAGCAGTTTGGGACAACAGGCATTTTTTTTATTGAAGTGTAAATTGTTGTTATATTTAAATTAAATCCGATCATGGAAATTAAATTCTACATAGCAATCAGGAATACCCTTAATATGTGTAGCTGTGCTGATGGTGATTTAGGAGAGACAAACACTCGTGTCATTTTTGCGGCTCTCACTTGATTTTACTTTACTCTGTCACTAACTCTCGCAAAGAGTGAATGAAAATGCTCTCATAAAAAGCCACGCGCTTTTTGCCAAAGCTTTTGTTGTTGGTTTTTATTTTACCACTACCTCTGTTTGCTCTTTATGCCCTAGACTTGAAGGGTAAGATGAGCATATTAAGTTTTTGAAAATGTATGCTACATAACATAAAGTAAATATATATTGTTGATCAGCTATCGAGGCTCTTCGAATCCTTAGGCAACACAAGTTTATTTGATTTCTTTCAATTTCGTAACTCAATTGTTGTTTTTGTGCTGCGGAGAAAGCGGGGCTTGTCTTTTCCGGGGCACAGGGTATTTAATCGTCGGACTTCGGCGACTGTCTCTCTTGTTGGCTTTGTTGTCGCCTCGTCTCGTCTCGTCTGTTTGTTTGTATATGTGTTTGCATGCGGCCGGCGCTCTCACACACAAAGGCATCAAAAGCTTCAACGCCAGCCAGCGTCTGTGTGCCTATGTGTGTGTGTGTGTGTGTGTGGTCGAGCGGCATTTCATTTTGTGCTGATTGTCGCTGCTGCTGCTTCGCATTCGTTTGTCTGCTCGCATGCGTTACGGTTCGACAGCATAACAATAAAAATTAAATAAAATTAAATTAAGCTGCTCATCGAAAGCAAGAACAAAAACAACAATCAGACAACGGACTAATAATAAAACAGAATTTGTTATAAAATAAAACGCGCAAATATTGTGAAATATGTATATTGAACATTGAAGATGCAAATATATAGAGAGTGTGCTTTCTTTTTTTCTAACACTTCATAAAACGTGTTTGGTCATTTTCATTTGTTGCCCAAGATTTATGGTTAAGTTTTGTTTTTTTATATATATTTTTTTATTGTTACTACAAATTATTTTCGTGCCCGTACGCGTGAGTTTTAGCTAACTGTTGTTGGCTTAAAGGCTGAGCCGTTCCAAAGTATGGAGGTATGTAAAAAAAAAAAACAACAAAAACAACAGCAATGGCAACAAATATCTACAGCAACAACTGCCATAAACGATAGCAGCAAAAATTGAAAATAAGCGACGCATTTTGTGCAAATGCGTGTGACTTGAAGTGTGTGTGTGTGTGTGAATGTGAATTTGATGTGTGAGTTTGTAATGTTTGTGTATAGAGGCGTGCTTAACAGTCGCCGCCAAAAAACCAAACAAAGCTAATGCCAATAAAACGTACAAGAGACGAGTCAAAAACAAAAGAGAGCAGCGGGAGTGCCAATAATGCCAAAGTGGGAGAGAGATCGAGTGAAGAGCTTACGCCACAATTGGAAAAGCAATGAAACTTGAACACAAACACACACACAAACACATCTACATATAAATGTTTTTTATATGTTTGTGCTATGCATACATACAAATATATACATATATAAGTATATTTTTTGTTGTTGTTGCTTCATTATTATTATTATTATTGCGCTGAGTTTATTTTACACATTTCAAATTCTAAGCAGTACAAAATGAAATCAAATTGAAAATAGTTTTTCAGTTCCATGTGTGAAAAGTTAAAGCTGTCGTTGTTCAAAGTTAAAGTAACAATTAACTGCACAAAAACAATAACAAAAGAGTCGTCTCTCTTGTTGGCGCTCAATCTTGGGCCCAATTTCATAATCTTGCTAAAAAATAACTAAACAAATAAATTAAATGAGCACGAGCAACTATGACACCAACAACACCAGCTACAGTCAGAGCAAAGCACTATAAATAAAGGAATTTTAAAAAACACACACATTGAAAAGTGGAAATAACAACAACAATAACAAAAGTGTTGTACATGCCTGTAGCTGTTTTAGTTGTGTACAGTGTATGTGAAAACTTTTCTGATTAAATATAAAACAGATCATCGGAAGAACTGCAATTTAAGGTACAGATGCTACAGGCACAAAAATATGAATAGTACATGCATATCTATATACCACTTACCAATATACATATATACATATATGTATGTACATATGTATGATCACCATGACAACGCGAATCGTTCTTGGCACCGCCATTTGTTTGACAGTCTGAACCAAAAGATCTTTGGAATCATAAAAGCTAGACTTTGACGTCTCTCTTACGCACAAAGTCACTTTTTATTTCCAAACAAGGCGCTACTATTTATAGAAACATTTGGTTCAATTATATACATACTATATATTTGTGCAGGCATTTTTTTTTGCATTTGTTAACCCAAATAAAAAGCTATAATCTATGAAAGTAATATTTAGTCGATTTATGACAAGCGTGTGTGGAGAATAATATAATTTATAATTTGTAAGAGTTTATTAAAATAAATGAACTCATCTACATATGTAGGTGCGTTTTATATCTATATTCTTACTGTTTTATAATCGCGCCAATCGTGGTAGCCGATTAACAATAAGTGTGTGCTTCAGACGCCTGACTAACTAGAACTTTTTTGCCAAGTTCATTATGTGTTGTTACTAAACTCTGTGCTACCAGTAGTCGTTTTTGTTGTTGTTGTTGTTGGATATAATTATTATGCGCGCACACCAGAATGAAACACATTTGTTTGTCTTAATGTATTATTCATAGAACAATTACAAAAAAAACGAAAAAAAGAGCAGCAACAATTATAACAACAAAACACGCCCGTTCAGCGCCATTCTCGCCACCATTTCCCCCTCGTCCGTCCCTTCTGCTCACCGACTCTCGGACTCGCAACTGTTGACGATGACGGCCTTGTCATTTTCCCCACTGTGTATTTTGTTGTTTTTGTAGTTGTTATTGCCACTTTTGTGTGTTATTTTTATGTCTTTAAAAAAATAAGTTCCTTTTTTTCTAATGTTATTTTCAATTCTGGTCTGTTGTTTGTTTTGTTTTCTTTCACTTTGCTAATTTCTAAAATATTTTCAAAATTTTTATGCTACGGACGTCTTTTCTTCTTACATTTCTTGTACACACACACACACACATATATAAAAATGAAATAGGTGCTTGAACACGTTGCGCATACGACCCGTATGTCTGGCTATATTAATTTTTTTCTACCAGCCCAAGCGTCGTATACGTAATGCACGCGAATCGTCTGTCTAAGTGGCCTGCGTTCGAGCTTACATACACATACACATATTCAGATATACTTATACACACACATACACAGTCATGCATACGAATGGCGGGCATTACGTATACGCCGCGTGGTCTCTAAGGTCGTCATCGTTGACGGCGTCACTTTTTGTGACTTGTGCAAAACAATTCGAGAAAATTCCTAAATGTGAAAATCGTAAAAGAAAAAATGTCAGCCTGAATGAGCTTCATTTTAATCCTGCTAAAATGTATGCATATTTCAAATAAATTTATTGAAAATTGTATTTAAATAAAATTAAATGTTAAACTACATTAAACAATTAAAAGAAATAATAAAAATTGTTAAAAATGCAAGGAGCTTAAAATACATCGTTTTTTGCACCGAGGCTACATACCCTCTCTAGTATTTCCGTACTAAGTATCTTATTTTCCATTAGAAAGCAGTTCAATATTCGCGACCCACGAAAAACCAAAAATGCGAAAACAACAACTTAAAACAAATTAGTATGTAATTTCTATTCACATTCTTGTTGTTGGTTTTTTAATATGAATATATACATGTATTTGGAATATTTGTACATATTTACATGTCGAGCTGTTACATAAATTAGATTATCGATGCTGAAAGGGAGACTAAAAAAGAAATTATATAAACAAAAGCACACATAAATATGTGTGTACATAAAATTCACATTCTTTATTGTTTTTTAAGTTGATGAGAATCAGTATCGCATATGTGCATACATATTTATGTACTTATGTATAAATATGTATGTACTAAATACATGACTACTTAGTAGTAGTGGGTATTTGTACGTGTATTTATTGTTGTATATGAATTGTATTATTTGCCAGCCACTGACTTTTCCGCCTTCTTTTTTACGACACCCACCGCACTGTCCCGAGAGACCGTGCTCATTAAACTGTTAGCGATTCTCTGTGTGTCTGTCTTTCTTTTCTTTTTTTTACCATTTGCTGTAAAAAGAAAATTCATTTCGACCATTTTTGTTTATATTTCGTCGTATAAGGCTGCCCACATGCAAACACACACAAACACAGTTGGCGTGCGCCGCCATAAGTTTTAACGTCGTCGTCGTCGTTGTCGTTGTTGGCAACTCTCACAAAAAGCGCTGCCAGCTGTTGTTGGGGCCCCTCTCTTCTCTCACTCTCTCAGTCTGTCTTTGTGAGTGTGTGTGTTTGGAGCGTTTGGAGGCGGCCGGAAGTATGCGTGTAAGTTGACGCTCTCATTCGTTTGCGGCCATTTTCCACGGTGTCTCTCTTATGGCTGGCGCCGAATTGGCAAAATGCCGTTACGTGAAATGTTTGAGCACAATAGACGAGACGAGCGAGAGTCAGGAAAGCATTGCCATCGTTGCTGTTGTTGATATTGCTGAAAAATTAAATAAAATAATGATGCGCTCCCATTTTTTATAATGTGTAATTATACATACATATGTACATATGTATGTATATTTGCCTTGTATATATATATAGTTATGTGTGTATATATATTGTGATTTCATGCAACACATGGAAATCACGCTGCTTGGCCTATGGCCATATAAACAATGCACAATAAATGTGCATATTCATAGTAAAAACAACAACAAAAATAGCAACAACAGCACACATTTGTTTGTCATGCGCTACACTTTGTAGGTTGTTGTCATTAATATTTCTCTCTGCTCGCTCTCTTTCTCTCCGTAGAATTTTTGTTGCTCTTCCATTTCCATGCGGCACATTGCTTCTTTACTCGTTTTTTATTTGTACACACTTTGTATTAAGTTTGTTGTTTATATTTACCCATACATACACACATACTTATTTACTTACATATGGTAAAACATCAAATAAATACAATATCGACTTATATACACACATACATACATATGTATGTATGTACTTGTCTACCGCCACCCCTCTCATATTTTCATTATTATTTCCATTCATTATTTATTAAAAAGAGGAAGCAACTCATTTAGCATTTTCCATCAATTTTCAAGTTGTTATTTTTTTCTTTCTATAATTTATATTTGTATGCATGCATACATATGTACATGTGTATGTGTGTACGCACACATTTGTATAATGTACTAATGTATGTTTATGATATGTACATACATACATACATACATGTGTATGCATGCATGTATTTCAATTGAGCGGCGTGACAATTTTTACAACAATGCTGGTATTGTGGTTGTTGTTATGACAAGCAGTGCTAGGCATATGGCCGCAAAGGGCTGCTCATTAAAAGGTTTGTGTGTTTGTTGTTGTATTAGTCTAGAACTCTGCATAAGTACATTTGTTATGATGATATATGTATTTATATGTACATACATGTATGTACGTGTATACAAACGTACACGTATTATACAAATGTACATACATATGTACATAGTGGCTTTTGACCAAGTGTCGCTTTTGGAGGCTGTTATATTTTAGTACAGTTGTCGTCGCTGTTTAATTAGCCGCAAAAGAAATGCATTTGACATTTGCATAGGTGCAGCCGCCACCACCTACACGGCAACAAGAACAACAACAACAATAGCAATAACAACGCCAGCCAAGCAATGTACCAGCAGCAGAAGCAGGGCTGCCTAAAGGTCATGGGTCAGACAGTTGGCGTTTCTAGAACAAAATCCCTCAGCCTAGGTAAACCAAAAGCCAGCAATTCATTCATTTCGTCAGTCATTCAGTCAGTCAGTCAAGCCAGTCTGTCAGTTTGTCAGCCCGTTTAGCTAGCCATCAAGGAAACTGACAACTGACATGGTCGCAGTCACAGTTGGCGTCGCAGTTGTTCGGTCTCTGGCTTTGTTTTTTGTTTGCTGGTTTAAAAGAGAGAGGGCAGTGTCGGGTGCCTTTTTGCTAATTTTAGCACTCGCAAATATAATATGAATAATAGTAAAAAGAAACTGCAGCCGCACCAGCAACAACACAAACAATAACCAATAAGTAGTAAAAGCTTTGGCACAGAAAATTGAAAAAAAAAAACACACACACACAGAAATAAGAAAATAAACAGTCAGTTACTCGATGATGACAACAAAGCGCAACTTACTCTCCTTCTTCTTTGCCTGTTCTTTACTAAGTCGGTTGTTATTGTTGTTAGTACTGCTGCTTGAAACTGCGCCGTTCATGTGGTTTTTGCTCATCGCTCTCTTTTAAAAATAAAAGCTTAAGCGCAATGCAAAAATTCAAAGAGAGAACGAGAGTGCATGACATGGTTGAATGTTTGTGTGAGAGAGGAGTTACAATGATAGCGGCGGCAGAGAAGTTTGTCATGCATCGGCATTTTGTTTTTGTTTTTATTATTATTATTGCTATTATTTGCTAAGGCAGAGAGCGCCAAGCAACAATGTAAAATATGTAAAAAAAGACCACTTAACAGCACTATAAAAAATAACAGTGAGTAAATAACAGTGTTTCTCTATACATGAATGTAAATAGGCAGTTGGGCGCTTGAACCTTAAATATTTACATATATAGGTACATACATGTATATAAACATAAATCATGCATACATACATATGTATGTCCATATAGGTTCTATATTTGAAATACAAAGTAAAACATGCATAAGCACATAGGCATACATACGTACGTAAAAGTATGTATGTACATGTATGCATATGTATGTATACATAAAGATATGTACATACATATGTAGGAATTTGCGCATGGCTGGGCTTGAAGATCAACTCAAGTCACACTTGTGTGTACAAATGAATCTATGTAAATACATACATACATATACATATGTACATATATGTATATTTGTTTGCACGTATAAATTTATTCTGCCTACCTTTGACAGCTTGTAGCCAATTTAAAGGCAAATCAAAACCACATTTCTGCGTCATAAGACGCCAAAATAACAACAACAACAAACGACGAACCACGCTCATTTAAAGCTCACACACATACACACACACACACACAAAGGCAAGTCGCTGCGTTGAATGAGAGCAGAGAGCGCGCGCTTCTTTCTCTTGTTTGCAAATTCTGTTAACTATGTGTGTGTGTGTGTGGGCTTGAATGCCTATGTTGTTTACTAAGCGCGCAAAAGAAGAATTACAACAAAAAGAAACAGAGAAATAACAAAAAAGTTTCCAAGACGACGCGACGCGCAAACTTTCAAAAAATAATACTGCGTCGCAAGCTTTTTTGTTTATGACCAAATCGGGCAACAAAAGTAACAGTAACAACAGCAGCAGCAGCAGCAACAACAACAACAACAACAACAAAATCAACAGTAACGTTTACATATGTTTGGCAGGCAGAGAAGCGTGCCAAGTCAAAAGAACAACAAGCAAAATACTTATGTATGTATATACATATGTACATACATACATACATGTGTAGTATTTATTTAGCAAGTGCACACTTAATTTCGTACCCCACTGTAGCATATTAGAGTAACGAATTTATATTTACATATGTTTGTATCTGTATGCATTCGATGAGCAAAAACAAAATGAGTGTACATGTATGTATGTATTTCTTTTCGTATTTTCCTTTATTTTGAAAGCTTCGCGTCGTCGGGTTTTGTTTCATTATTATTACTTTTTGTTTTTGTCGTTTGTTGTGACTCGTTTGACGCGTGCTTTGTTATTATTATTGTTGTTTTTGTTGATATTGGTGTTAGTGTTGGTGTCGTTTTGTTGTGGCGCGCGCTTGTACGGCAGCAACAACAATTGTAATAATGGCTTGTCAAAGTAATTTTCTACAATTTTATTGCCATTTGTATTGTGGCTGTTGTTTTGTTGTTATTGCTGTTGTTGTTTCTACTGTTGCAAATGAAAATCAATAAATAATACACCTAAGTTGGCTGACGACTTCGTCTCCTGTTATTGCTGCGGTTGTTGCCAAAAGGCCAAACACATACATAACTGTTGTTTAGCTAACGAAGCTCGACATAAATGCAACACTCATTGCACAAAAAACAAAGCTCATAAGAGTCTGCATTCATTTGTCATGCGTTGTCGTCTCAATTGCTCAATTACTGCTCAAATTGATTTCCATTTAACCCGGTATTTTATAATGGGGCTTCATTTTTTTAATGTGCACATTTTTCTAACATGCCGGCTAGTAATGTTTGTGTACGTAAACAATTGGCTGAAAATGTCTTTAAATAATAAGTACTTTAAAAATATGCAGCGATTTTAATATTTTGTTTACTTTTCGCTAACATTATTGTATTTTTAAACCCCCTTAAACCAATTAAATTGTATGTTGCTATATGAACATAAAACCGCAACTTTGTTTTAGCGCTTTGGCAGAAAAACTATGACTCTTAAGGCCACGCCAACCCAAGTATGTGTATACAAAATGTTGATAAGATAATCCAATCCATCTATATGTACATACATACATATATGTATATGTATGTATACACACAAACATTTACATATGTATGTAGTATATACACGCTTATATAGCATGACGCCGGAACAGTCGCCACTGACGTGCGCTGGTCAGCAGCAGCAGCAGGTGAGCGACGAGCCGTCGACATTTTGGGAGCTTTTAAAAACGCTCTTGGGTACTCTTTTTGGACTGCGGTCGGGCATTTGGTGGACATAAAGCCATAAAAGCACATGCTAATTTGAAGGAAAAAAAAATTTAAATGCTGAACAACCGAAAGGTGCTGGACAGTCAGCTATGAATTATAAACAAACCATATAGGACGAACATAATCGCCATACATAGTTTACAAATGAAAGCAGGCAGCTCAAAAAAGTATGCTGTGAAAAATTGTTTGGCTCTTTCTCTATTATAACTGAATCCTTTTCACACATCCGGGGTGTTTTGTTTGTAACTTATATGAAGTCATCAAGATATGGCTTGACAGCTTTTGTTTCGCACACTTCTTAAATTACGGTCTACACTTAAGCTGTATTTGCTTAGATAATAATTCTAAACCAGCCATCTGCTGTATGTTGTCTACAAGTGGAGAGGATGAGTGTCTGGCAATTACCTTAATTAACGTTCAAGTCACGCAATCAGTATTGAATCAGAACTTATATTTAATAAAAACAATTTATTTTTTAAATTGTCATTGAGGATCTGGGAGCAAGGAGAAGCACTAAAAAAACTCCATCATAATTAAATCAAAAGCCCATTTAAAAATTTGAAAGAATTATGTATTTTTAAGATCAAAGACAGGCTATGAGTTTCGGATCAATAGGGTCTGATAGTCCGATAGCTTCTTGAGATAAACGAGTGTTTTGAATGTTTGTACGATCAATGAAGAGCTTTACTTGTTAACTTATTTTCTAATATTTCTCTCTCTTCCATTCTCTCGTTTTAGTATGTCCACGGATAATCCCACGCAGATTCTGACCCAACACGATATAAATCAGCTGCGCGGTCTTCAAACCGCTGCGGCAGCAGCAACAACAGCAACGGCGGTGGTGGCGGCAGTAGCCGTCTCAGCTCATGGCTATCGGAGCGGGACGCCAGCAAGAGCACTCGCACCACAACACCAGCATCATCAAATAAATAATACAACAACTGTAAATAACAGCAGCAATAGTCACGGAAACAACAACAACAACAACAATAACAACCACAACAACAGCAACAGCATGTCTGCAAACTCTAAATACGTTCTCCTGCAACACAATGGCAACTACACCACGTACGAAGGAAGCGGTGGTGGAACCACCGCAACGAGCATCAGTCAGTCTGGCAACGCTGGCGGAGCAAACAGTGGCGGCAATATTGTACTGTTAGCCACCGAACCGTTGGAATTATGTGGCGGCGATGTTTTGAGCGCAGCCACAGCTGCCGGTGGTGGGGGTGGTGCACGTGGTCAGGATGACGATGGAGAGTTGCGTTCGCTTTCCTGGTTAAGCGATTCCAATTTGATCAAAGGCATTGTGACGAGCAGTGGTGCCGCCTCGAATGTAAAGCGTGGCGCCACAGTGGCTCTAACCACCAGCCTAAAAACGGCAACAGCGTCAGGGACGCCTGGAACAGCTAATGGAACCAATAATATATGCATCGTTAGTGACATAATTGAGGAGGTGCCTAGTGGTGGTTCTGGTGGTGGTGTTAGTGTTGCTAGTGGTGGTGAAAATGCAACCACCGACTTAAAAACACATTACGTGGATGAGCAAAAGACGCAGTCACAAGCGACGGTGGTGCAGCAACCACCGACGGCAGTGTACAGCACCACAACGGTGCATAAGGGACCCAGCGGCACAACAACGGTGGTGGAGTACAAAGCGACCAAGGCAGCTACGGCGGCGGTTGTGGCGACAGCAGCCACCCCAGGTGGTTACATATCCGCAACCACATCCCGTCCCTTGCCCACACTAAGTCACAACTATGTGCCTGTAAGCAATGGCGCCACCACAGCACCACTTGTGGTAGTCGCCACATCCACAACATCCAATACGGTCGTCAAACCACAACATCAACAACCACAACAGTCGCAGCAGCAACAACAGCAACTCTATGTGAGTAGTGGTGGCACCACAGGTGGTGCTGCCATCTATAAGACCACGCTCGCCAGCAGCTCAAGTGGTGGCAATAGCAGTGGCGGCGGTGGTGGTGGTGGCAGTGGTGGCAACACCACCACACATCATCCGCACAAAAAATACTTGCGTGAGAAGATGAACGTTCATGTGGATCACAGCAATCATGTGGCCTCCACAGTAACGGTGGTTAGCTCACCGGCCTCGTCCAACAACTCCTCACTGAGCTCGTGCTCCGCCTCCGGATCCTCAACCGCTGCGGTCAACGGTGGCAATAGTCCCGTGCCCAAGTCCAATAACTTTACTGCTGCATTCGACGCTGTCAATTATACGGGTAACGCATCGACAACATCGGGCAACAACAGTAGCAGCAGCAGTGTAGAGGCCACGCCCCCAATCGCCTCCTCCTGTCCGACCATAGCTACGCTGCCCGCCGGCTACAGCTTTGTGAGCCACATGAGCAACAGCACCAGTTCGCCGCATGTCATGTAAGTGCCTGAAGCCGATTTAGTCTCCCCTCCCTGTCTATCTGTCTATTTATATGTTCAGATCTTGCCAGTGATTCGAAAAAACCACACGGAATAACGAAAAATCTGAAACAATTTCTCCAAATTCTTCCCGAATTTGATCAAATTTCTCAAAATTACTTTGATTGCATTTAATGCTCTTAATCTAAATAGTGATGATACAAAGATCGAACTTATATATAGAAAATTATACTTATGTTATGTTCCTATTCAGGTGGAACAATTGAGCCAAATTTCGTTTGTCACTATACGTGGCTAATCATAATAATCTTTAAAGATTGAATCGGGATTTTTTCGGCTTTTTCACAACCACTCCAAAAACAATTTTGTAATAAATATGTTTGGTTTTCTTTTTTATAATTTTGCAGCAACAGTACGAATACTAAGGCCATTATAGTGACGTCCTCCTCCTCGACAGATGTGCCACCAATGAGTGCCACAATGTCGCCGAATGGTCCCTTCTATGCTTCAACACAAAATCTCCAGCTGTCAATAACACCGCCCCCGCCCTCAAATGCCTCAGCACTACAGTCAATGGGCTATATGCGTAGCCCGACCTCCTATTCCAGCTACGATAACGACGATTCACTCAAGGACTTCGAGCTGAACCCCAACAATCTTGGAGCACGCATGCTCACCAGTACACCCCAACATGTGACAATATCCCAATCCCAGCAGCAGCAACAGCAGCTGGCGGGCAAGTCATCCAGCTCGGCGACAATCGGTGCCGGCTCTGCCCCGGCCGTCTATGGCACCGCCAATGGCAACAATACGCCACAAAAGCAGAAGCATCCTAACAATGTGCCATACGATCCGCTCGTGCATACCAACAACAAGCCGCCATATAGCTTTAGGTAAATGCATTAGTAGTTAAAAGAACTACTTTAAGAACTGACGTAAATATTTGGGGAAACTATTGAAAACGTTAAAAAAAAATAATTTTTATGGTACTATGGTAACAGATTTCGGAATTACATTTTGACGACACAGTGTTTTTAACTGAATTTCTCAGATATTTTAAAATAGCACAATAAAATTGATAGACTAGGATTTCGGGTTGCATCAATTCTTCTTCAAAGACAAAACAAGAGACAACAAATAATGATCAGTCAAATGCCAAGTATTCCATTCATTCAAGATAATAAATATATGATTAATGAGAAATCATTCAAGTGAGGGAAAATTCGACCCGCTAGTGGGGTAAAAATAAGTTTTGAAACTATCGTTTTTTGCGAAAATTCGAATACATCTTATGGCAGTCGTATAATTGTTATCATAGAAGTATTCGAAGATCTGACAAATATTCTTTCTTCTATCTTCATTTTTACAAAATGTGGAAAATGAACATAATAAGATCGAATTTAAAAAGAGAGTGGATTCAGATATCCTCAGATTCTTCAGAGCTATAAATTTACTCGTATATTCATTCAGGGATAAAAATAATACATAGGGACAACTAACATAACATATTTATATAATGATATATGTCTTTTCTTTTACTAAAGTTCCTTGATATTCATGGCCATTGAGGGCTCTAATGAGAAGGCGTTGCCCGTCAAGGAGATCTATGCCTGGATTGTGCAGCATTTTCCTTACTTCAAGACCGCTCCCACCGGCTGGAAGAACAGCGTGCGTCACAATCTCTCGCTCAATAAGAGTTTCGTTAAGGTGGAGAAGGCACCTGTAAGTTAATGCGCTAGATAATGAAAAACTGATCAACTGAATGAACGAACTATAATTCCATATTTTCAGAATATGGGGAAAGGTTCGTTGTGGCGGGTGGAGCCACAGCAGCGTCAAAATCTCATACAGGCGCTCAATCGCTCCCCCTTCTTTCCTAACTCGGCTGTGGACAAGATAAGCTCACTTAAGAGTCCCGGTGGCAACTCTGGCTACGACACTATGGATGGCAACATTGGCACTGGCAGTGGCAGTGCCAGCGGCAACGGTGGTGCCTTTGTTGCTGTCTCTGGCACGCCCAACAAAAGCAATGGACTGCCGCCCACGATGACGTCGTCACAAAGCAACAACAACAACAACAGTAACCATAATAATAATGTGGCAGCTGGCGGCGCTGCAACCGTTCCTGCCAATTCAAATACGAATGGCGCCCAACAACGTTTTGATCCAACACTGTTTCCTAATCTGTCCAAAGCGTTTGGCCATTTTGGCAACAATGAGGAGTCTGCTCATCAGCCCCTTTCACTCAATGATGCGCACGATGATGAGTTGCCCTCCGATTTCAGTGCGACTAGCTATCATAATATCAACAACAACAATAATAATAATATTAACAGTAATAATAACAACAACAACAGCAAGTACAACTATGCCATCCTGAACGGAGGTGGCAGCAATGGAAGCGCCGTCGCTCCCGGTGGCGCATTCAGCTTTGAGCGCTTGGCCCGCGATTGCGGCGCCGACAGTATGGACGATGTGCATGCAGCGGCTGCTATGCTCTGCCTAAAACACGGACCAAAGGCCTTCTCGGAATCATTTCAGAATGGGTGAGTGGTGCATCCCTTTTCCAACTGCCTTTAAAAACTGTGCCTGTGGAAAGTATAGAACTTATATTGACTTATTCCATTTCCGCTTGGCTTCTAGTAGTTTTTTAGTTTTTGTATTGGTCCTCAGTTTTAATTTCCATGCACTCTTAAATATCACAGAATTGAGAAGTAGATTAGGTTTTGAAATACTATTCAGCTCGAACAAAGATACTTTATTACCCAATATATATAAAAGCTTTTCTACTTTTGGAGTTAAAGCTAAAAACTATAATTATTTTAACTTGAGTACAGTTGTGAGTTAAATAATAAAAGGCACAACTCTTCTACTTATCAGTAACTTTTGAATATGATCTTATTTTCGGAATCTATGGAAACATCTGCAGATCACTGTCTCTATCAGATTACCTTAAATACTTGTCCCAAACTAAAATATATTGAGTGCCACGTCTGCTTCTCAAACTTCTTTGGGAATATATATATCATCCTTCATTTTGATAACTTCTTGCAAATCATGCTATATTTACTTGTATATATGTAGATACATTTATGAGTTTTAAACACAAGTATTCTGCTGATGGACTTAGCAGACAATTTTGTTTGTCCGTCTGAACGTGTAGATCTCAGAAATTATAAGACATAGAGATACTAAATATCTAAATATCAGACACTACCGCCCATTTGCATATTATGTTTAGGTTTTGAAATTGCTCGGAAGAATTTGTACAGTTTTGTAGTCATTATTAATAATAATATAACGATTTTAAAATTGCAGCAGCGCACCTGTGATCACCTCCTCGCCCAGCGAGGATCACACCTATTCGGCGGGCGGCAACAGTAATGCAGACAGTGGTGCCTCCACACCCTTAACCAATGGCAATGAGAATGCAGGTCCATTGCAGCAGCAGCAACAACAACAGCAGAACCACCACCATCATCCCCACCATAGCTTGGGCAACAGCAGTGGAGCAAATGGCAATGGATTGTTAATTGGGAATCACAGCAACAACAACAACAGTGCAGACAGCAATTGTGCCTCTTCGGATGCGGCCTACGATAGCAGCGAGGAGAAGTATGTGTAGTATATATGTATATATTTTTAGTTCGAGCTCAAACGAATTGTCTTATCTTGTGTTGCAGTCATAACATAACGCCTGAGGAGTTGGCCGATCAGCAGCGTCAGCGCGATGGCGTCGATGCTTTACTCTCGCTCTCCCGCTGCGGTTCGACAGCAACCACACACTATCACAGCAACGGCAGCTCTGGCAGCAGCCATGGTTCGCCACATAAGCGCGCCTCCAGCAACAGCGTCGAGGAGTTGCTCTGCACCACCGAAAGCGTCAATGGGAACAATGTCAGCATCTATACGAGCGGCAGCGGCAGCAAAATGGCGCTGCTGAGCAGTGCGGCTGCTAATGTGGCGGCTGCATCGGCGCTGGCACAGCAACAACAACAACAGCAGCAGCAGCATCAGCAACGATCCATTTTTGAGGAGCATTACAGCGGCACCACAGGTGGCCATATTGTGGGCAATGTTAATGCAACCACCGGCAATTACTATGCCTTGCCCGCCTCTGTGTTGGGCAACTCGCATCAGGCATTGCTGCCTCAGCAACAGCAGCAGCAACAACAGCAGCAACAGCAGCATCAGTTGCATCAATTAAATTTGAATGCAGCCGCTGTGGCCGCCAACAACAAGAGGGTGAAGCCCTTGCGAGGACTACGCACCAAGATTAAACGCAAGTCCCCCTGGATGCGGTGAATATGGCGGAAGGCTGCTGGCAGGCAGTAGGCGGTTCTCCGCCCCCACGACTGGACTGTCTCTTTCGTGCACGCACAGACACACACACATACATATATATATATATATATATATATATATATATATATATATATATCTAGACAGATAAACAGATGGACAAACAGACAGACAGACAAACCGACAACCCACATGTTGTTGTTGTCTCTTTCTAATCGCAATGTTAAACTAATGCCACACGATTATTTTTTTTCTATTGACTCTAAACATAACAAAAAATACATAATTATCCTAAACTATATATTTTCTTCTGTGTTTGTTAAACAAGTTTTTAGACTAATTGATAATTGCAAATTTAAAACAATTTTATTATTACAATTATTTTTATTTTTTATTTGTTTTTAATTACCATTAGTTCTAGTTTTTTTTTTAGTTTTAAATATTTAGTTGTAACTGACGCTTGACTTGAATTAGTGGCAACTTTTTTATTGTTGTTGCCTGTTAATTAAATTGTTGGCCATTATATTTTTAGTTTTTTAGTAAAATATAGTCTTGTTTGTTAGTGCTCCTTATTTTAAATTGTGCTGTTATTATAAAAAGGAATGAAACTATCCAAAAACCATAAATCATTTTAACGTTTTCTTATTTTTTTTTTGTTTTTTTCCGGCAACGAGTAACGGTGCTTAGAATTGTTTAATGCCGCGCACCATATTTTAGTTATATTTCATAATTCATATTTTATACTTGATTATTCCTATGATCTACAGACAACAACAAACAGAAACATCAAACAATTTATATAAATACATTTATATCATAAACACTAACACTAACAGCAACAACAACAACAAAAAACAGCAACAACAACACAAAAAACGAGCTAAGAACTTTTGAAAAACACAAAGAAATTTTTGTATCTATAGAGAAGAGGAAACAAGAAACACATTTTTTGCTATGAGCTAAACTTTTTTATATTAGTACACAAGCATATACATACATACATACATATATTTATATAGTAAAGAGGACAACAATTGCAACTAATTACGATCATGATCTATCTAGACTATATATATAGAAGTATATACATATATTTATGTATTTAAGAGAGCCAAGCAAAGAAAGGAAGAATGAAGGAAGGAAGGAAGGAAAGAAATTAAAACAAATTTAGCGCCTTATTATTGAGTCCTTAGAGAAACCTAAACTAAAACTGTAAGCAGTCATAGCGAAAAGCTGTTAAACATTGTTTTAAACTAATGGCAAAACATTTTGTTAATTTTATGCACACATACACACACTCACACTCACACACACTATACAGCAGAATTGTTAAACTTTAAGCGCTAACAACCAAACAACACAAGAGTAGATGGAAATGGAAAAGTGAATTAAATGTGTGGCGCAAGAAACAAAAGAAAAGAAAAACGAAAATAATAATTATAATGAATCCAAACCACACACAAACCACAACAGAAATCCAACACTCAAGTATAATTGTTAAATCAAAGAAACTAAATAGTTGTAAGGCACAAATACAAATCAATTAAATGTTGTAATAAAAGAAATGAAATCAATTTATTTAGTTTAATGTTAAACGCATAATACATAAAACATAAAACCGAAGCAGTAGCAGAAGCAGAAGAGGAGGAATTGTTAAGAGACGCCAAAACTGCTGTTCGCGCCTTGTTTCGCAGTTGTTGTTTCAGTTTTGTTTGTAAATTAACTAAATAATTTGTTAAGAGAGAATGCAACAAATAGTTTGATGGATGCGTAATTGCAATTTAAGTTTAGTGAACATGCTATTGTTAAATGCAGCAAACCTTAGTTAAATCTAATCTATATAACTATATATCTATCTATATCTATATATACTTATACATATATACATTACTCGTACATATATGTACATACGTGGAAGGAAAGCAAAAAACTGTTGAAACTTATGCTGCAAATTCAATGATGATGATCATGCTGATGATGATGATGATGTATATTTAAATAAACTAACTAATTAACTAACTAATGCCCTAAGTGTATACACTTCAAGTACCTTTTTAGCAAAAGAAAAAGCATTAAAATTAAATTTAAACAAATGATTAGCGAAACAACAAAACAAAATAAAACAAAACAAAAGAGAAACACAAAAAGCTTAAATGTTAAAAACGCAGCAAAAATATTTAATTACACAGAGCAGAGCAAGCAAGAAAAGAGAAGCAAAGGCAGCACTTAATGTGCTTGCCAATTGCCAATTGCTAATTGTTAAACTTAATGTTAAACGTTCTTATTTTTCTATTGTTTAATGACCTATTTTATAAAAAATAATAATCATAATATTACTTGTGTATAGAGAAGCAACAAAGTTTTAGTAGCTTTATGAGAACGCCTTTAAAACATAGACAGCGGGACAAAGATAAACATAAAGAATACGGAAAGGGAGAACGAGAGAGAAAGAGAAGGAGAGGGAGAGAGAGAGAGAGAGAGAGATAAAGAGCGAGTAAGCAACAAACTAAAAATTAATATTAATAAAACAAGCATAAGCCTAAGGCAAGCAATAACTGCAACAACAACAAACAAAATAGGAAACAAACACATACACACACAAATACACACACACACACACACACACACTCACACCAATACACATACACATTTATAAATTAAATGAAATGAAATAAATCAATTCCACCCCATCACAACACAAAAGAAACAATTTACGCTGACAATCGCCGCCCGAGTTGTCGTTGCTAAGTTTAAATAGAAAAACTAGAAAAGCTATACATACACACATATACAAACATACATACATACATTTATACATGTGTATAGGAATATGTTTGCATAGCTAAAGCAAGTAAAACAAATATTGTTATATTATAACTTAAGCTTTATTGTTTATATACAAAGAAACCAACAAACAAAAAAAACAAAAAACAAACACAAACACACACGTGATTGGAAAGTGGAAACCTGAAGAGAGAGAGAGAGAGTTGTATGTGCAGGATACACCCCCTCCCCCTCCCCATCCACAACACTGCCCCCACCCCTCCCGCGCACTTTGAAAGTCCCCCTCCCCAAAACTCAACCCGCCCATTACCATCGCCTGCCTGCCTACCTCTACGACCTGTAAACAGTCATTTATAATGACGTTTTGTATGAATGTTAATGTTTATATATAAATATATAACTTTTTTTTGCTATTATTATTATTATTATTACTATTATTAAATATATATATGATTATAATTTTTGCGTACCAAATACACACACATGTGATTTCATTTTCTTGCATATCTGCTTTTTTGCTTTTCTTTTGTCTTGCGTCTTTCCTTTTTTGATGTTATTCTCGTCGTCATTAACGTCTCGTTAGGAATTTAAAGAAACACTACACAAGTGCCTCTAAATGTTTTGTAGTCTCGGGTTGGGGATAGCAATTGGCTGTAGAACAGGAGAGATAGAGAGAGAGAGAAGTTTGTGGTTAATGGAATGGGAGGACCTATTTCTTTACTTTTGAGTTAACTTTAATCAACAATTTATGGAGAACTTCACAGTTAAGCTTCAGTTTCATTTTCACTAACTCTGAAGCAAATATGAATATATTATGTGTAGAGAATAATACCCCAATAGATCAGACTCCAAGAA
Organism: Scaptodrosophila lebanonensis; assembly: GCF_003285725.1. Lineage (NCBI taxonomy): Eukaryota > Metazoa > Arthropoda > Insecta > Diptera > Drosophilidae > Scaptodrosophila > Scaptodrosophila lebanonensis. The sequence goes on along the minus strand of NW_022060589.1, from coordinate 1,046,565 downwards.
AAATGCAGCCTAGGGTTTCAAGTTATTTGAATGAAATGGGCAGATTTTTCATACAAACGTTGCTGCCCCCTTTTCCTCGATTTGGAGTGAAAATTTCCCACAGCCGCGCTGTAAAAGAAAACTTGCTAGCTCCTAACATTTGGACTGTATTTCCTTATGTTGACAGTTTTTAATGGCACTTGAAGATCTCTTTCCAGCATCCCAGTTGATTTCAAGCCTACATTTGAAATCAAATTCCAACATATTGGAAATTAATTAAAATTGTAGCTAAGATCTAAAAGGAACAACAAATTCGCAAAACATTACCTTGTGCCGGCAAACATATCAAAATATAAAAAATTATACAATTATACTTTCAACAATATCGGTCGATTATGAGATATAGGAACGATCGGTGAATAAATCCCACATAGTACCAATATATTTTCTTTAAGGAAGGGAAAAGGGCATAGTGTCTGTATGAAATGCAAGGATTTCTCAGGATATAGGTTCTCCCAAGTCATCTCGAAACTGCACATCACTTTGATAATAATATTAGAGGTATTTCATATAAGTATACAAATTTTTTAGTGAAACGAGAAAAGCTTTGCAGGCAAAGGTGCTTTATTAGAGAAGTTTTTGTTGTTATTCAACATGGCCTAAAAAGTAAATGCGTTTAAAAGGCAATCTATGGGTTGGATGGTTGGGATATTCAATAGTTTTTGTAGGGAAATCAAACATCAAACATAATAAGAGATCTGTACGTTAACTTTAACTGAGCTTTTTTGAAAATAGAAAACGTATCTATTGTCCTACAAACTTACTAGCAACTAATAACATTTTTGGACTCGAACGATAGCGCAGGCCTTATGAGCTCTCATTAACTTTCTTAAATAAAGAATAAAGATTAAAAAAAGAAGCTTATCGAAGACGAAGAACTCCTTAAAAACTATATTTACAACATTTTCAGATTCCATTGCTGGTATCTGCAAATATTTGCTTCAGAAATAGTGAAAGCGCAGCTCTCTTGAATATCACAAGTCTAGCCATTTGCCTAATTAGTTTTGAAGAATGCTGTCGACACTTTAAAGTGTATGGGATCATCTAAAAAAATGACCAATTAGAGATATTATTGTTATTATTATTATATTCAGAGAAAAGATGTCCAAGGTGCTGTTCCGTTCTGCTGCTCTAAAGCTTGCTGCTAAGCTTGCCTTTTTAGTTTCTTTCTAATATTTAGCAGCTTTATATAAAAAATCTACATAATGTTACAACAAGAAGAAAACAAAAACAAACACGATTCGATTTAAGCTCATATGGGGGGTCGGGATCAAGAAACCACCTGAGGCTATATAAATCGATACTCAGGATATGAAAAAGTTAAGCAATGATGTGTATAGGGTGCCACATAATTCCAAGCAACAACAAATAATGAAACAAACTGCATTTCTCAAAACTCTGGTAATCAAAACACAAACCAAAAAATGCTTTTCCTTTGCTCCATTTCGTCATATAAATACATATACATACATACATACATATAACAAAAAACGAAAAAAAGAATCTGAATCTGAATCTGTTTGCCCTCCAAGGTTTCAACTAGCGCCTGTCTTTATGTCTAAACCTGTACCAACAAACAACAAATACATACATACATATTAATTATATAAAACGAGATGGAAGTGTAATGAATAAATTTAAATATATATATACATACATATATATATATATATATATAAATATATATATGATATTGATGATACTGATGATAAAGAGTTGCCCTGTATTTTTTAGAGCAATATTTTTTTAACTTAATATTTTTCTACTTTTGTGAGGAGTAAACTAAACAAAAAGAAACCACAACAAAGACAAGAACAAAAGCAAAAGCAAAACAAATGCAACAACTTTCCAAATTTCGTTAAATGCTTCACTTTCGAAACGAAGAAGAAATGCTAATAATAATAATATAAGTAAAATGTATATAAAAAAGCAAACGGAAAAGGAAAAGACAAGCAGTTGCTGAAAGTCCAAAGTCTTAAGATTTTGCACTGCTTCGATTGGCTTTGAGCAAACGGACACACACACAAATATATACCGATATACATATATGAATAATGTAATGGAACAAAAAGAGAGAGGGAGAGGGAGAGAGAGAGAGAGAGAGAGAAATCAACATCTCCCATAGATGCTACAAGCTTTGACAATTGTTTTAAAACACGAGCTACATACGAACTTGAAAAAAATATTTGTTAAACTGAAAATTTGTTAAGAAATGGCCACAGATACATACATACTTACATACATAGCTAAATAATATAGCCATATAAATAAACAAACAAACAAACGAGCATGCAAAGCATTTGCCATACATGCATACATACATACCTACATACATACATACATACATATATAGAAGAGTACATTTTAGCCTAATAAGTGACACAAAACCAAACAAAACCAAACAAAACAAAAGAAAACAAATCAGAACATAACAGAAACAGAAAACATGTTAAAGTGCAAATAAAAATCACAAAGCAAATGAATCAATAATTGTTTCTCAAATCAAATGAGTGCATTCATTCTCCTTCTTAAGCAAGCAGGCAAATATTTTCAGCATTGGACACATTTTTTGCAATCGTCAATTTTCAGAAGTTTCCAAGTTATTCTGTTTATAAAAAAGGCAAAAGTATAAATAAATTGAAAAGATATTGCATTTTAGAGCGTGCTCGAGCGATCAACAAGCAGTTTCAAATAGCAGTGATACAAACCGGTGTTGCTAAGCAGCACAGCCAAGCAGTGCACAAAGCCAGTGTTAACAAACAACTGCTTGCTTACGTAAATGTCGATGGTTCGCGTCCCCACTACAAATAAATAGTGGCTTTTGCGTCTCCGCTGGTAGTTGGTGGCGAGTTTTCCTTTCAGTTGTTTCTATTGCTCCTTGACAGGCGGACAATGGAAAAAATGGTCCTTTTATCTATGAGAAAAAACCGCATGGATATTTTTTAAAGCATTTATTATACAAATATTTCAGTGGCACTTGCTTGGAAGGCTTGTTTTTGGATTGTTCCCAGACAACTCCTGCAGCATATATGTACAAGTATATACATATATTAGTACTATATATATCTGATTTTTTTACATTTATGTATTTAGTTGGCTTTTTTGTTTGTTTGTTTATTATATATAGTTTTTATGAAACCCCAAAAGCCAAGCTCCAGCACACGCGCACAGACAGTCTTTTAGTTGTGTGAGAGAGAGAGAGCAAGACAGAGCGGCAAAAAGGGAGCCTTGATTGATCCTTAGACGACGGCAGCTAATAGTGCATGACGAGGACATCCTCGGTGAAGCTGACCACACGATTGGGACTATCGGCCATTGGCTCATTGCCAACATTCAGTGGCACGAGCACGTAACGCGCATTCTCCGTGCCATTGTTGCTAATATTGAAGGGTCCGCCGTCGCCACCGGCGTTCAGCTGCTGCGCCTGCCCCGTTACATTGGATGTGGCGCCGGAGTCGCCACCCTCATAGCCATTGCCATCACCCGCAGGACTGGGCGTGCTTTGACTGAGCAAGCCTTGGGAGGCCGCGAGGCCGGGAATGGCCGAGTAAAGAGAGGCTGAGGCGGGAGATAGGATGGGGGCTGCATCGGCTGGGGTTGGCTGTGAATCGGCAGAGCCAGCATCAATCGCATTCTTCGTATAGAGGCTGCTCATGCAACGGATTGTCTGTATGAAGCTTTGGCGTCGCACCAGATGATCCTCCTCGGTGTCCTGCATGGTGCAAACATCAATATCACTGCCACCCATAGACTCATCCGAGTCCGAGTCTGACTCGTACATGTAAGCGGCATCCTTTTTTATCGTCGACGATTGACGTTCCACTGGCTCCGCTGGAGCCTTCACAATACGAATCTCGACTATACGGCCGTAGACACGTTCGCGCTCCCGGCGCTGTTGCAACATAATGCGGCTCCTTTGACGCGACAACTCCACCTGTACGGCAGCCAGCTCGCTGGTAATATGATCTGCCGTTTCCCGCACAGTATCGTTCCGGAACATAATCCAGCGTATGTGGGAGGGCACATGAATCGGCAGAAACAGACACAGTCGTGCAATCAGATACTTGATGTTTCCAATTGTCTGAAAGAGTGGAGGAGATAGAGAGATGGAGAGAGAGAGAGAGAATGTAGTTACCTTAAATACTTAAAATATATCTCCATTGAAAAAACTATATACAGTTAGTTATCAGAATTCCACTCACCTTGTAGTAGTTGGCATCGTTGAATGGGGATACTAAGAGCTCCTTGCGAATTTTGCGAACATGACGACGAAGACCGCAGAATTCAAAGACTTCGGCGCGTATTTTCTGCAAAAAATAACGTTACGATGAATAAACACCTCAAGTATAGAAATTATTGGTGACTTGAAGAATTGTAAAACATCCATTGTCCTGTCTACTCAATGAATGGCCTGTCAAGCGACACCGGAATCTCCAAATTAGGGATCTGACGTGGTGACATCTGACGTGGTGACATCTGATGTGTTGAGTATTATGAAAGTCCCATTATTAGCTGCCTGTACTTTTATTTTGGACTCCTCTGCACTTCTAAGTTGTCTCAATTTTTCAATTCCCTGCAGTCTGACTAGGAAGTAAAGCCCTTTAATCTTGTCTAGCTGGACAACTCCCTCTTTCTATTTCTCTTTTCCTCTTCACTGTTCAGATTATAATGAACCATTATCAGCTACTGTCCACAGAAATCTCTCTTTTTATTCTAAAAAGGTCAGTTTTTTTTTTTAAATTTCAGCTGGCTGGACTGGCTTTATAATCTACTCCCAACGAAGAAGATTTGCCTGTTTTCTTCAGTAATCTAACTAGCTTTTAATTAGCATTAAGTTTTCTTCTTCTTTCTACTTTTTCTTAATAGGTTGTTTATAGTTTTGCTTTGCTTTTTACTTCCATTAATGACGCTGACCCCTTAATATATGGCTGTGAATCGGACTGGTCGGATGGCGATACAAAATTTAATATTATTGTAATTGTGTTCGATTCTCTTGTAGGTTCTACAAGCTTTCGATGTACTTGACAGTCTAAATAAATAATTAAATACACATTAGAGTTTATTCTTTCCTAAGTCTTTGTCTTCTTGGCCATTTATGCTTAACGATATCAGGAGTATAAGAGCTAGAAATCATAACAGACGAAGCCTTCTTTAGAGCGGAAATTATAATATACTTGTACTTATGTGTGATGCTTCAGTTGAATTACTATATGATAATGGCACTCACCGATTTCATGTCGCTCACCGTCTCGCCCATCAGCAGTTTGTCGATAACATCGAAAAACTTGCGCTGGGATTCCCCGGCGCGAGTATAGACTGCAGTGCGTTGGGCCTTGAACTTCTTGAGACAGTCCTCAGCTATCTGGTACAGTTCCATATCCTCGCGAACATATCGATCCAAGTAGGCGATGGCCTCGGCAAATCGATAACGCACCAGAGTCAGACCACAAACGGCGGCCTCTTCGGCATCGCCATAGATGAGCGGCTCAAGATCGCGATGGTTCTGACGCCGGAACTCAATGAGGCGTTTGTTGAGATAATCGCAAAACAATTGCTCCACCTGCAAGGTCTCCACCACCTCGATTAGCTCCCCAATCAGCCGAGCCTTGTTGAGACGACCCAAGGGTCCGTAACGGGAGTTGGCCACGCGGGACGAGAGGCTAATGGTCATGGATTGATCGCGAGCGGCGGCCACAGCCTGCCGCATCGAGCCAATGGAGGGGCCGCGCAGAGAGCTGCGCCTAGTCGGAGGTGGTGGGGGCGACAGATCAGCCATGGCCAGGGAGCTATAGCTGCTCTGATTGCCGAGGGCAAAGCCACTGGATGTGGAGCTGATGATGCTGCCAGCAATTTCGAGCTCGTTCCTGTCGGGGCCAGCACCAATCTGTGTGCTGCCGGGGGTGGCGCTGAGCGTCAGATCCGTGCCAGCATCCAGGAGATCGGTGAGATCTGCCTCGCCAGCGGCATGACGCTGCTCGTTGGTGGAATGAGGCGCGACTGTCTGGGTCGCTGATGCCTCATTGTAGCGCTGCATGATCCGACGAAGCTCATCGTGCACGTCTTCAGCGCCATAGTGCTCGGTAAAGTGCGCTTCAATTAGACCCGTATCCACATGGTCCAGCCAGTGGGACTCATTATCACCGCTGGTCGGGCTGTTGCCACGATCGCTCATTCTTCCGACTTGAGTACTGCTCTCGTTTCTACCTGATCGAAGGTCCGCATTCAGTTGTGGACCACCTTTGAATGGTGTGGAGATCTCGCAGCTACTTACCACTGGACTGATGTTTTATGGATTGGTTTCTGCGATGGGGCCAACGTGCGCTGTGCTCTTGCACCACAAAGTTGCTCACAAAAAATTTGTGTGTTTTAAAAAAGATAAACTAAATAATAATGATTATTCGATTATCAAAACGTTCCCAAACTAATTTTGAAGTGTTTCTTTTCAACGCTTGCTACAAATAACACAATCAAGTCTCGGGATTTAATTGCAAATAGAAGGCCTGCTAGTTCAGAGCCATCATCTGCTCTGTTTCGAGTCCATAAACGTTTCAATGTTAATCGAAATATTAAAAAAAAAATTGATTTTTGATTTTTTTTTGAGTGCTTTTGGAATAGGCATATTTATTTATTTGTGTCAACAAACATTGACTGTCGACATAGGAAATAGTACATAAAAATTATAAAAAGCATCTTATAAGCTTATCTAGCCTAAGAAGGAGAAATCTAATCAAATTACAATAATATCTAATTAACGCCTCCGACCCGGTGGGGGAATATTACAAGTATTTGCCCTTCGGCTAGCTATGCCCCGCCTCACAGCCATGTGTGGCCAGAGGCGTCCATAGATCTACCGATAAAAAAAGAAAAACATAACAGAGAGAAGAAGCTTGGAAATACTAATTTTAAAAAGAAAATATATATATATATATATTGGAATCTCAGACCCGGTGGGGCATCTCTATTGTGCGGTTGTTTTGGATGCTAGTTGAGAAAGCCCTGAAATTCAAACAACTTGCAGCTGTAAAGGAAAGGCGAGGGAAAATGCAGTTTTAGTTTTATGTTGGAATACAGTATATTCGTCTTTATTGAATTTGATTTCTCTGTTCAGTTTTACATGCTATATAAACTATTTATTATTATTTAATTTATTTATATATATAATTTTCTTGCATTTTACTTTTATTTATGTATATAAGTATTATGTTTCTTGTTTTGTTTCTATTTTTTATTTCTTTTGCATTCGCATAACGCCAATTTCTCGAATTCATTGTTGCATTTGCTTGTGGAATTGAAAATCTTGTAATTTACAAAAATGAACGCAATGCGGAGACACAAAAAAGAACGAAAAATCAAACATGAAATACAATTTGCATTAATTTATAAAAAAGAGGATTCTTTTTATTTTTTAACTCGTATGTTGTTAAACATTTTTATGCTCATGCCTGGTGCAAAGATCTCTAAATTTTTATTTTGAAATGTGAGGAGAAAAAATGCGTTCTGCTTAAGAATTGTTTGCCAAAGTCCAAGTTATGGAAGTGCTTGGGCTTAGATCGCTATATATATATACATATATATATATATATATATATATATATATATATATATATATATATACTTGTATGTATATACATATATAGCATGTGTACTTTTGATATTTTTGCTTGACTTCATGTCGAATGGGCACAGCTGTAGTTTTGCTTCTTAATTCCACTACTAATTACTTGGCATGATGTTTTGTTCTTGTTGTTGTTGTTATTATTATTATTTTGTATTGTTTATTAATAATTTGTTAAATGTCTTGCGTTTTGATTTGGGCGGATTTTAAAACTGAAAACGGTGTTGACTTGCGGCAGTCGCTGCTGATGCTTTGTGTTGTTGTCTTCAAAACTCAAAATTTGGTTCAACAGTTGAGCTCTATGTACGTATGTATGTATGTCTGTATGTGTGTGTACGCTATGTGTGTATGGTTAATGCATATATTTATATATATATATAAATATGTATATATATATAGATAAATTTTTGTTTCCGTTTCTTTTTTTCTTTTTGCATTATATTCAAATCATGCCTATATATTATTTAACATAATGTTGATATGGTCTGTTTTTAAATGTTGTTGTTGTTGTTGTTGTTAATTCAATAATATTTGTCTATTTTATGTACAGCTGGCTTAACATTTAAAACTAATCAAAAAAAGTTGTTGTTTATTTATTTGTTTGTTTGTTTGTTTTCCTTTTAATTTTTTGGCAAAGTCTAAAAAATGCTGCATACAACTGGGGGCTGTGTGTGTGTGTGTTTGTTTGTGTGTGTTTGTTGGGTGTGCCTTTGTGCCTGCATGTATAAGACTGTATATCACCATGGGCTTAAATTCTTTCATATTCGTTTAGATATATTTCTATATGTTTATATGTATAATTTGTCATATATATTTATATATATATATTCGTGGCCACAACTGCTACAAAGTCGAGTAGACAAAAAAAAAAGAAGATTGTTCATGAAATGTATAATTTATAATATCTTTTGTTTTCATTTTCATTTTCTGTTAGTATCAAAAGAGTCGAGTGTATTTATTGTGTTTTGCTTTCTTTTTGTGTAGAATTGGAAGGATAATTTCTTATTAAATTTTGTAATATATATATTTATATATATATATATTTTTTTTTTTTAACTTTATTTATAGTTATATTTTTTTGTTTTGTTCAATAAATGTTGCTAAATACAAATAAGTTTATTTACAGCTTAAATTTTGATTTTAACTTGCACACTGAACATTTTATATGCTCTTTAAAAATAATTACGTATTCATTTTGCTTTCTACTACCTCTCTATGTACTAAGTATATGGGGGTTCCGCCCCTCTTCTCTTTATCTCTGTGTAAGAGAAGGCTTTGACATGCTTTATGGCTTAAATTCTAAGCAAAAAATTTAATGCCTACATGACTAAAATGTGTGAATTACTTGGCTAGCACCGCATATTGTTTATGTATGTATGTATGTATGTGTATGCTTATCGAGTATATTATAATAAAAATGCTCTCCTTTCTCCATACAAGTATATCTATGTATGTACCATACTATATGCTTCTCACTAAATGCAAATGGATATTAGAAATCAAAGGGCTTAATGCTGTTCATCTCCTCGACAAATGGGCTGGAAACGCTGCTCAACCGATGTGTAGTTAGCTTCGATTTCGATATCGTTTCGTGGGCTATGTTTTGAAATTGTTGGATCAAAGTTACGTCGATCTTCATTGCTGATCTCATATGCTTGTATTGATCACTCTTCAGCGATTATATGCGATTTACGCATTATCTTTATTAGCTATAACTGAATCATGATCGTGGCATGAATAAATCATGATCGTATACCTGATACGATCATTTTGAATGCGTCGTTTTTCGTTAAGCAGTCGTCGACATCCTAACAATCGAACAGAAACCAGAAAATAGTGATCGCATCGATCGAAAACAAATCGTTAATCGAACATTGTGTATCGGCGTATTTGTGTGTGTGTATGTGTGTGTGTGTGCATGAGCTGCTGGGAGATAAAAAATTGCGAGTACTGTTGTTCCTCTGCGGCATCTGTTTTGAATTGTTTTGATTTGATTTCCTTACATTAATGCCATGCTCAAGAGAGAAATCATAATGTGGAGCCTATAGGGGGTGTGAAAAATAAAAGGGATTTGTGGATTTGTTTAAGAAAACATATTTATTTGATAAAGTTTCATTTATGTTCATGTATTATTGGTATGTTTTTACGATAATTACAATAATAATAATTATAATAATAATAATAGGTAATAATAAAAAATTTCTCATAATTATTACAATAGCAAAAAAAAAGATCGATTTAAAAAATAATTAAAACTAAATGTTGCGGCCATTTCTTGCATGGGTTTTCTCTCATCATCATTACCATCATCATGATTATGATCATTATGATGATCAACGTTACATTTTAAACATACATATGTTCTTGTTTTAAATCTTATATTTTCTTGTATATATTGTATATATATATTTTTATATATATATACTCGTATATATATATATAAATATATATGCATATTTTCATTATGTATATGTAATTGTTTCTCTTTTAGCTAAAGCGTATGAAAATGCAAAGTATTTATTTAACACGTCAACTTTATAAATTAATTATGTATATAGATATAAAGAATAATTGAAAAAAAAACTTAAAATAAATAGTTTAACAAATTTGCTGACTGCGGCAAAAATTGTTTGCATATTTTAATTATATTTTTTAAATATTTGTAATAATTTGTTGTTTTCTTTCATTTGTTTTTTTTTTTTTCTTTTATTAAATTTTTTATTTCATTTGAAGACGCAAATTGTATTTTTTAGGTATTGAAATGTGTTTGGTATATGTTTTTTGTTTTTTTTTTTCGTGTTTTTGTGTTTTTCATTTGTAAATTTTTTATTCATATTTATATATATAATAATAACGCGGCAAATTGTTGGGCCTATGCAAAAATGTTATAAATTTTGTATGTTTTGGTTTAATGCCATTTTGAGAAATGTTTATCCTTTCGCTTAAACATTAGCCTACGAAAAAAGTGTGAGTGTGTGCTGTGTATGTACGTTTGTAAGTATTTCAAAATGTTTTTGCTCACTTTTCTTGTTGTTGTTGTGGTTGTTATTATTATTTGCTTGTTTGCTGTAGGAAAACAGAGGTTCTTCATGTTAATGTTTAGAATTAGAATTAAACTTAGGGGCTAGGCAAAAAAATTGGCTCACTTACATGTTAAATACAATATATATTTCATTAAAGTTCTTAAGTGTTTTGTGTAATTTCTTTAGTACGATATGCGGTTTGTTGTTGTTGTTGTTGTTTAAATTATTGTTATTATTATTATTATCATTACATATTTAAGTTCACAAAAAAAAAATTTACGCTATTCTCTCTCAACTCTCGTTTACGTTTTACCTTTGTTTTGTTTTTAAATGTTTTTAATGCAAATTTAAATTACTATCAGCATGTGTGTGTTGATAGAGACAGCATTATGCTTCTTAAATTTGTATGTTAATTATAGCTTTATGTATATATATATATATATATATTTATATGTATATATTATTATTATGTTATAAATAATAATTTAGTGCATTTTGCATTTATTTTGCTATTTTGTTGATAATGTTTACATAGTGCTATAATTAATTAGCTTACAATTTTTATGTAAATTCAGAATTTACACGATTTATTGTTTTAAGCTTTTGTTTCAAAACAAAAACATTTTTGCTGCTTCTCGCATATATTGTGGTATTTATTTCCTCCCCCCCCTCCTCTCCCACTCTCTCTGTCACTCTTTTTCTTTAAGTTTAAGGTTTCGCTTTTGGCATTTCTTTTAACTATCTTTTACTTTGGGCTTGCATTTTGTTAATATTGTTGTTGTTGTGTTTTGTGGTTGTTTGTTTGTTGTTTTCATAAATTGTTGTTAGTTTTAGTTTCGTTTTCTTGAGATCAAAAGATAGTTAAAAACTTCGGCGTTTGTTCGCTTGTCTGGTTGTGTGCAAAATGATTTCTTCAAACTATAACGTAATGCTGTTCTTCGTCTTCATCTTCCTCTTCCTTTTCGCCTTCTATTATGTATTTATTTTTAAAAACTGTTTTCTGGTTTTCTTTTCGCCTGGCCTTTACATATTTACATAACGGCTTCGATTTGCATGTACTTTATATGTATTTAATATATTTTTGTATATATATGTATGTACACTTAACATAACAATGAGAAAAAAAAAATCATCTACCGCCTTCGCTTACAGTCTTCAAGTAGTACAAAATAATAATTATAATATATATATTTATATATATATATATATAGTATATATGTGTATATATATTTATTGAAAAAAAAAACACACACACACAAAAAGTGTGCTTCAAACCTAAGCGGTTCTGTTTCCTTCAAATGATTCACTTTCTTTCCTTGGGGGCGTGGCGGGGGCGGTGCTGTTGGCAGGAGAAGCCAACCATTTAATACTTATGCGCTGTGCGCGCTCGCTTTCTCTATTCTTCGTTCTTACTTTGCTGCGTCTTTATCTGAATCTTCATCAACTACATAGCATCTCTAAACTTTTAGCTACAACTATTAAAAAAAAAACATTACGCTTAACACGTACTTAGACCAAAAAAAAAAAAAGAGTTAAAACTAAACTCACTACCATTTCAAGTTTTCACTTTTCTTCTTTTCTTGCCACTATATAATAATTCTTTAGAGTTTATATTTAGTTTTTAAATTGTTTTTTTTTTGTTTGTTTTTCTTTTGGTTTTTATTCTTTACGCTACAAACTACGACAAAAATGTTGAGTGGGTTCGGGCCTATCGAAACTTAATCACAAGAATAAACGTTCTTCATTGCACTTGGGGCGGTGACCCCCGACCACTCCCTAATAGTTCCACGCTGCAGTTGCTGCCGAAGCTGGTGCTGGCGTCGCGCCCGCTGCCTGCGCCGGCGCACATCCGTCCTCAGCTTCAGCGCCGCTGCCGGCAACCGGGGCCGAGGCCCCATTACTGCTCAGTCGCTGGACGCGCACCAAACGCAGCTTCTCCTCATTGATCACCTTGATTTTTTTGTCATCGTGCGTCGCATCGCTGCGGCACTCATCGTTCAGAGTCTCCTCATCGTCGTCCTCCTCCTGCTTGATGTGCACCTCCGGCTCCATAAAGCGCTGATCGATCTCCATATGCGCATGCTCGTGCTCGTGATCGCCGTGCTCGCTAGGGGTGTTCTCTGCTTTGGAGGCCTCCACAGCGGCTGCTTCGTCGCGACTGTAGTCTGAGGGTTGCATCACACATACACCGTTGATGATGCGCTCGCTGTCGGCGGCGGCAGCAGCGGCGGCCGCAGCAGCCGCCGCAGCAACGGCTGCAGCAGCAGCTGCACCGACGGGTGCTGCAGCAGCGGGGTTAACCCATTGGGGGGCTGCGGGCTTGCGACGGGAGCTGCGCACCGCATTACTCATGTAGGCAGCTGCCGCTGAGGCGAGAGACTTCTGCATAACCTTCTCGTAGTCGGCAGCGGTGGCGGCGCTTAGCTTGTCGGCATCCGCATCGGGACCCTCGAGGGATTCGTTGTCGCTCATGTTGTGGGCGCTGGCATCTAGCTCTAGATCGTCTTGGTATTCATCGGTGCGCTCCCGCTTTAGTGTCGACATGGAGAGGTCCAGGCCGCTCATTTGCTCCTTGAAGGCCTGGTTTAGGGCTTGCAGTTCGTTCTCACCAGCTGCACCAGCGGCGGCAGCTGCAGCGGCTGCTGCACCTGCGGCGGCGGCAGCGCCTGGTATGCCGGCCAGACTGCGCCCGAGAAGGGCTGCGGCAGCAAAGTACGGTGGGTAGGGTATGGGCGCACCACTCAAGCCCATGCGCTCCTTATGCAGCTCGACGAGGCGCTGTTGCAGCAGAATGCGAAACTGGACGGGATCGAAGGGGGTGGCGTTTGTGTTCTCTCGACTGGGTATGGGATTATCAGCACCAGGTTGGCCATGCGGCACTTGTTGCTTCAGACGCATACGGTGATTGTGGAACCAGTTCGTGATGGTGCGTGTCGCTAGGCCCAGCTCGTTGGCCAGAAACTCAATGGTGCCCACGTTGGGGTAGGGATCTAGGGCGAAGGCGAGGCGGAGAGCTTCCTTTTGTTCCTCCGAGAAGAGTACACGCTGCTTCTTATTTGGTGGTGCCCCACCCACAGAACTGCCGACGCTGCCCGGCCCCGGGCTGCTCGTATAGAAGTCGTTGGTATCATTGCTCGATGTATCTGAGCTGTTGTCTTGCTGATTGGGGCCCGTGGAGCGACGTCTCTTACTTGCCTCACGACGCTCGTTCTTCAGCACCTGCAGCCGCTCAACATTATTGGCATCGCTTAGCCAAAGCTGCATGCGAATAAAGGGTTCTCGACCCTTGATGGAGAGCATGTGCCACGGCTTTGGTTTGCTGAGCAACTCCGACACGGAGCCCTGCGATAGTCCCAATACAGCCTCGCCGAAGATCTTCTGGCCGATATTGTTGGCCAGAAGTGCCTCCTTGATCTTGGTGGTTATGTCGTGAGTGTCAAGATCTTGCGTGAGTGCGGCCATCTCGTAGACGGTGGGCGACATGTGCTGATGAAGGCTACGCATGGCATTGGGCGCATGAGCGCCGTGCACTGGCATCAACATTGGCTTCTTCTCAGAGACACCGGGGACGCCCACAGCACCACTACCGGGCGCTGAGCCGCCAGCACCACCGGGTGCTGCATTCGATGAATTGCCGACTCCAGGCACGCAGCCGCCTCCACCATTGTTGCCAGTTGCGGCTGGCAAGCTGATGGCATGTTGTGGCGGTAGGCCCGGTGAGGTGAGCAGCATGTTCTGGTGATGAAGACCGGCCGCTGCTGCCGCTGCTGCAGCTGCTTGAGCCGCAGCCGCTGCATGCTGATGCTGTTGACTCTGCTGCTGTGCTACAGCGGCGGCTGCCTGCTGTTGCTGCATAGCCGCCGACATTGCAGCCGCAGCATGCATTTGTTGCATGATGTGCTGAGCCTGTGCCGGCTCCTGGAGCTTCAGTTCGTTCATCATCTTCTGCATGGGCAGGGTGGCTTGCATCTTGTTGGCCAGTCCCTGGGGTATCTGTGGACTGCCGCTATAGCTGCCGGTGCGCATCAGTTTCTCGGGTGCGATCTTGTATTGACTCGCGACCAGTTTGTGCACCGCATTCTCATCCTCCAGGAACATCTTCATGCGTATGAAGGGCTCGCGACCCTTTTGGGTCAGCATGTGCCAGGGCTTGGGGCGCGCCAGCAGATCAGAAACAGAGCCCTGCGATAGACCTAGCACGGACTCGCCAAAGAGTCGCTGCGATATGGAGTATTGGGAGAGCGCCTCCTTGACGCGTCGCACAATGTCTTCAGTGTTCAGGTTGTTGAACATGTCGAATTGCTGTTGGGTAATCGGTGGCAGCACCGCTTTGGTGGGTCGCTGTGGCGTCGAATGGTGCGGCGTGACTGGTGGCTGTGTGATAAGCGAGTTTGTGATGCTGGCCATGCGTTGCAATGGACTGGCAGTGGCGGCGAACTCATCGCCTTGACTGAGAGCCGGGGGTAAAATGGAATTGCTGAGCGGACTGGGAGCCGCTGAGTTGCTTGTGTGCTGAGCCGATGCGTTGCTGCTGGGTGGTGCTGGTGGTGCGGGTGTGCTGCCACCACCTCCGCCACCGCCATTTCCACTCGTCACGCTTTCCGATTTGCGGGCCATTAAGCCGAAGGCTGCGGCGTTAGCTGCGTTTGCGACACCTCCAGCGGCATGACGCTCATCGTCGCGTTCACCATCCTTGGAGCTTTGCGAGTGCTCCAGTGATCCGCGCTGTCCATTCAACTTGATGTCCTTGAGCATATCCTTGCCGGTGCCGGCACCACCGCCCAACGACAAGTCCTGAGCGCCATTCAGCACCTGCTGCTGCAGTGCCATCAGGCTGGAGAAGTTTGGAAAGCTGGCGGCGGCTGCCTGCTGTTGTTGTTGCTGCTGCAGCTTGGCGATCTCACGCTCGAAGGCGTGTCGCATATTCTCATCGGCGGCCATTGCCGTGGGGAATGTATTCGGCGCACTGGGCATGCCGGCGGCGCCACCAAAGAAAGGTGACAGCAAAAAGCTGCAGGGTTAAGAGAAAGACAAACAGAGAGAGAGAGAGAGAGAGAGAGAGAAAGAAAGGGTAGGATTAGGTAAAGTACTTCTGCTTTTCATTTAAAATGTATGTTGTGTGGTACTTACCCGGGGAAGGCTTCTCGTGGTGTGCGCGCCATGATCTCTTGATATAGACGCGTCATCTTGTCCTGGGCAAAGTCCTCTTGTCTAAGTCGCTGCTCACGCTGCGCGGCCGCCACTTCGCGCTGCTCGCGTTGCTGTTGCTGGGCGGCTGCAACGGCTGCTTCGCGTTGCTGCTCGCGTTGCTGTTCGCGCTGCGCATGATCGACATGCTGCTGCTTCAGCTGATGGTCCACCTTGAAGAAGGGTGAGGTGCAGGTCTGCGGTGGCGATTTGCTGTCCTCGTTGCTGTGCGTGTCATCGCCACCGTGGGCGCTGGCGCGTCTTTGATGCTCCTGTTGCGCCTGCGCGTTACTCTTCATCAGCGATGAGGCTTCGCTTAGAATGTGCGCAATGCGGTCCTCGGACATGGAATCATCACCACCAGGGCCGCTGCCAACGCTTCCGCGTCCCGCATACTGTGGCAGTCCAGAATCTGTAATGGGAGAGCGGAATAAAAGGAGCGATTAGTTCGGTTCGGTTTGGTTCAGCTCAGCACATTTCGGTTGGGTTGGGTTGGGCTATAAAGCGCCGACTTCCATTAAACGTTGTAAACTTTATAATTTCTGCGTACATTGCCTTCTGGCTCGCCTTTATTGAGGGCCTATTGATATCCCGTCCATGCTATGGGCCAGCAGACCGGCCTGCCTGACTGTCTGAATGTCCAGCCAATTAAGCCATAAAACGTTCAAAAAGCCAGCGAACTGATGCACAAATTTGTGGCCATAAAACGCAAAGCTTCAAAACATCATAAAGTTTTTTTTTTTTTCGGTCAAACGCGTTGCAGCTACATTTCCCCCCTTCCCCCATAAACCTTCACAGAATACCACTCCCCTCCCACGCCACCGACTCAACTCTTGCTTGAGCTCAATTATAACACCATTTGATTTTCAATCAAACAACAAAGCACAAAAACAAAGCGCACGCCGCCGCGCACCAACAAAGCGCGTCCATGAGGCGCTCATGTCGCGTTCTATGCAATCCAAAACAACAACAACAACAACAACAACCACATCAATGGGCGCTTCAGCAGTCAAAAAAGCTCGTCCAAAAAACGCCTGCATAGAAATTTCCATTAGAGATGGTCAGCAATACTTATTCGCCTATTACCCTATAGTATGTATTTAATTTCGAATTGTTTATCTGAGTCGTGCAGTTTATTCCATGTCGTGATTTCATCGTGCAGAGACATATTTGAATGCAGACCCAAAAAAGGTGTGGCAGGATGGGTTTTCAAAAAGATTTCTACAAGGATAGACAATGTGGTTTTTAAGAAAGATTTCCCGTGATGAAGTCGTAGAAACTCTAGTTAAAAACTAAGCTAAACGTGCTTTGCGTCCGTTTCTGAAACAGTTAGTAGGACTCGTGCGTGAGTCACGAACTTTATGAAAATCTTGTATATGTATCTTCTTAAAGAAACAACTAACATCAAAGAAATGGGGGAAATTCTGATCAAATATAGAATTCCCTGATGAAAGGGCTCTGCAACTCCATGTGGTCCTCACTAGACATAATCACGCGCCCATCTCTAGGCCATGCAATGGTCAACCACAACTGAGCCTTAAATAGTTCGATGCAAGCGTCGCGCTAATTTGGCACGCGCCGTCGACTACGAAGATGCTGCTGCTGGCCGTATCCACCAAATAGCAGGACTGTGGATATGGCACAGGGTCGGGGAGGCTATAGCTCGAAAACCGTCCACAATGTAGGGCTGTGTTGTTGTTGCTGTTGTTGGCTGGTTGGTTAGTTGGATGGTTGGTTGGTTGAATAAACGAAATGAATAAATGAATTCAATTGCAATTGAAAAAGCACATGAAAAAATTGTTTTGCAAAAATTCAATTGAATTTTCTTGTTTTCGTATTTTTGTTGCTGTTGTTGTTGTTGTTGTTGTACTTCTGGTTGTTGTTGTTGTTGTTTTGGTTGTTGTTTTTCGTCATCTATCCATCCAACCATGGGTCGTCGTCAAAAAACAAAATAAAAAATAAAATCAACTGCTAAATTGCAAAATAATCACACAAGTGGTTCTTTGTACAATGTGGTGGCGACAGCGACTGGCTATAGAATTTCCTGTGCCATGTCCTGCGGCATGTTTGTGGCTGCCAGCAAACATCAATCAGCACGTGCGGCAGCAGCGGTGGCAAGGGCACGAAATAACTGAAAATCGCTTTACAATTGCCAAGCATAATCGATGCCCAAAGGAGCAAACACTTTTTTTCTGTGCTCTCCTCTGCTGTGCTGTGCTGTGGGTGCGGGCAGGATGCGGCTATATCCTATATGCTAACCAAAAAGACGACAATCGCATCAGGAATGACGATGACGATTGCTGGCGGAAACGGAAATCAACACATGAATGACTAATGTTTGGACACCAGCTCTTCGAGCCAAGCAACTAACAAGCCCACCAATAAACCACTCCCGGTGCAGAGCCATTGTGGGTCCAACAACCAACCATTCAAGCGAGAGAATTGGCGAATTGAAAAGTGCGCCATTGAAATACAATAAACCAAGAGATAGACAAAAGCGATAAAAGGCTAACTACAATAGATCGCTGCATGGTCGGTGGTCGGTGGCCGGTGGCCGGCAGTCTGTGGCTCCACATGTAACAACATCCTGAGCGGCGCACTTTTATTTCTTTCTAGCATTCATTTTTTTCCCTCCGGATTTCCATTTCTGCTAACCGAATGATTTTTTCAATATTTTTTCATTTGACGTTGCCGCTGCCGCTGCCCATCGTCGCTTCATTTGGGGATTACAAAGTGTTTTTGTGTTATAAAGTCGAAGATGACATTGATGACACCTGGACGCCAAGCAGACCAGGTCAGTAATAGAATAGGACTCCACTGAACAGGACAGGACAGAATGGGCGGCATTGGATTGGTGAGTAGTACCGTGCCAGACTCAGACAGCTTAAGCGGTCTTTAGTCTCACACACACACACAAACACACACACATGCACGGCTATAGAGAACTTGAAATGAAACTCTTGCACAAGCTTTAAGCATTTTTAGTTAAGATTTAATACAAAGACACATACTTTCTACATTTTGGGGTACTTTGAATAAAGTCTCTTCAATTTTTGAATGTACGTTTCAAACGCTTAAAGTCCTTTTTATATTTAAACTTTCATAAAGAATATTGTAAATATTAAATGCTGAAAATATTAGTAACTTTTAGAACTTTTAAAACAGAAAATTTAAATTCAAAATGTTTGCTGCTTGGATTTGATTTCAATTCTCAGACGTTCCAGCAAGGCACTGTAAATAAATATGAAACGGGCACACTAAAAAGGAAAGGGAAACAAATAGCGTAGAAATGCTTGAAATTTCGCTTCAACTTTGCAAGAAACATATCATAATGGAAATCAAGTTTTTTCGATGTACTTGTACTTTAAAGCAATAAATGTGGAACTCTTTCTATCGTTTCATTATTTGTAATGCATATGAGAATTATGATATAGAATACAATAGAAATTAGGCAGCAGACGAAGCTATATCTCTTCGTTCAAAACCAATTAAATGCATCAACAAATTAATCAGCTTTATGAAAGACTTGGCATTAACTTGGCTCTCAAAGCTCACAAATAAGATGGCCAACTTCTCCAATAGCTCTCATCAATGAACAATTTAAACATGTATAGAGTATGTCTATGTTTGTATCAATAATGAGAAAAATTAGTTTTAAAAAGTAACGCTTTAATCAAACTAATATCTAGATGTATGAGAATCTCACATTTCAAACAATTCAATCACTGAGCGCACTTAAAGGTGGTGGGCATTTAATTTGGAAAAAACAGATCAGGTTGGGGACTCAAAATCGGGCAGACAGCGGCCAGATGGAGGGAGAGACAGACTTTTAAATAACGCAGAGCCCCAGCTTCGAATAACCTGAAGAGACCAATTTCGAGTTCATGGCAATGCCCGCCACATACGACTTTTTACTATGCCATATAGATATAGATATTCGTACATATGCGAATATATTTGTGTATATTTTATATTTGTCGTTACCGTTAGCCACTTTTTTGTCTGGCTTTGTTCGTTTGTCGTCGTCCGGTTTCCATTTTTTTTGTTTTTTTGTTTTTTTGTTGACTTGCCATTTTTTGTGTTTTGTTTGTAATTTATTAGAGAGGAACATGTTGACCAAATTGTCATTCAAAAGGATTTGCGTACAACATGCGCCGAAGCTGGCATTATAAAAATATAGATATGAGCTATCATTTCTATACAAATAGACATATGTATATTTGTATATTGTATATAGGTAGGTAGGTAGGTAGGTAGGTAGGTATGAGCCCAAACTCTTGACACATTTGCTTGATGAATATTTTTTGCCTTTTATAACAAATCAGCAGACGAGCAAAACCCTTTTTTTTGTTCTTCTGGTGGACCAACTGAGATGGTATGGCTTAGTAGTGGCCAGTCGGAGGGCCTCAGTCTTTGCTGTCCTTCACACATAACTGATATATATGTATATATAGATATTTGTTGTTGTTGTTGTTTGCTGGCTTTTATTTTTTCTGCTCTAATACAATAAATATTTGCCAGCCACACACAAATATGAAATAATACTTCAACATGTCGCGCCAGTCGATATGCAAAAGGGTTCGACCGGAGTGTGGGACTGAAGTGGGTTTTTATGGGTGAGAATGAAGGGTGTATGGTGGGGGGGGGGGGTAGGTGGTGTGATTGCTGCATGGTAACGGTAACGGTAACGCATTGAACGGAACCCATTGAAATTGGCACACGCACGCAATTTGCATTAATTGCAAGAAAAATTTTCTAATTAAAATGCCAGTCAGTGAAGAACGAGCTGTCAGTTGTGTTTGTTTGATTGTTGGGGGACGGAGAGAGATGGGCAGAGGGGAGCAGCAGAGCAGAGTGTTGCAGAGAGTTGGGACTGCTTTGTATTAGCACAAGTGTCAATTAAAAACGATAGGATGGCTGGCAGTTAGGCAGTTAGTCAGGTGGGCCGTAAGGCAGAAAGGCAGACGAGCTACTAAAGGAGTCTCCTCATCGTCCACATCATCACAATCATCATCACCTAAGAGAGTTTATTTCAGGGCGGGCCTTACTTCTAACTGAACTGAGTGCAAACGTAGCATGGCAAATGAAGAGGCAGTGGCAGACATCAAAAGGCAATTGGCAAAATGCAAAAATATTGAAAATTCAAATGCAAAATTGAGCCAAAAATGCAAAATGCATATTCGCAGACACATGATTGGGATTGGTATTGGGAATGGGTTGTTGGAGTTGAAGCTTGTCTTGCAATTAAAATACAAAATATGGCCAAAGAAATTGCTTGCCAGCTACTCCTTTACATTGCATTTTTTATTTTTTATTTTTGGTTTCGTTTCGTTTTTGCTTGAATTTGCAGCTGCTACGGAAGTTTGTCTTGCATTTTAATTTGTTTTCGTTGTTCGTGGCTGTTGTCGAAGTTCATTACAAAGTAATTAGCTGGCTTATATGCAAAATAAAAGCACGCAAAAAACAAAAAAAAAAATAAAAATGAAAGAGAGTGAAAAAAGGAGAAGAGTAGCGAGCAAGTAATAGTGGCACTGGCAGTGGCAGTGGTACACGACACCGCGACATGTGCAACATTTTGCGGCAAATGTCGAAGACAAAGTTTTTTGTGTGCCCTACCATGTTGGTGGCAACTGCTAGACTGCCAGAGGTGGGGGTGGGGATGGGGACTAGACGCGGGGCTAATGCGACAACTTGCGCCGGAAGGGGGTCATCAATTTGTTGCCAGCAAGCATATGGAGAAAGGTATGGCCGCGGGGGGGGGGGGGGGGGGGGCATGAGGGAGATAGGGAGGTAGGGTAAGAGGTAGGTTGGTAGAGGAGTGTTAAAAGCAGACGTCAACAGTTGCTGAACATGCCAACGTAAATGCCATAAAAGTTTTAATAAAATCAATATGTTAATTGGGATATCTAGTACTACTACTCGTACCACTATAGATGTGAATAATGATGTAAGGGCTGGTAGATATACGAGTATGTGGAACACCAATACAGAAAAAATCACAATTAATAAGAAGAAATCAAACAAAGGCAGCATTATTTCTAATTAATAACAGAAAAACTTATTAGAACAAAGAAACAAACTTTCAGCTTAATGTCTGGAAGGCATACTTCATTCAATACTTTCTACTTGAATACTTGATAGTCAGATGAAATGATTAAAGACTGAAGAATTAATTAACCAGTTGGCTAGTTTGGGTAGAAAAGCCATTCAACAGAGCTTCTACAATCTCTTGACTATGCTTATCAGTACCTTTCACCCGCTTATGCCCAATTTCGCCTTTTCTTCCTTTTACCGACCCCCCCCCCCCCACACACACACACACACACACACACACATACACGCATACACATACACGCACTCACAATGCCGCAGATTTTGGTCACCGCTTATTTAATTTGCTCATCATAAAGAAATTTATAAAAAATGTTGATGTGGTTGCGGCTTTATGCTAATTTATGCGCATTGTTTTGCAAACCCACGCGGTGGCACTTTTCTACTCGCATATATATATATACACACACACACATACATATAACATATAAAGATAGATAAATAGATGTATGTAGTATATGCTGGCCTCTCAATGAAAAATTTTAATGGCTGTGCGAGTCGCATAAATACACGATATAATCAAATAAAATACAATAAATATGGGGCCAAAAATCATATAAAGCGGCAAAAAATTGATACGCTCGGTCGCTTCACTTAACTTAGTCATCGGCGTGCGTGAGTGTGCGTGCTGGCGTGCAGGCGTGCGTGAGTGTTGTTGCCGCACACACACATTTCGCTTTATGGCTTGTGACAAATTTTTGCTGTGGAGGGGAGCGATGGGATGCGATGCGATGAGACACGACGCGAGGCAGACGGCAGAAGAAAAGAAATTCAAGTGGCAGAGACAGAGAGCGGATGGACAGATGGGTGGGGAGGGGAGGACTCTTGGAATGCTTTTGTGTCTTTTGTCTTTTGTGTGCTTTGCTATTTTTACACACACACACACACTCACACACATACACGCACACGCACACTTAAGCTTGCACACTATTTTGCCGGCTAAAACAAATGGACGACGTCTGCTAGAATTATGTGTTAATATGCTAGTATGTATTATTAGCTGCTATAACGTGCGACCGTTTGGCCCGATTGCCTGCCTGCCTGTCTGCCTGCCTGCCCGGCCGCTTGCCACCCCTCCCATTATTGTTGCTGTTGTTGTTTTGTAATGCGGCCAAGCCCAAAAATATTTGCTGTTGCGTATACGCAGCGTGCGACGGCACAAGTTTACATTGTTGTTGGCCAGTTTAAAGCACTGGCAACGGCACAGACGTTTTACAACACTTAAGTTGAGCTTGGAGTCTAGCCACCACTTAGGGAAAAAACGCTTATAACTTTCTAATATGCCAAAAGCAACAATTGAAAAAGTTTGCAATTTTCGAAAAAAGTCTTAGAATGTCTGTAAAAAAGTCCAAATAGTGCATGAAATTGTGTGCGCGCTTTCGAATTCTAAATGTTTATAAATCTTTAATTGAGAGAAAGTGGATCTATACCATGTTTGGCATTCAAAGCCTAAAAAATAACACTATATCGTGTGAAGAGAGCGATATTAGTTAATAATTAGCTGGGCAATGCTCTAAGCTCCTTCAAAAATAAATAGATCAGTGGTTGAGCCTGCCGAAAAGTTGTCAACTATAGTATTTAGCTTAGAGTATTTAATGGAACTCTTCATTAAATGGCAAATTTGTTGTTGTTGTTCTCACTCATGATGCTGACGAGGCGATGCCACTTAATATGCAACATTTGTTGTTAAATGTTTAAGAACACCAACTGAATAAAAACAGCAAAAACAACAACAACGAAAATAAATAAAATCAAATAACTAAAAAGTTTTTGCTGCTACCAACCCCAATCCCAATCCCAACACCAACACCAACCCGAACACCAACCCCAAGCCGATGGGCAACACTCTAACCCACAATTCAACAATCCAGTCGTTGGCGTCGTCGTCATTGCCACAAAGCTGACTTCAAAAGCTGCAACGTTCAACGTTTTTTGCATGCCTCGTTGACGTCAGCAGTTGCATTCTGTTGTTGTTGTTTACATTTAATTCAACTTCACATTTTGTGCTGCTGCTGCTGCGGCCGCTGTTGTTGTTGTTGCTGTTGCTGTTGCTGCTTTCAAGCCTTTCACAGACCAATTGTCACGGCAGTCGCGTCAAGCCGCCCCCCACCCCAACCATTCACCGTTCTCTCCTTTTCCCCCCACCACCACCTCATAGCGCGCTTTAAACAATTACAATTCAAAAATCATTGACGCGCTGTGAAGCGGCTCAGTCGGTTGCGTTCCATTCCCATTCCCACTCCCAGTTCCAGTTCCACTTCCACCTCCACTCACTGCTTTCCTCACCGGCCGGCGCCTGCCATGAAGCCGCTCCTCCTGGCTTAACTTTTTTTCACAATGACTTCAAAGTAGATGGCCCAACAACAACAACAACAACAAATTATTTGTTGTTGCTTCTGCTGCTGTTGCTGTTGCATAACAATTTTGCTTTTGCTCGCTTGACTTTTGGCCTCTCTCCCACTCATTTACTGCTCTCCTAAGCCTCTTTCCACCTTCTTGTGTTCAATTGACTTCAAACTGTGTGAAAAGTTGACGCAGTTTTTGTTGTTGTTGTTGCTATTGCTGTTGCTGTTGTTGCTCTCCGTGCACTCCTTGCTACACATTTTAGCTGACCCTTTGCCTCAAGTATTCTAGGCATGCGGCAGACAAAGATAAATGGCGAAAATGCCACTGGCACTGGCTATTGACTATGGGATACTCTTCAAATTTTCGAAATAATTTTATATAGAATCTTAGCTATGGCACAGTTCTATTGGTGATATACCATAGTGTGGAATAAATTGTGATATCAGAGAGGGGGTTTGCTGCAAAAGTCTGTTCCCTATTTCGATGTCGAACAAATCGTAATTCATAAGAGTGTTTTTTTTTTTTTTTTTTTTGGAACTAGGAATCAATTTTGATTCTGTTTATGGTGTTTGCGAGAACTATAGTAGAACAGATCTGAGTATTAGAAAACTGAGAAAACTGCATCTGAAGATGAAGTGGACTGTGGAGAATATAAACTTGGTGTTTTATTCCTTTCCATACATTTCATGTGATTAAAATTATGAAATCATTGAAATTTGGCAACAGGCATCCCTTTACGGATTCAAATGCGAAATATTTTTTGGACCTTTTTTTGACATGATTTTGAATGGAAAAAACAGTAATATATGTAGTTTAAGGTACGCAAGCATTTATCAATATTTGCATATAATTAAGAGCCCTACAACTACACACACACCCATGCATACGAGCACATGTATACATACAAACATATATCGCTGAACTGCTGCTCAATCGGTATTGTGTGTAGAAAAATAAAAATCCGCTAGTCAAGTGGGCTTGGGGCGCTCTATAAACATTAAGTTTAGCCTGCCATGAGTAATCGTCATAAATTAATTGTCAACATTTGCATGCACTTAGATACACACACACACACACACACACACACACGCAGACACACACACACTCAGACACACACACACACGCACACACATGTGCAAGGCAAACAAAGCAAAACGCAAAAACTTTGATTAACTTCGAAGTTGTTCATCGTATCGCTTGCTTTAGCTTCAGGAATGTGTGTGTGTGTGTGTGTGATTGTGTCCATGCGTGTGTGTTGGTTTTGCGTGTCTGCGCCTAAAAGCGTGCTGCACATTGTTAACAAAGGCAGCGGGCGGGCGCACTTTAAAAATACTTTCCCACATTGACATATTCGTTGCTTTATTTACTGGCATACTTGCTTACAGTCTTCATTGCTAGTGACAAATTAATTTACTTTTTTAAAAAAAAACTCTCGTATATACTTGTATTACAGTTGTAAAAAAATTTCGAAAGAGTACACATGTAATCTATCTGCTAGCAGGCGGTCGAAACGATGCTGTTGCAAATCTGCAATGCTCCTAGATATTATCTAGTAGTCTACTAGACTCTAACTATTTCAAATAATGTTCCCAATGTTTTCTAAAATTAGTTTTAATTACTTTTATTTGGCTAAATTATGTTTTTCGTTTTCTTTCGCTACAAATATTAATAATGTTTCATTAAATAATTGTTTTTCTGCTTATATGTTGACTTTTTTGAATATCGCTCTTATTTTCTTTCCACTTTTGCTTTTAATGTTTGAAATTAAAATTTGAAAATTGTATTCCATTTTAAAAGTCATACATTGGTATTTAACACTGTAGCATGTTAGTTATAGCCCTTGCTGTTGTTTTTGTTGTTGTTGCTGTTCCTTTGTATCGCGCATAAAATTAATGACTAATAAAAATCAATAAACAAACAGAGCATTAAAACACTCGCTACACCGAAGCTTTTAAAGTTTCTTGTGATCAACAAAAAAAATGTTGAAATTCTTGTGGAAAAGAAAAGAAATGTAGAAGACGCAGGATATAATATTTTAAAAGACTTCAACTTACAATGCAAATCACAATAACATGTAATCGCCTAGACTCGATTAGTGCATCCATCTATGTTTTACAATTGACTTCTGAGGTCGTTAGCAACAACAGCAATTATGGCTAACAACATGTGTGCTGATTAAATGCAAATTATACATAAAGAGCTGTCCCCCTTTTGGTAACAGTGTAGAAAACAAGAAAAAACATTCTTATCGCCTTACAACGATCTCGCATGATTTTTTTATGAAGTTCAGTTTCAGTTTTTCGGTCGCACAATTTTTTATCGATTGTCTGAGGCGGCTGTCGCCGGCGACTGTCGCTGCTGGCCTGCCGCATTTGTCTAATTGTTGCACCCATACTCGTCCTGCCCCCCGTCCGCACCCCCTTGGCTTTGTGCTAGTATGCTAGTATATGGTCTGCATAAAATTCCCGTGCATTTTCACGCCTAATGTGCGAATTTGCCGAAATTTATGGCGACAGGCAAATGGCCGCTCGAAATGCAACGGCCGCTTCTCATCGTCGTTGTTGTTGTATCTGTCGCAGTCGCAGTCGCTGTCGCAGTCGTTGTTGTTCTTGCTATTGCTGTTGCTGTTGTTTTTGTAGAGTTGTTGTTGGCACGTTGATTATACGCAAAAATCAAAAATAATTAAAATTTTACAATTTAATGTTTTGGCCGCAAGCCAAAAGAAATGAAAAACGCCATAGGCCGAAAAGAGCGAACGACTTGTCTGACAAAATGACCAACTCACTAAATGACTGCCTCACTCGCTCACTGTCTGTCTTTCTGTCTGACTGCCTGGCTGTGTGTCTGTCCGTCCGTCCGTCTGTCTGTCTGTCTGTCTGATTGAATTTCTGAGTATTTTGCTTTTGAAGTTCTGCACAACTTTGCATTGTTCGTCGAGCTCGTGCCCCCATTTCTATCGCCACCCCCATTTAAATGTGTCTCTTCTGTTTCTGGCTCGGTTTCTGATTCTAATATCTGAAGCGGCAATTTTACAACACTCTTTTAACACTAGTACTTTCTTCATTAGTGCATTTTTTAAATCTCATATTTAAACATTGTGGCTTTACAATTTTTTCTTTTTCTTATTTTTTTTTTGACTTATGTAAGTCCCCTTTTTTGACTTTTATTAAAAAGTTTTGCAGCACTGCACACAAAATGTGTCATAGCAAGCAGCTTTGCGGCGTCTGCCATTGAATGAAGTGTGGCTACACGATGCATGTTATGAACCTGTCAAAACTTTTCTCTGCTCGGCAATGCAGTTGAAGAGCGTTCTTTTCAATACCCGAGACTATTACAGGTGAGCCAGACCTTGGCTGCGTACAAGCTGATAAGCTTGTCAGCCGTGTCGACAGTCCCTCCACCCCCCTCCCAACCCAACACTATTGCTAACAGTTAAGCAAAAAAAAAAGTTAATAGAAAAAAGAAAAGCGATATGCATATACATATGTATGTATGTAGGTACATAGGTAGTTAGGTATAGCGGGACTTACCTTTCTTGGGTATGAGCGATTTGAGGAGCATCACCGCATTATCATCACAGGCCCAGGCGTGCATTTTGCGATAGCTGTCACGTCCCTTCTCGGTGAGCTTATCCCAGGGCTTGGGCTTGCTAAGCAGCTCGGATACCGTGCCCTGTGATAGTCCCAAAATGTATTTGGCAAACAATCGCTGTCCGATATTGTGCACGGATAGCAATTCCCGGACACGGCGCGAGATGTGCAATGTGTCCAAAGCCTGGTTCGCATATTTGTCCATGTTGTAGCGCAGCATCTCCTGCAATTTGGCCTCCATGGGATCACCCTTGGGTATCAGTGACTCACCCAAGCGGCCGGCCATCGAAGCGCCGGGCGGCAATTGCAGTTCCGCATCAGCGAAACGATAATGGCCGCGCGCCTCTTGGCCGGCAGCCGCTGCGGCGGCAAACTGAAACGGCAGGCTGGGCAAGAATCCGGGGGCGCCTAAGGCATGAGCGTGTTGGGCATGCGCAGCCATTGCTGCCGCGGCAGCCGCCGCATTCGCATTGGGTGTCAAGCTATTGTTGTTGTCTTCGGCAACGGCGACAGCAGCGGCCGCAGCATTGGCGGCAGCAGCTGCTTGCAGCAACGATTTGTTGCCATTCAGCGTTGACGCAATGCTGGCGGCTAGCTGAGCGGCAGCGGCACCACTGCTGGGCGCATTCGGTGTACTATTGGCGCTGGAGGAGTTGGAGTCGTGCAGATGGTGGGTCGCCGCATGGTGGGCAGCAGCGGCAGCCGCCAGGGCGTGATGATGGTGCTGCTGGTGTTGCTGGTGATGGTTGAGGGCCAGCTTGTGTTGCTCTTCGTTTTTGATATTAATGCTATTGTTGTTGTTATTATTGTTGTTGCTGGATGGAGCATTGTTGGTGGCGGGGCCGCCGACGCCGCTGCTGCTGCTGTTGCTGCTGCTGTGGTGCAGCGACGAGGCAAGGTGGTGCGACTGCTGTTGGTGATGATGATGTGGCTGCTGCTGTTGCTGCTGTGGATGCTGATGATGCGAGGAGAGACCGTCTAGGCAGCGCAATGGATTTTTGGAATTGGAACAAGAAGTAGAAGAAGAAATGGAAGAATTGTTGGAATTGTTGGAATGTGAGAATGTTGAGTTAACCAATTGACTAAGCAGTGCTGTGGACGAGGGTCCATGCTGCTGCTGCTGTTGTTGGTGATGGTGGTGGTGGTGGTGGTAGTGTTGTTGTTGCTGTTGCGTTGCAAAGTGCGCTGCTGCAGCGGGTGGTGGAGGCGGCGGCGGTGGCAGCAGCTGCCCCTGTTGTACAGCTAACTGTTGTTGTTGTTGTTGTTGTTGTTGTGGCGCATTGGCATTTTGATACAATGTTGGCGTTTTGCTGGACGTTTCAAAGCCACGCCGCCAATAGCTATTGACCAGCTGCTCTTCCAGTGTTAGCGCATCGTACGGCGATGGCGTTCTGGTAGCCTGCAATGGTGGTTGTGGCGGTGGTGGCGGCGGCGGTGGTGGCGGTGGTTGTGGTGACGACAACAACGACGATGCCGCTTGCGGCTTCACCTCGGACGCCACATCGACTGCCCCTACACCCTCTTCTACATCATCGGCGAGATCTTCGATTTCGATTTTCGGCAGCACTGGAGTGTTGCTGTTTCTGTTCCCTACAACTGTTTCTTTCTCACGCGTTTCTGTTTCTGTTTCGCTTGTAGCAGCTTCTGCTTCTTCATCTTCATCATCATCTTCATCATCTTGTGGCTTTACTGCATCTGCGGCAGCTTCTTGATGCGGCAGCTCTGCGGAAACAACAAAAAATTGTGCTTTTTTTGTTGTTGTTCTTGCTATAGCTATGGTTCATATCATAAATTGTTTTTGATTTTTATTATTATTATTATTATTGATTTGATCAACAACATCCATGGAACAAAACGCCAAAAATGAATCAAAATTTTGTTTCGTTTTTCGATAGATTTGTTTGGTTTTGTTTTTTGTTTTTGTTTTCGATAGCTCAATGCAATATAATATTAGCACATGTTTGTTTTTTCTGGTTTCTTGCTCTTTGCCAATTCGTACAACAACAAAACAACAAAGTATGTAAGTATATTAAGTGTATTGTGGGCGCCATAGATAAATAGAGAGCGCAAGTAACGTAGCAAAAGAAATACATAAATATATATATATATATATATATTGATATATATATATATGTGGAGAGAGCGAGAAAGAGGTTGAGTGGAAGAGTGGGATAGAGAGAGAGAGAGAAAGAGAGATAGGAGCACACGATCGCGAGGCTTGTTGTGTCGTCTGTTGGTGCTTGATTGCTCTTTTCTTTTCTTCTGTTTCTGTTTCTGTTTTTTTTTTTTTTTGTATTTATCGATAAACATGCAGCAACTCAAAGTGTAACGCAATACAACAACAACAACAACAACGGACAAGAACAACAAAATCTTGACTTTAAATGCAAATATATAGGTGTAATAATGTCGCTCTGTACGTCCACCTACAATTCAGTCAGGTCTGATTAAATGTACAACGATATGTGTGTAGTCTCTACGTCTTGGCGCTATTTACATTTCTTGCCGTTGTTGTCTGTTGACAGAGTCATAAAAATTGGCGCCGTTCGTTCGCATTAAGCTGCCAATAATATATTGTATGGCTGTTAAATAAACGATAAAAGTGTCTCCAACCAAGTCTGCGCCCGATTGATAAACAATCAAATCGAGCAAGAATAACAATAGTCTACACACACAGTGCCGGCGCCAGCATTACAGTACAGTACAGTACAGTGCAGTACAGTCATCGAGATATTCCAAAGTCAAACAAGAATTGTGATTAAAGACAAACAGATATATAACTGTTCCAAATTGAAAAATGTACAGTCAACGGATATGCCAAAGCTAGAGCTATAGGTGCAGTTAAACGTACATAATCAGGCAATGGTGCATCCAAAAGTTCAATAAAAAGCTGTCAAAGTTGTAGTTAAAGTACAGCCTTGAAGTCGGCTTAGATTCGAGTCAAAATTTAGATTGATAGTCCGATAGGCAGTCCAAAGTTCAAAGTCAAATCGATAACTCAATCGCAGGGTTGCTTGCGAAAGTACAGTCTGTGCCTTTTCTACTCACCTTCGCTGGCAACGACTCCGGTCTCGTTGGCGGCGCCATTCTTGAGCGCCTCAGCGGCCAGGGCCTTGGTGCGTTCGAGCAATAGCGCTTGGAATTTGTTGGGATCGTTGGCGCAGGCGGCTGCGGCGGCAGCTGCTGCTGCAGCGGCAATCGCCGACTGTGGACTGAGCACATTCAGATCCAGGGGACTGCTGTTGAAATGAAAAAGCAGAAGCAAAGCACACAAATGGTTGTTGAAATCATTTCTAAGTATTACAATTGTTAAGTGCTATAAGAACTCTTTGACTTACTGGTGCTCCTTTTTGATTTTCATCTCGCTGTTGCTGTCCGTTCCATGTGCCACACTCAACATATCGGCGTCGTCCTCGGTTTGCGGCACCTGTTCCCGTTGCTGCTCACTGTGCAGCTCATTGAGGGCATTGTCGTCCTCCTCGTCCTCATCCTCATCGATCATGTGGGCATCGTTGTCTTCGGTTGGTAGCTCAGATGATTTGGATACTACGGCCAAATCGTTGTTAACCTGGTTGTCTGGTGCTCCATCAACATTGTTGTTGCTGCTATTGTTATTGTTGTTGTTGTTATTATTATTTGTGGCAGCAACGGCAGCTGCTAGCGCTGTGGCCTCGGCCAATGCCTCATTGATTTGCTGCTTATCCAGACGCGCCTCCAAGCGCATTATATGCTGACGTTTCACCTCCAGATGCTCCTCAAGGCGTTGGATTTGTACCAGATGGGTTTGTTCGAGTGCGCGCAGGCGTTGCAACTCATCCAAAAGTGCTTTAATCTGCAACAAAATAGAAGATGGAGTTCGATGTGATTAGGGCGATTAAACAAAAGATCTAATACAAGTATAGTACGGATATGTGCTGCTCATTTAAAGAGCAACTAATGGCGATGCTTATGATTTAAATAAGAATTCTCTGTAGCTTATAGGTAGGGCCAGCTGCAAATGAATTTTCCAATAAGACAGTGCAGTGTTTGTTTTGTTGTTGTTGTGTTTGTTGCGGTTTTATGCCAAGCTTTATGCATATTAGTGCTTCAGTCAGGCAGTTCGTCAGTTCGTCAGTTAGTCGGTTGGGCACTACTTTGCCAAAAAACTTTTCAGTTGCATTCGCGTTGTTGTTGCTGCTGCCATTTTTGTAATTGTGCACATCAATAATTAAACAACAACAATGCTAACATGTGTCTGTCTGCTCTGATGTATGTGTATGTGTGTGTGTGAAAGTTCGAGAGTTATAAAATAATTTTTAATAAAATTAACAACGACGCTGGCTTTGCCACAACGGCGGCTCTGATTGCCAGCGACTGATGTGGCATACATTGTTGGTACGCAGTGCCACAGCCACTGCCACAGCCATAGTCGCAACCACCCTCGCCCCCGCCGCTAGCATGAGACACAGAGACAGCCACAGACAGAGACGCGTCGTCGTCGTCGTCGTCGTCAGGTAGGTAGGTAGATAGGTAGGTAGAGCGGCAAAGAACGCTGGGTTCGAGTTTTCCGAACTTTGTTTGTTTGATGAAAATATGATAATTGGCAAATTTGACAAGGGAATTTTTCTTAAGTGCGTCGACAACGCCATGTCAGGCTCTCTCATGTGTGCATGTGTGTGCGCGCACGCCCCGCACACTCACACACACACACACACACACCGACTCACACAAAAGTTGACAAGGCAAAGTTTTTGGCAGCGCCGCGCAGTATGCAACAAAATTTTTTAATGACAACAACCTCTGTCTGACAGGTGTGTGCTTGTGTGTGTGTGTGTGTGTGTGTGTGTGTATTTGTTATTATGTGATTAAAATAAATTTTATGGCGCGGTTTTTAATTGACGTAAATGGAAGAATGTGTGCACAACAACACACAAAAGTTGCCAAAAAGGCAAAAACTTGATAACAAAACAAAACCAAAAAAAACCAAAGAAAATAATAATAAAGGAAAAATCGAAATCATGCCGATATATGCGGGCATAGTAGAGTATAAATTTATGTGTTTTTGCGACCCTCGCTGTCTTGCCATGCAAATCAACTATGGCATCAACTAATCAACATAATTCTAACTACAATTTTGCGTGTCATTTTGTTATTTGTATGCGACCCAGCATGTTCGGGACATGTGAGCAAGTCGATTGGAAAATTAATCGACGACAATGTATATGCTAAAAATATATATGTATATACATACATAGGGAAACCTCGCATATTTTATCAATAAAACCAGAAACTATAACTGAAGTCAAGTTGAGTCGAGTCGAGTCGAGTCAAGGTAGTGCGCCCATATTTGGATTATGATTTTTATTGGCCATGAAATATGAGGTCTGCTACACATGTTACCAATGCAATAATACTTAATTGACATTAAAAACGCATAAACAACATGTGTGCGCTTGTGTGTATGTGTGGAGGTGGGGTTCCCCTGCTTTATTGTCATGCCAAAAAATGTTAAGCAGCTAGAAAGGCGGCAGGCAAGCAAGCAGTTAATTCTATTATCAATCAAAAGGCGGGCATACGTCCAAGGCAGGGCGGGGAAGTGGGGCGAAAGGGTTGGGAGCTGTGCGTGTTCGATTTTTCATTAGCATACGAGCATATATCGTGGAGCAGGGGTTTGGTGGCGGCAGCAGGAGGAGGCGTGGTTGTCTGCAGCAACAACCCTGTCAGTTGAAGAAAAACTTGAGCCTTGAGCCTGAGACATGACAAGACGAAGCGTCGTCGTTGGATGACGACTCAAATTAATTGCATAAAAATTTGTTGCCAACACACACACACATACGTACACATGCACACACATAGACACCTTATCTTCTCCTGCCACATGCTGTCTAATTGCTAAATGCTGGCAAACTCAATTGAGTCACCCTTTTTTTTGTACACATACACACATACATATATATATTTATTTATTTTTGCAGCAGAAGACGAGAAGACCAGAAGCCCGAAGACGAAGAAAACAAAACAAAATACACAACAACAAAAAACATAGAAGTAAAAAATTTGTTTTGTTAAATAAACGCAATTAGCATGGCGAATAGGAGGGAGAGAGGGAGGGAGGCGAGTGTGTTTGTGTCAGGGTTTGTTAAGCAGCTAAGGGTGGCAATTTGTTGTCTCTTTGGCAAGCCAAGACACATGTGGCATGACACTTGAGCTGAGCCGAATACCGGTATAATGCTGCCATTGCTGTGCCAGTAGATAACTGTACATACGCAGTTAAATGAGTGGAGAATAGAACAGAGTCCAACGAAACAAATGAAACTATTTACAAACTATTTGGGAACTATTATTTGATTTTATAGATTGCTGCGCCAATTTATTGTTTACTCATCAGAAAATGGCATATCGTTAGCGATTCAAATAGCTACTGAAGCAACTGTACCAATATTTGATAAATCTTGAACTGACTGCTGGGAAATAGAAACTATATTGCGTGAAGGAACTGCTTTTTAGTTGTAACTCAAATAATTCTTTTTTATTAAAACAAAACTGTTATCGGTTAGTTCCAGCTGCAATTCTGTGGATCCTAACCTAAAACTGTTGACGCAACTGTACCCATTGATGATTAAAGTATTTATTTGTTCAACAAAAATATTTTTCTAGTTCTTCTTGAGCTTGCGTAGAAATTTGGTTTTGAAAGTAAGCTTCTGTTGCAAGTATTCGAATGGATTTATTAAAACAGATTACTGAAGTTACTGTAATTCTTTAATTTTTGACTCCAACACTAGCTTAATTAAAGCGAATGTGAAATTTGGCAACATTGTGGCATCTGTCGCACACTTTTTTAGACAAATATATACACAAGAGTTTCGGTTGCAGCCACAACTGAAGTCTCTTATTGTTAGCAACGCCTGTCGCTGTTAACTTGTTAGGCAAATATTATAGATGACTTGATTTTTGTGCATATTTATATAGTGTTGGGTAGGTCTGTGTGTAATGAGTGTGTGTGTGGGTGTGTGGGTGTGTGCTCAGCAATGCCCAGACTTTCCGCACTAAACTCTCGACTACACTTCAAAAACTGTCATTTAGATTTTTGTGTGCCATTTTATTTGTTGGTTGTGTTCGCCATGCGAAGAAATATTAAAACGATAAATCAACTTTTGGATTTTCGACAGCGCACCAAAATCATTTTCAACCCTTGCGCCAAAAACTTTGCCAAGGGCTCTGGATGGATGACTGAAGAGCTGAAGGAGTGCTGAATGGCATGGGGAAGAGTAGTGCGGGCGGACGGGGAGGGGTGGCAGGACGTGCTGTGAAGCTGTGGCCAGGGTCTGTATAATACGTACGTGTAAAGGAACTACAACAATCAAACAAACTATGAGTTGTGGCAGTGCCGAGAGAAGAGTGTTTAAACATTTTTAACACACAAGGAAGTAGGGTGATGGTGACGAGAAGTAAGAGGAGCAGGAGCAGAGGGAAAGAGAGAGAGAGTTTGTATTGACTGTGAAATTATGAAAATTTACATTTTTGTGTTGTTGCACGATTTTTTAATGGCGCACAATGGACCAATGTAGCCAAAGTTGGCAAGCGCGCGAGAGCTGGGGACCGGACTGGACCGGACATACAAATACACACACATACATATGTATACGTATTTTAGAAGTTTGACAAGCAGTGGGAAAACAGTGGCAGTGGATGAGAACCCATGAGCTTTGCAAGCATTCTGAATTTAGAATCCATTTAGAATTTATAAAACACCTGCCTAGTAGTTATAAAAGCTTGCTACAAATGAGATATCTTGGAAGATGATGGCCAAGATTTCATAGTAAGTTAGTCCTTGAGTGCTTTAAGTGATTATTGTCGGGTGTTGATGGAACTGATATTTTAAATAAATGATGTTTTAGTTGATGAGATATTCTTTCATTTATTCATTTATAGCCCATATGCATACTACGAAATGGAGAAATGAATCAATGAATAAATGGCGTGTTTGTGAAATATAAGTGATTCGAAACTAATTAAATAAAAAAAAAAAACATTAATACAGTCGATTTAAGAACCTCCTCCATTTTTATAAGTCGGTTAAAAGTGAGTCTCCATATAGGTAATATACTCAATGAATTCATAAAAAATGTTTAAAATGTTTAAAAAATACAAATCAAATTATGACTTAACTTTGACTCGAATGTGATCAACAAATGATCAAACAATAAACATTCAAGCACACATACAATGTAAAGAAAAATGAATGAAATTGCATAAATTGCTAATTAAAAGTTTATATTCTAAATATAAACCAATGAACTGAATTATCATGTGTGAGTGAACAACCTGCTTCAACCATAAACTGTCAATTCATGCAGCACTCTAATGTCCGGACACTATTCTCAAGGCTCTTCATACACAAAACGTATTTCCACATATCGATAAATGCCATTTACAATAAATGTATACTATGCGGACATATCTTAATATCGCATGTATGTGAACATAAAACAACAACCCCGATTCATATGCTAGTAGTTTGATGTTTGGTTTTTTAGATTTGTCGGTTTGGTTGAATGCCTGCCTCCAGTGTTGGGTAAGAAGTTGCGTAAGTTATGCAAAATGAAATAGACACACGCACACATGCACATATTTACTTACACACATGAAGGTATCAAACATACATACGAGTATACATATAGCGACTGTCTTGAGCCGAAAGCACAGGCCCAGGCCCAGGCCCAGACACAGGCACAGGCACAGAGACAGAGACATTAGCATAGAGCTAAAAGCAAACGATTTGTAATTAACAAAATTGCCAAGCAGCGTCTGATGCTAGCGTTGGCAGCGGCCCAAACAATTGACAAAGCAGTCAATACACACGCACATGCTGTTGACAACAACAACAGCAACAACAATAACAAAAGACAACAACAATAATAAACACTCGAAGGCAAAAGACGTTGCTAAAAAGGAAGAGAACGAGGATAACGATGTTGAGCACAAGTGGCAGGTGTAAGAGCGGGAGCTACCGGGGAGGGTGCGGGTTTGGTCATAAAACGCCAAAAGGAATAAAGGCAGCGCGCATGTGTGCGTGTATCCTTGTGCTTGTGTGTGTGTGTGTTTGATTGTTACATTCATATAGCTATGCAAAAAAAGGGTTTAATCAGCGGCATCTCCTCAGAAGGGCTCACGGGCACACAAGACCAATACACAAATACAAATTAACAATAAGCAATCAAAGACACGCACGCATACACACACACACACACACACTTACACACATTCATAATGTGTGTTTGTGTGCGTGGGCGCAGTTTTTTGTAGCAGCCTTTTAGGCCGTCAGCTGGCAATGCCAAAGCAACCGTCAAAGGAATTAAAACTCATTCGGGCAGAAAAATTTTAAAATATATATATATATATATATATATTTACATACGTATATGCACATGTATATGAATATATACATATATATATGTCTATGTATGTGTGTGTAGAGATGGCTTTGCTGAGACGGAGCGGGCAGAAAGACAGAAAGGCTGACTGGCAGGCTGGCAGGCAGGCGAGCACATTAAAGACTCGCAGCGACATGATGTTGGCCAAATAAAAGGGGTTACTTTTTTGGTCTGCCAGCGTTAGTTCGTTATATTCGAGTTGGGGGCTTGAAGATTGCAATTGAAGTGTGCCTGTGTCTGTGTCTCTCTCTGTGTGTGTGTGTTGCTGTTAATTTTTTTTGTAAAAAGCCAAAAGACAAATGAGTGTAAAAGCAAACGGCAGAGACAACGTCTCAATGTGTTGTCAACGTTCTGTTTTTTTTTTTGCTGATGTTGTTGTTACTGTTGCCTTTGGCTTGCCATTGATTTTTGATTGTTTCAAGCTTAAAGCAGCAGCTAAAGCTGAGAGCAATAGGAAGGCCGACTGTGTAGATGGGACAGAGCATCAGCTCGCTTGTCAAAGTGCACCCCAGAGCTTTGACGCCATTTTCGTTGTTGCTGTTGATGTTGTTGTTGTTGTTGTTGTTACTGGTGTTGCATTATGCCAAAGGCATTTTGTCTATGGGCAATGCCCAAGTTGACGATTTGCATGCAACAAAGGACGAAAGCAAATAGCAAGCTTTTTTTTTGTGGAAGCAAGCAATTGAGTCTGAATTGAAAAGCGATGCATTCTTGGCGCTTGAAAATGAAAATGAATGCACAAACTTTAAATTGTGAATGCACTCATAAGTTGCATTAAGTCTATTTTAATTTAAAATTCAGCCTTAAGCTTAATTGCAGATAAGCGAACACATATAAGGCACAGTAATAGGATATGCTGGATATAGTAATTGTTCCTCTACTTGGAGGTGCATTCATTTCTTGAAAAGTATTCATTGTCCTTTTTAGACCCTTTTAGGCTATATTGTTATTTTATTTCTCCTGTATGAGTACTGATATTCCTTTCAAAGCAATCGGCTTGTTCGAAGCCATTTCTATAGATTCAATGGCAACCATTTGATGGCTTTAAGGGCGGACGCAGGTAATTTGCCTGAATTTTTCAATATTTGTAAATTTTTAGCAGCCGGAGAGGATTGTGAGGAAGGGGGTTGGGTGGTTGGTTCGCTTTCACCCAACCACCAAAACCGACTTGGCAATTTACAACAAATCAAAGGCATAAATCAAAAATGTTCAAGTTGACGTTGAAGTGGAAGTCGAAGTCGATGGGGGAGGGGAGGGGAGGGGAGGGGAAGGGCCACCAATGCGCATTTCATCAGTGAGACAGTCAAACAGTTATGGAAGCAGCCATTCAGCCAGCCAGTCAGCCATCCAGTCAGTCAGTCAAACAGTCATTCATTTACGCACACACAACGGGTTGAGGAGTTATTGAATTGATTTGTTGTACTACTCGTGGCAGCGAAGTGCGAGTGGCTGGCAGCAATGAATCGAGAGCGAGAATTCTCTGTATTTATACAAGTACATATATATTTTTGTGCGTCTTCTTGTTGTTGTTGTTGTATTTTTTGGATTATAAAGTTTTGTAATTAAAATTTGACAGCTTTACAATTCCCAGTGCCAAAGCACTGGAGTCAACCCTTTCGCGCCGCATTTTCTTATTAGAATTTTACAATTTTCGATTTATGTTTCGATTTTATTGTCTACGAGTACAATTTTACAATTTTACAATTTTGTGCGTGCTCGGTGGGTGTTGGTGGGTGGTTGTGGTGGGTGGTTGCGGTGGGTGGTTGTGGTGGGTGGTGCGCTGCTACTTTAAATGTGAATGCCAATGCGAATGAGTTCGGTTCGGTTGCCGCGTTTGTTGCTTGATTGCTTGTCTTTTACTTCGACTTCGACTTCGACTGCTACTTGGCTCCTGGCAATCGAAACATTTACCTAAACTATGCCTTTTAAGCAGATAATTGTGTGTTTTCTTTGCTTTTCGTTCTTTATTATTTATTTATTTTAATTTTTTGAATAATTCTCAGCTTCTTCTTTGCGATTGAAGCTGATGAAATGTATTGGGTTTTGTGAAAATTCGATTGAGCAAAGAATAAGAAAAGGAAAATAAAATAGTTAGAGAAAATTAAGAACATCATTAATTTCTCTGACTCGCTGATTGTGAGCGACAAGAATTTAAAAAAAAACTTTCTATTTTAAAATTTTTCAAATTAATTATAGCTGTTTCTTGATCATCAGTTATTCTTAGAATTTTGAGCAACCACTTTAATATTCTCATCAAAATCGCTGACTTAGCTTAACTCCAGTCCAGTCCTGTCCAGTCCTGCTCATCCTATTCTATTCCATTCCATTGGCAGCCCTTTATATCGTGCCCAAATGTCCACTCGGCCACATTCGCCGTCGTTCGCATGTTTTGTTTCTAATTCGTTAAACTTTTGCTTAATAATTGTCTGGCCACTCAAACCGCTGTCCCCCCAGAAGCTTGACTTTTATTCATATTTTTGGCACAAACACACACAACATTTAAATATATGTACATATGTATATATACGAGTAGAGATGTATGGGCAAAAAAATTTGGCCACCTCCGGACGCGATAAGCACTCAAAAGCAGTAAGGACTGATGCTGATGCTGACGTCGACGTCGACGACGTCGAGGCCGATCCAAAATGATAATGCGAGGGTTGGGCGCTTCGTTGTGTGTGCTTGCTTGCCCTGGCAGTCACATGTCTAATCCTTTTGCTTATTGATATGATATCTACACGCAGCCGAACCCAGCCCAGCCCAGTCCAGTCCAGCCCAGCCCAGCGTGCCACACACTCATCAAATGAATACAAACACAAAAAAAAAAAATCAACACAAAAAAACAGTACAACATATATATGAAAAAGGTTATGCCAGCGATTTTTATTTTATATATTGCGCACATATATACAAAAATGTGGCCCAAAAAGTCGCACATACTCGTATAGTGTGGGGGCAGGATGCGCGACCATGCTTTCATAATCAAAAAACGTTAAAATCATAGTCTAGACAATAATTTATGAGACCGCCTTTTTTGTTTTATTGTTGTTGTTGTTGCTGTTGGTGTTGTTCAGCTTTTTCTGCTGTTGTGCATTTTGTTTTGTTTTTGCTCATTGTTTGGCAAAGGCCCGCATCAATATACCTGCGCTCTCTCCTACACCCAGTCAGTCTTATTGCCCACAGCTGCCCAATCTGCCAATCTGCCAAGCTTCCAGGCTACCCAGTCTCAGTCTCCAGATTCCAAATGAAATGCCAATCAACATCTCTAGCAAACAGTCGTAAGCAAAGCCAAGCCAAGCCAAGCCAAGCCCCCTCCATCAAGCCCAACTCAGCTCAGTCCGGAAGCCTCTAACATCGCTCTGATAGATATGGCAAAATATGAATATGCCGGCTGTGGTTCTCTGTGTCTGTGTGTGTGTGTGTGTGTGTGTGTGTGTGTGCGGCGGGCTGTGTTGCCCAAAAAAACAAAAAGCGCACAACACCTTAATACACGTATCTCTCTCCTTTGCTCGCCTCCCTACACACACTCTCTCTCTCTCTTTCTCCCTGGGTACAAACGTCAAATAACGTTAAGGACTTGCACACAAACACACACACACACACACATGGACATATTTATAGCGAGACGGACGAGTAATATGCATAGATATAGCAGAGAGACCAAGCGACCTCTAGACGGGTTCCTCGCGCCCGCCCACCACTTTGGACCACTCGTTGGCATTTTCTAATGGTTTCAACTTCCTTCCTCTTGCTGTTATGTTGAATGTCCTTTTTTTTTTTTTTTTTTTTTTTGCCACAAAGGGCATAATCAGCGCTCGGCGTGTGGGTGTGTGGGTGAGTCAGTGTACGATATATTGTCGAATACAAAATAGAAAAAACCAAGTTGTGCAAAGAAAAGAAAAAACAATGCTCTGCACAAATATGAAATTGTATTTTTGTTTGCATGAAATACACTTTTTTTCCCTATCCACCCCCTCCCCCTTCCCTATCCCTATCACGACTTAAGCTTTGGGGGTATTGGAGCGGGGGGGGGGGAAGACTTGGACATATAAAGCTACTTAAAGTCAACTTTAACACGTGGCGTATGCGTAATGTGTGCTGCCCATGCCAAAAAAAAAACTGTTGACTATAATGATGACGTTGACATTGCTTGTTCAGGCAGAGTTATAGAGCGATAGAGCGAGGGGTGGGGGGATGATAAAAAGTAGAAAATTTGCATGCACTTACGAGGAAATGTCTGAGGCCTGCCTGTCCGCCTGCTGTTGTTAACGTAAGCCGAGGCGGTTTGGGGACACCAAGTTGCTTGTTGGGTGTGCCGTGCTGTGGTCACGCAAATAAATCAGAGTCAGTCAGTCAGTCAGTCAGCCAGTTTGTCAGCTGCAAGGCCTCTCTGTGAGTGTGTGTGTGTGTGTGTGTGTATGAGAACAGACAAACGGACGGACGGACAAACAAACAAACAAACAGACAGACAGACACGCAAGGCAAACACAGGCAAGCCAACGTTTAATGCGAAATTGATAAACAAATATGCGACTGTATATTGCGACACGCGTTGCATTTGCGGAGCAGCAACATAAAATATATTGACATTCTTTCAATTCTACAGACAGCAACAGTCAAATGATATGCCAATTTATTATTGATTTCGATTTTAAAGAGAGACCGCCAGCTCTAAACAACAAAGTCGAAATGCCGACAAGGTAGGCAGGCAAATAAGTAATTCAAGATTGTGATGTTCCGGTAGACTCCGAGGCAGGCAGATTTATAGTATAGGAAGGTGTATAGCTGGATGTAGGGGGGAGGGAGCTTTGGACAGATGTTCGCTTAGTTGAGTTGTTGCTGTAATTTGATTCGAAGCGCCAAGTTCTAATTGGATTTGCTGCAGGCGTCTCTTCATCGATTAACTTTGGCTGCGAGACTGCGGCCAACGCGACGATAACTACGATGATGAACATAATTATGATGTTGTTGTTGTTGTTCATGACGATGATGATGATGATGATGATGATGATGGTCTGAAGCTCAACTTGATGACAATTTCATTTCTATTAGCGCATACTAAATGCCAATTGCTGAGTGCATGGAGAGGTGTGAGGAAGGGAATGCGAATGATATGCATAAAAAATTGTCATCGTGGTTAGAAGGAAGCTAAAAAGTAAGCGGGCTAGACGCCAACAACAACAACAACAACAACGGGAGCAGTGGCTAGAAAAAGAGCAGCTGGGGTGAAAAAAAGAGCGCAGCTTATTTTAATTGCCCGACTGATGGGGCAGAGAGTTAAGGCCGCACAGTGGGCCAAGCTTTGAGTTTTCGAAAAATTGTAAACATTACAAAAGTAAGTCATACATTTAAGCAAAAAACAACGAATAAAAAAATTAATAAAAATAATACAAAAAATAACAAAAGTAAGCCATTAACTTAAGCATTAAACAACGAATAAAAAATTAATAAAAAATATATCAAATGACAATTTAGAGTCGTGCAGATCTATCAGAGAATTCAATGTTATTTGCATTTCCAAAATTAGGCATTACTTTGTTTATAGAAAGCTAAAAACATAAAAGCATAAATAAATATTGAGCAAAAAAAAAAAACAACATTATTATTGATATTTTTTTTTAAAGAGGCTTCTACTGCCTGGTTTTTAGAGATTTCTATAGAAATCTATAGCTATAAATCGAACACCTTATGCTTTTGCAAAGATCTGTGTACATTTTGGCAGCCGTTTTGCCAATTGCCCACCATTGTCTGGGTTTGGAGTGCTCTCTGCTCGTTTTTGACCGACCCACGGCAATTATTTTGACGACGACGCGTAATTTGCGTTGAAGACGACGATGATGATGAAGATGTCGCGTTTTTTGCGTACACCCCAGCCTCTCTAGGCCAGCTCTGTGGGGTTTGCGTCAAAATTGAAGTGACAGCGTAGCAAACTAATTAAAGGCAGACCAAGCACTGTGCAGTGGAGGAGTGTTGGTGGTGCTGGCGTCTCGGCTCTGGGCTCTGCAATTGTTGGCCGAAATGAAAGATTTTTACGTTTAGCCTTTTTTAATGGCTAGCCAGCCAGCCAGCCAGCCAGCCAGCCAGTCAGTCAGCTAGTCATTTAGCCTGTCCTTGATGGGCTGCTCTAAAACGCTCCCCCAAATGTCCAGCTGTCAATATCCAGCTGATGCCTGGGTGCTTAAATGCAGAGCAGGGCGTCAATAATAATGTTTTTAATGGGCACAGCAGCAGCAGTAGCAGCAACATTTCATCAAATTTCATTGCGAGGGGTAGTGACGAAATTTCAATTAGAAATCAATTGTCTAAATTAATTGCGGTTCAACTTTCTTTTTGTCTATTTCCGGCTTGATGGCTTCAATCTAAAGCT
Organism: Scaptodrosophila lebanonensis; assembly: GCF_003285725.1. Classification (NCBI taxonomy): domain Eukaryota; kingdom Metazoa; phylum Arthropoda; class Insecta; order Diptera; family Drosophilidae; genus Scaptodrosophila; species Scaptodrosophila lebanonensis. The sequence continues at coordinate 1,002,874 of NW_022060589.1, read as the reverse complement.
GTGCACGATGGCGATAAAGCTGTAGATAGAGATTTAACTGCTGCTCGTAAACTGCAAGCACAATACATACATACTACTATAATAATAATAATAACAATCGTAGTAACTATCTATGCGCATTCACACTTTCCGACTTTGTCGCTTTATCATTATCATTAGTTTTAATCATTTTGGACTGTCACACGTAGTCGAAGCCAGAGCTGTGAAGGCCACAAACAAAAGAAGCAAAAACGCTAATCAAACAAATGTGCAATATGGCAATAATAACTGCAAGCAATAACAGCAACAATAACAACAACATTCGCTTTTGTTGCACAAACTTTTTGCTGGCCTCTTGTGTGAAGCTTTTTTCTCGTTTCTTCTCTTCTCTTCACTTTTTTTGTTGCCTTTTTTTTTTGCTGCTTAGGCAAATGAGCTGAGCAATAAATTAAAATGCATATTTAATTAATTGAATAATGCTGGAAAAATAGTTATTTGTTTGATGATTTGCAACATTGGCCGTGGGAGCGTGCAACTTGTGGCATAGCCAAGTCAAGTCAAGGCAGTGGCAAGGCAATGTTTTGCCAATTTCTTCATGTTACACAATTTATGTAAAATCTCATTTTGATTTATTGAGATGGGGCCGAGGGGAGAGTGCTTGAGAAGGCCGGCCGCCCAATTCATCTAGCATGTGCTAATTGAAATGTTAAATTTCCGTTCATGCTTATAATTGACTTGAATTGAAGAGTCAGCCAAATTGCTGGCCAAAATGCCTTCAGACGTTCACAGACACAGACACAGACACAGACACAGATACAAACACCAACTTGGACACCTTGACAAATTGCACGACAAGCTAAACTAAAAATCGAAATTGACAATTTTAAGTCGCACATGCACACTCACTAATGGATATATACATATATACTTAGTATGTGCGAGCGTATAAACGCTTACATAGCAGGGGGACACAGCTGTTAGTTAGTTTTCTATTTTTTATTTGACCAAAATTGATGAGTACAAGTTTTGGCCAACGTGCCACGATTTCTCATGGCACCCAGACGGCGCCCACCCACCCAAAATGGCAATCAAACACACACACACACACACACATATATATACACACACATGCACTCATAACACACAAACGAGGCTAGTTTGTAAAGTATTCGTGGCTTTAGGTTCGTTCGTATGCTCTAAAGGGAACAAAATATTGACAAAAAAGCTAGATTCTACATTAAATTTATAAAGCTTCTATTATTCGGTAATGCAGAGATATTTTGAAATACACATATCAGCAAAATCCAATAAGAAGTTGCATCTTTGAAGAGATAACTTTGTTTTTTCTAAATTGGAATTGCAGTCTGAACAAGCAGTTTCAAAACGTTCTCCAAGTAGGATTTCTGAATCCTATTATTCTGCATCAGAGGCAGCTTCAACAAACATCCTAACTTCTTTTTTTTCTTCTTGAGACAATTTTGTGAATAAACTAAAAATTTCGTTAGCTAGCTAATGTAATGAACACTCCTCGTACAGTGGCCAAGAAACATATTTGTAGAACATAAATCAGCTGGCACGGATTTGTGCGAATTATTCACACGCATTCGTCTAATTGCAGAACTGGCTGACTGTTTAATAAATCTGCTAATTCTAGATGCTCATCAATTTTAAGCTATTTCATAATTTTTGTTTATTTGCCTTTGGCTTCGTTTTACACACTCATGGCTGCTCAGTGGAAAATGCATTTTTAAGCAGTTAATTAAGACAGATTGTTCAGAATTGTTGTCGGTCATCTGCTCGCAAAGTGCTGGATGTTGAATATAGTTGGGTTTTACTTACGATTTGCAAGTTGTTGTTGTTGCTATGGTGTTGGTCGCTTACCTGTAAGCAAAAAAAAAAAAAAGAAAATAAATAAATCAAAGATGAAAAGAGATGATGAGAAATGCTTCTACATTAAATAAGATTCGAGTTATCTGAAGCATTTGAGGGATTGATGGTATAGTTGGAAGAAGTTATCATTAAAGATAGCCCCATTTCCCCCATAGCTGATATTATACAAATATTTGAAATGTTTAAAGACTATACATATGTACGGCACTATTGCTTTCAATTATCTATTGAAAAAGGGGCCAGTACTTATGTCCAATAGTTGTCCTTTAGAATTGGAATATTAGAGACACCAATACTATTATGCTGCGACATACTTTATGTGTCATGGTTATAGTGTTCTTGTTGTTGTTGCAGCTTCTGGTCGCATAAGCCAAATGCACAACAACAGCAACAACAGCAACAACAACAACAATGGCAATGACTATAAATTGAATGTAAATCACACAACGAGAAAACCGAACTGAACCAGCACAGCTACTATAAAGCTATAAAGCACTATAGCGGCAACAATAAGAACAAAAACAACAGCAATAACTATGTAGTACACGAAAATAAGGAAATAATCAATTTAAAAAAATCAAAATCGCCATTTGCCATACAACAACAACAACAAAAACAACAACAACAGCAATAGCAAACAGTAAGCGCAAAAATACGGCTACACATACATATATGTATGTATATATGCGGGTAAGTGTACATACATATGTATGTATATATAAACAGACAGCAATCAACAATCAGTCAATGTACAAGACAACAACAACAACAACAACAACAATAGCAAGAAGAGCGATGATAATGCCCACGAAGCAAGCAACTATCGCCAACTCGCTTCCACAGGCATATGACAACTACAAGTATATAGCCATTTATATAGTCGAGCAGTGCAGGCGATCGGTCGTTCGGTCAATTGTGCGACTCCCCCCAGCACAACAGCCCCCCAACCCGCCCCGCCCCATCATCCACCCCCTTCCACCCACACACGCTGAACGTTCACTTGCGCGAGCGAGCTGATCAAAATCCATATGCGATAAATAAATTGAATTTATCCGCAATTGGTCGAACGCGCAGGCCTCGAGCGCTCGACTGACTTACGAGTGTGTGCCCGTGTCTGTGCTGTGTCTGCGTGTGTGTGTGTGCATGACAATGACTGTGTTTTTTTTTTTTGTTCAGTTTAATCAGCAACGGCAACAGCAAATACAAATACAAATAAGTAGTAGCAGTCGGTACGTTGATAACGACAGCAATGGCAGCAACTTAAATCATTGCATTCAGCCAGCCAGCTAGGCAGTCAGCCAGCCTAACTAAGCTCAATGTCTAGTGTAGGTTCAGATGTCCGTCTATCAGTCTATCAGTCCATCAGTCCCGCAATATTTGTGTGTGTACGATTTGCGGTTGATTGATTTGAATTGAATAATTGCGATTGTGTTTGTTTGTGAACAAGCAGCAGCAGCCAGCGCATGGCACAGCAAATAATAATCGCACTAATGTTTGAATTAAATCTAATGAAAACGAAAAGCAACAACCACAACAACAACAACAAACGCAGTCCAACAACAACAACAACAACTTATCAGTCAATCAAGCCTTTGTGGCCGCAGCAACCAATCGATATCGATTGCATATTGCATGTCAGATCGCACGTTGATTGGCGAAAGCGCAAAGCGAGAGAGTTAGCGAGCGAAAGAGAGCAACATTGTGGGCAACATTGTGCTGCACAATTGGCAACAATGTTGCTGGCCACCATGGCAGTTGAGCTTATCAACATGTATCTCTTTAGTAATCAACACCAAGAGAATTTGCAAAACTTCAGACGCACTTTAATCGAGTTTTCTAGAATGTTTTATTGAATTTTGGACACAAGACAAAGGACAATGCTCATGACTCATATCAAAGAAATCGATTACAATTTTTTTAATGGGCTTAAATGGTTCTGTTTGAACTCCAAGCTGAAATGGAACCTTATTTCTATTGCGGCTATTTGTTAAGGAACTGCAAAGTTTTTAATTATACAAAATTATTAATTACATATACACAAAGCAAATTATTTGTTTTTATTATTGAGGTTTTAAAATACATAATTGGCATTTGCTGCCAATAGTTGGTAACTAATTAATCCATTATTATTTTTGCCTAATTGCTTAACTGATAAATGCCTGATAGCTATTAGTTTGCAACATTTTTGATGTTGCTGCTATCCCCACGCAACATACCTCTGTTGGCTGCAACATTTTTGTTGCCGTTGATGCTGAGTTTGCAGTTTGAAACCAATTCTAAATACTACGTGTCGCTGTTTAGAACTTTTGCTTCGATTGAAAAAAATCATACTAAAATTATAATCGCCAATATAATTGAGTCTATTTAATATTGTTTCTATCTCAAATAATCCGCAAATCAAGCAGCAACAACAATACATTGTAGCACATAAATTATAAGAATTGTGTATTAATTTGGAACACAAATCTAATAGATGGAAAGCAACAAAAATTGAGCGGCGTAATCAAATATTTCGACCGCTATTTGTCGCCTGAGGAATATTCGTTTATTGATTGCCAAAGTCGTTTCCAGTTTTTTGTTGATCACTTGTTTCTGTTGTTGGTGTTGCGCTATCAACATTGCCGCTGTCTGCGTCATCAACGGCAAGAAGCAACAGCGACAGAGCACCGATTGCCCAACCGATTATATAGCCCATATACATAAGTATTTAGGTATGCGTGTTAGTCGATAATGTTTGTATATACAGCTGTTCTGTGGCTTTTTCTTTTCTTTTGCTGTTGTTGCGTCTGCTTCCCTTTCTTTTAATTTCTGCATGTGCCATTTCTTCTCATTCCAAGATATTATAAGTCCAACATACGTTAGACAGTCAATGTATTTTCCAATTGAATTTCGAAAAATAAATTCCATTGTTTCGCATAGGCACTTATTAAGCCAAGTGTTACCAAAATGACAATGGGAACTAATAAGTATTACACACTTCACAATAGTTCGTTTGATTAAGTTAGCAAGCATTATGAGTGGCAACAAGCGTGACGTATTTATACTCTAAAATATAGAAAAATGTTAAACACAAACATTGCATCATAACCATATTAGGGTTGCCAATTGCAACTGAGTTCAACTACATACATGAGCAGTCGAAATGTTTGCATGTCTGAGCTGCTTTGACTCGAAAGCTTTTTTAGTTGGAGACTTGAAACTTGTTGACAACACTTTCTGGACATTTGCGTATTTCAATTTGAATTTACAATGTAGCTAGCAATAGGTATGTATGTAGTATATTCTATTGAGAGGCTGAGACAGATCCTGTTGGTGCTCATATAGAGAGTAAAGAGCATTCTACATTTGTGGCGGCATGGATGTCATATTTCTATAACTTTTTATTCGGTGCGCGCGTCACCAACTGGACAAACATATAAAGTAAGGGGCAACAATTGAACAGTTTTAAGTGTGCAACACACATACTTATAGTACATATCTATATTTGTATGTATTTATATATTATTATATGTATGTGTGTGTGCATATGTCTGTGAGCAACAGCTCGCGCTTAATTTCTAATTAGTTGGCTGTTGGCTATGAAAAGCCATCAGTCAAAATGAGCAATATATTTTTGATAGCTCATCATTGAAAATTTGTGAAGCGACAGCAGCGAAATGCTCATCGTGCAGTCACGCGATGATAAGCACAAATCGAATTTGTGCATGGAAATTATGATTATCTACTACTATATGTACGAGTATGTACACAAATGGGCATTTATGCTGGTCAATGTGCATTGAAGGCATCTACTCGTATGAGTGCTTGTCAATGAGGGCGAGGGTGACGTTGAGGTTGAGGTTGAAGTTGAATTTGTATTTGTATTTGTATTTGAGAGCGAAGGCTGTCAATGATTGTATGAGGAAATGGATTTGTGGATGAATGGGAATATAACACATATCTTACAATATTATTGCTATCGAAAGTTTATAATTGTTGTGTTACATAATCATCCTTTTATATGTAATATTTTAATAGCTAAGTGCTTTTGTATTAGAAATCTATGTATGTCATTATTATTTTATTATTATTATGGAAAAATGTCAAATATATAGTATTTAAATTGACCCCCGAAACACCAACATTTAAGGCATAAACTTCTTGATTTTCGTATCTTTCCAATTTGTATAAGCTGGCACAGAACCGATTATATTAGTATTGAAAAGAAATGTAAGTGAAAGGCGCAGTCACACGGTCTTTTTTTCTTTTTTTTTGTGTAAAATATATGCCACATATTTAATGTGGTCTGCTTTGAAGATCAACACGATTTAATTTATGAGAGCATTTTGTTGAAATTTGTTTTCATATCTATTTAAAATTGTTGTCAAGAAATTATAAATACATACTATAGGACAAGCAATCTATTGTTTAAAATATGTTGATTTATTTCTGTTGGATGCCTAAATGAATGTCTTCTCAGCCAAACTAGAAGCCCAAAATCAAATATATCGTTGGATTAGCTCGAAAACTTGCTCTGCATTTTCGCACTTTTCTAAACCCAAGGCCAATAGAAACGTTCAGCTTTAAACAATTATCGCCCGCATTACTCAGTTTCAAAATGTTGCTGTTGCTGTTGACTTTGGAGGTTTTCGGTTTTGTACTTTCTTATCAAGCAATGAAACAACCAACAACCAACTAGCCACTAACCGCAGTAGCAGAGAAAAAACATAAAACAAAATTGATTTCAGCTTGTCAGCTGAACAAAAAAAAAACACAAAATGTATTTATATTTCTGTGTATTTTTGTTATTGTTCGAAAAAAGTTATAATAATAAAATAAATATGCTAAAATTCGATAAACAAACTAGGCGATAAAAAATATGCTGCCGCAGAACAAAAGCCACAGAAACCGACACACACACGCACACACACATACTCATATATATACACATAGTATATGTAGCATGTACTATATAGAAAAACAAAATTGCGGTTCTATGGCTGTTCATTCAATTTTTTTTTCCACATTTTGGCATTCAAACAAAGGAATTTAAAAAAAGAAAAGAAAACACTATCTCTGGCAAACCGAAAAGTATACACACTTGCGAAATATTTGCGGTAATATTTCACAAATAAAACTATAGCTTATACAAGTAGTCAGCTGATTTAGTTAAAGTTCCCATTTGTGGTTAGATAAAAGTGTTGTTTTTCTGTTCTCTTCTCATCAACACATTTTCTTTAGTGTACAAGTTATGAGTAAGTATTTATAGCAAGCACAGTTTGGTCACATGACTGTTTTTTTATAGTATAGTTCGATCTGACTGGCTTACTACATAATTCGATATAATATTAAGAAGCAGTCGACGGGATAAGCTGTGAAAAATGGCGTTCTATATCCCCAGCTCTGTCAAGCTAAGGGACAGACATGCAAACATGCGCCTTAGAGACTCATTTTATCTCAAATAGGCAGAGGCGTATAAAGTAGAGCATAAAACTATCGTACTCTTTGTCAGAGTATACCAATTAGTTCGTTATTTGTTTGCATAACTTTTTTTTCGCTTTTTGTTGTTAGCCACTTTTTTTTGTTTTTGTTTGGTTAAGCCATAAAAAATAAATAGCTACGCCAACACCGGCGACGTGTTGCTTCTGTCAAAATAAAAACTAAAAACTACAATTAAAAAAAAAATGAGAAAGGAGAATAAACTGTATTGAACGGAAGCGGACTTTCACTTGACTATTAGCATTTAATGCTAATTTGTTATTAATTTGCGTGCTGAAAATTGTCAACAGTTGCTCATGCATTAACCCATAGTTGCCCCCACACTATATATGTTGTTGGTATGTAAATATTTGTATAGTATGTATAGAAATATATACATGTGTGTGTGTGTGTGTGTAAATCTATTTTTAAAAGCTTGTATTTGTTGTTGTTGTTGTTTCCAGTCTCTCTCCATGTCATGCACTTTGCCAGCTTGTCTATAAAATTGAAAAGGCACTTCTGCGAAAAAATAAACACGCGCCGCCGGCCACATCCAAGATAAATAAACATATAGCGGAGAGCAGCTACTGTTGATGATCATCATCATGATTCTGCTGCTGCTGCAGATGATGATGATGATGCAGTTGGAGGAGCCAAAGGAGCTGCTTGCTAACACAAAATTGGACAGAAAAGACGACGACGACGTTGCCACTAACAACAAACAACTGTTGCAATTCCATTTAACATTATTATTATTATTATTACTGGTTTTTTTTTTTTTTTTTTTTGCTGTCGATCATTTTCAATACGCTTCGCAAACAGGGAGTACGCCGAATTATGAATTCGAGATGCAACTTTTCTAATTACAATACACGCTTTGCATCATCTTTGGCATTTTCGAAGCCGATCTTTGCATTGACTTCTTGCCTAATTTCATCTTACAATGGGAAGTCTATATTCTTAATTTGGACAGATAAGATCGGCTTGCTTAACATTTAAGTGATGCTCCATGCTTCAGCTTTAACCAAAGCTTTGACTTTTCTCCTGACTTTAGCTTCTAATGAAGATTATTTGGTGATAATTTGTTTGCTTTGGAAGTGTTCAAGCGAGCGTTTAAAGCTCTGCTTTAGTATTTTGATGCTGCCTGCCGAAATCTATTTTCAAAATCATATACTTGTAGTACATATATCAGCTTAGCTTTCAACTAAGAAATGGAGCTTTGTGTTTGTCGTTTAGCAACACTAGTTGGGGGCAAAGTTGCTGAAGTTCGAGAGGCGTCGGTGGTGTAGTGGTTAGCATAGTTGCCTTCCAAGCAGTTGATCCGGGTTCGATTCCCGGCCGACGCAGCAATTACATTTTTTTCCTAAAACATTGATTGGAAACTGTGTTTATATATTTTTTTGAAAAGATAGAGGTAGTTTAGTTTTATTGTTTAGTGCATTGGAAGTTCGTGCTTCCAAGTTCGGGCATTCATATTCATATTTGTTTCAAATGCGAGCGAGAATGTCTCTGAAAATATTGTCGCATATTTATGAACATGTGTAACAGATAAATCTGTGGCGCCGCCGGCGTTGGCGGCAACAACAACTTTGCAGGCATAAGTGATTTAGTTGTCAGTCGAGTGCATTTGCTGCTGGCATTTATCAACAGCTGGTCGGCAGACAGGCTGGCTGGCTGACTGGCTGTCAGGAGGCAGGCAGACGACGACCTATAGACCGAGGGAGACAAACAACAGACTGTTAGGCGGAGAGGCTGTTATTTAACAGTGCGCTAACAGTAATCAAACTAATGAGCAGAGTCGAATAGAGCCGAAAAGCCCATCAGGCTGAGTGCGCGCATTTGGCATATTGAAAAAAAAAAAAACAACAAAAACAACAACAAAAAATTGGTATAACCGCTCCCTTTCCTCTAGCCAGCCACCCATCCAGTCAACCCACAATCCAAAACTCGAACGCACGACAACCGACGACGAAGCTATTAAACATTGAAAGATGCTTTGACGGGCTAGAGGCATAATAATAATGATCATTTACCGCAGCTCGTGTTGCCGCTGCCTCTACCTCTGCCGCATTGCATTTATTGCAAAAATAGCTTTTAATGGATTTCAAATAAGAAATGCGCGCGCAAAATAAAAGGCAGCGACTGGGGGGGCGGGTCAGCTAAAAGCAAGAGGCAAATAAGTGGCAGAAGACAAGCGAACAAATGTGGTTTGGAAATGGAATCTTGCACAGGGGGGTGGGAGTGGGGTCTCTCCACTCCCACTCCCACATCCACTCCCATTTAAAGTGATAAAAACATTAAAGAAAACACAACGTTGGCCAAGGTTGGGGCTTTTCGCACGTGCAACAACACCTAGGGGTTGCTAATGGCGCTTAAAAGATGAAGATGCTGCAACAGAAGAAGATGTTGCTGCACTTAATGGCAAATGATAATGATTGATGTTAAAATGCGATGGAGCGACTGCAGGGGACTGGAGGGCATGGAGCAGGTTGCCTGCTACTTTTGCGACGCTTTCTTAACGGTGCCATAAAACAACAAAACCACACATCCACAACACCCGCCCACGCCAAAGATTGCAATTGGAAGGGTTGCACGGCGTTTGGGTGCCGGGTGCAGCCGGCTGGCGATAAGCAATCATTCAATGTAAACAACGGCAAGAGCAACAGCCAGGCGAGCGAGTTGTTTGCATTAGAGAAATTAGAAAATGCCTTGGATACTTGTAGATGATAACGCGTGGCAAGGCAACGGAGGAACTGCTCGGTACTGGGGGTACGAGTCAGGGACTGGGAATGAGGTGCGTTGCATCTACGGAGCGATGCATTTTGAAGGTGCAACAAAGAAACGTTTTAAGCAATAGAATAGGTAGCTTCATGTTCTATAAAGCAGCTTGATACACGTAGAAATAATATGAGAGAAAGGTGAAAGGGAGAGAGAAAAAGAGGGATATGCCAGTTGGTTAATAGATAAGGGAAGGGAAGAAATCTTAGGATAAATAAATAGATGAAGAGGAAGATTGCAGGGATGACAATAATGATGAGAGACAGAGAGATGGAGAAAGAGTGAGAGATGAAAAGAGAGGCGGAGAAGGAGTAAGACATGAGGAGAGAGATAGAGAGAGAGGTGAAGAAAGATTGAGATGTAAAAGAAGCGAAGTGGAAAACGCTTGGTTTACGACAAAAAAGATGAAGGAAGACAGCAAAGGCTTTACCCCCGTAAGTGGAAGAATAAGAACATTCAGCACGATACTAAGAGAACGGGAGAGATATTTGTATAATAAGTATCGAGTATAGAATAGATAGAGAATTAACAAAGAGAAAGAGAAAGAAAGAAGGAGAATTAACAGAAAAAAATGTGAAATGAGAAAGAAAAGCAAAAGCGTGATCGAAATTGAAGAAAGGATGTGGAACGTACAAAGAATAAGAGACAAGCGAGAAGACAACGATAATGGCAAAATATAGGGAAGAGAAAGAAATGGAAATGGAGAAAAGCAAGAAATTGCAAGTGAAAAGATAAGAGATTGAGTAGAGGGAGATAATGAACGATAATATAACGAATGCAAAGTTAGGGCTTGTTCGGAACAATAGTCTAATCGAAGCAGGCCATGCAGCAAATACCAGGGAGGGAGACCTACATAGTGGCTAGTATTGCTGCCTTCCAAGCAGTTGACCCGGGTTCAATTCCCGGCCGACGCATAATTCTTTCACAATTTTGAAAATGTCACAAAAGTTTGACAAACTTCTAGTAGTGTGGGTTTCAAATGCAATTGAAGTTCATGTCCCATGCACTACTGCTATGTAGTATCATAATCAAATGCCTACTTGTTTTTTCTTTCTTCGCTCATAATACGCATTCAAACAATTGCCGGCAATCAAGGACCATGCCCAGCCTACCCTTAACAGCAATAAGAATAACAACAACAACAGCAGCAGCAGGCCAACCAACACCAACAATGTAAACAAAGCAGTCAACAAATTGTAGGCGTAAAAATTGTCTTGTCAATATTTTAATGATATCACTTTACACCCCCAGACCCAATCAGTTGTAGAAGACCCCCAGCCGCGACCCTCACTCGACCTTCAGTCAAAGTGTTGGAAAAAGTTTCGTTTTAACTTTTTGCATTTCTGCCGTCCTGTGTGTTTCAATTTTTTTTTTTTTTCTTTCCCATTTTCCACTGCTATTTGCATAGAACAAGCAAATCCCTTGCATTTTTTCCTTCTTTCTTCGCCAATGTCGTCGTCGACATCGTTCCCTTGTCTGCGTGTAAAGAAAAAGTCAAAAGTCCTTTTTTTTTGGCTTGCGTGGGATGCGAACGACGCTCATTTGTTTGCGCAACAGTCCGGTGGTCGTTGCCGCCGCCGCATTGTACATTCCTTGGCTACATTGTTATACCCTAGGATACCCGAAGGATACTCAGTTGTGTATAAATTTGTGGACTGTTTGGATAAGCCATGCACTGCCTGCTGCCTGTCGACTGTTCGACTGTATGAACGTTTGGTTCTAGAAAGCTATTGGGGCTAGCGACCTCAAATGTGCTTTTAGCCTGCTACAGACTAATGTGTGTTAGATATTTGTCAACTGAGGCAGTATGATACAGCTGTCATAGGAAAAATTAGTCTATTGAGCAAATATATGTATGCATATAGAGCATGCCATAGTCGATTGTAGCTGTCTTTATAGTAGTGTCATGAATTTTTTCTGTCTTGTGTTGTTTCTCTCTTTGCTTTGCTGTGTTTGGCTAGAAAATTACAAGAAAAGTGCGCAAGGGTGGGTGGAGGGGGTTTGAGGGGTGTTTTGTTTATTTGTGTAAGTGTTTTCTCAATTGTGCGTACGACCGTCCTACTGGTCGGTCCTTCGGTCGGTCAGTCAGTCGGACGTGCGTCGGCATCGTCTGCGGTTGGCATTTTTGTTGGCTAGGCTTTCACTCCTTTTGCCCTTTTTTCTCAGATTTTTTTTTTTATATTATACTTTTTTTTTGGTGGCCCAGAAACGTTTGTCTAATCTTAACGGTTTTACATTTCATTGCGCCGGGTAATTGTGTGCCATGGGGTTTGCATAGAGAGCGTGAACGATGATGCCTGGGCGCAGTCTATTGAATTAAAGAACAAGCTTAAAGTGGAGCTTGAATTGGGTCTAAATTATATAATTTTCAGAATAGTTGTTGATTGATCAAGGAAATAGTAATGCCAAATTGCAGCTGCTTAGCTTATTAAAGTAATTCGATTTATTTCGAATTACAGGCTTAAGATTCTGGAAGTGTGTAATTATATCTCCCAAAGGGTAAATGGGTAAGCTACTATGTAGCTTACTGAGAATGTATGTTACACAGAGAACGAGGCTTGGCAGACACCATTGGTTCATGGAGGTAAAGCTTAACAGCTAAATATTTGGTGACCCCTTTCTCTACTTTACTTTCAGAGCTACTGAATGGTTTTTGTTTTAAAAGCTAAAATATTGGGCTTACTTGAAAATATTGATTGCATCACTTACCTCTTTATCTTTGGCAGCTAATAAAACAGCATGTTGATTGTTGTTATTATTATTATTGTTGTTGTTGTTATTACTGGCGTTACGCTTCTTGCGCTTCTCATTGTTGTTGTTGTTGTTGTTAGTGTTATTGTTGGTGCAATCGTCGTCCTCAGCGCTGGCCACATGCTGCTCATTATCATTATTATCACGCAGTGCAACATGTTGTGGCAGACTGTTGTTGTTGTTGTTGCTGTTCTTTCGACTACAGATATTATTGCTATCGGTATTGTGATTATTGCTAACATTTAAACTAGCTTCATCCAACTCATTGTGCTGTTGTTGTTGTTGTTGTTGCTGATGTTCCAGAGTTGCCACATCATCCGCAATATGCTCATTGCTGTTGTCAGTTCTGGCATCTGGACCAGCAGCAGTAACAGTAGCGGCAACGGCAGCAACAGTGGCAGCTGCTTCAATATCCTCCTGCTCCACAGCCTGCTCCTCGAGCTCGTCGTCATCGTCCTCATCGCCATCGGCATGCGCCATATTCGAATGCATCGATACATCCTCATCATCATCGTCTTCATCGTCATCAGCGCCGGCAACATTGTTGCAGCTGCTGTTGTTGTTGCCACTCGCTGTTTGATGCTCAGCAACATCACGACCGATTTGCTGCTGTTGCTGTTGTGTGTTGCCAGTGGCTGTTGTTGTTGCTGGGGCAGGTGTTGCTGCCCCAACTGGAGCAGCACCTGTGGGCGAATGCATTGGCGATTGCTGTTGCTGTTGTTGTTGTTGCGCAGCCGCCGCAGCTGCAGCCGCTGCAGCAGCAGCAGCAGCCGCCGCTTCCATCATCATTTGCTGAGCGTGATTGAAGAAGAGCTTTGGATTGAGGCACCCGTTAACGCCGTTCTGCTGCAGGCTGCTGTGCAATTGCTGCTGCTGCTCAGCGCTGAGCAATGGCGGCGATGGTGATGGTGTGTTGGTGGCCAGCAGATTGCCGCCGTTTTGATGCAGCGTAATCGCCGCTGCAACGCTATTGAGCAGCTTGCGTTCGCTGTCCGTATCGTTGGGATTGCCGGCAACGGCAGCAGCCTCTGCTCCAATTGCAGCTACAGCCGCTGCTGCTGCTGCTGCTGCTTCTTCGTCACTAGCTGCTGCACCACCAGGTCCTGCTGGTCCTGCTGCTGTGTTGCTGTTATTATCGTCGCTGTTATTACTGCTGGGCGTATTTGTGTTGAGTTGCTCTTTCAGTGTGTTCACTTCCTTCTCGGCTAGTGTTGCGCGCTGCAAGAAAAACAAACAACGGAAAGACAGGGGGGGTGAGAAGATGTTGAACAACTTGTGGTGACCCCCCACTCTCAACTCAATTAAATTATAAACTATTTAACAAATACTACATAGATGAGATTTAAGAAATGTTTTCTTTTCTAAGCAGCACATACTCTAATATACGAGTGCACATTGCTTCTAGGTGTGTGCTGCCGTATCCGGAAAATGTGCGCCCACCCTCAGCCACACTGGCCTGTCAGCCGCATATGCTGGCAGCAACTTTCAAACTGCCCCCTGCCGAGCTCCTCAAACCTAGCCTGCCACTATCGACCCTCATTAATTTTACTTTTAAAGTCATTACGGGTTAAATTTAGCCAAATTAATACGTTGCAAAACTTTGGCCAACACACACATACACACACATACACACTCATATAGACTTGGAAAAAAGGCTTAGAAAAAGTTGGTCCCCCCTCCAACTCTACTTTAGTTGCATTAGCAACCGTAGAACCGACAAAAACTAAACAGCCAGCCGACAAATTTATAGTTTATCGTTGGTATCGATAAGCCAACTTGAAATTTTAGTGCTATTAGCGTTGACCTTAGACAGGCAAAAGCCCTGAAAGCAGAGCCAGAAAGCCGGAAAGCCAGACAGGCGATGGCTTCGGCTTGGGCTCGAGCTTGGGCTTCGTTATGGTTGTGGGTTGGGTTTGGGATTGGGATTGGGGATTGGGATTGGGCGCAGTCAAGACCACGACGAAGGCCCATAATATTTGTTGTGCATAAAATAAAATCAAATGCCAAATGAGAAATTAAAACAACAAAAGCAACAACAGCACGAGCAACAGAAACAATTGCAAACGGCAACGACTGAGAAAAAAAGGTTACAAAAATATGCGGTGCAAACTTTTTTGGCAAATTAGTCTGGGCTCTCGGTTCGAGGCATTTGCTCGACTATGGGACTGTTGGACTGTAAGAGAGAGGGAGAGAGAGATGGAGAGATGGAGAGAGAGAGAGAGAGAGGGGGACTGTGGACGGGCCGTGCCGGGCCGGCCGGGCTAGGCATGGCTTTTCGTCGGCTTCGACTGCTGCTGTTGCTGCTAGAAAATTGCGACGGCAATGACTTTTACGGCTTTTTGGCTTCGATTTCATCGTTGATTTTTACTTGTTGGCCAGCTTTTTGGGCTTTTGGTTTTGTGAAATTTTATTTGTATAAATACCGGAAGCAATGGGCGGCAAAAGGCAAGAGTGTTGCAGGACACAAGAAATTGCTGGTGCGGCCGAGTGCGGGAGAGAGAGAGAGAGAGAGAGAGAGAGAGAGAGAGAGAGAGAGAGAGAGAGAGAGGGAGGGAGGGGGGAGAGGTCTAAGGACTCTTGCATGGGGCGTTGCAGGCAATAAAGAACTTTGGAAATTAGTGAGTCGATAGTCTATAGGCGGCAACAAGGTTTTTAGTTCTTAGGCACT
Source organism: Scaptodrosophila lebanonensis (assembly GCF_003285725.1). Taxonomy (NCBI): domain Eukaryota; kingdom Metazoa; phylum Arthropoda; class Insecta; order Diptera; family Drosophilidae; genus Scaptodrosophila; species Scaptodrosophila lebanonensis. The sequence goes on along the minus strand of NW_022060589.1, from coordinate 987,351 downwards.
GCTCTCTGTTTGTGTTTGTGTTTCTATTTTTGTTTTTGCATTTCAACTATTTGTTTCATTTTGCAAAGTTTTTCTTCATATCGATGAGACGTCGGCAACAGCAACTACAACGACCCAAAAGTTAAGCAGGAAGTCGTTACAAGCAGCCAAGTGGGTCTGAGTAAGTGGCAATTGCAGCAACATTTATTGCAAAGGGACTAGAGACGGACTAGAAGGTTTTAGGTTGCTAGTTAAGGCGATTAAATTGTCAATGGTTGGGGCATACTAATACTCCATATTAGAACTATTTGAATGCCTAAATTTTTTTATAATTATTATTTTTTCTTTAAAAATGTCTTCATACAGCAAATGTTTGAATGCCTAAATTTTTTTATAACTATTATTTTTTCTTCAAATATGTCTTCATATAGCAACTATTTGAATGCCCAATTATTAGACAGAACATGCTTATTATCTTCATAGTTTGTATCTAAATTTTTATTGCATACAAGCATGTATTTCAATTTGTTGAATTCTATATTCTTATACAAAAGTTGCTGTTTCTTTTTTTTATCCTTTCCGCACTTGCCTTATCATTTGTTGTCTTTTTGTTTTTTGTTCCGCCTGCAGCTGAATGGCCCTTCAGTCGTATTTGTCAAACATCCTGAACCAGCGAGACAAACCGAAACCCCATCGACCAGCCCACTCCCGCCAATATCGCTGGCAACCCCAACCACATAAAACTCAATAATGGCGCATAGATATATATTTATGATATTTAAAAGCTCTTAAGTACAAACAACAGACAAGCCTGCCTGCCTCTTTGGCCCCCTCCCTTCAAACCGCCAGCATACACACGTCAGAAAGGAAGCTGCAGTTTTGTCCTCTTCATCGTTATTCATCGTCGTAGCCGTCGTCGTCGTCGTCATCGTCATCGGCACAGGGACTTAAATTGCCAGACAACTGCCAGCCTCTAGGTCCGTGTGCTGTCTGATTCTCATGCTGACTGTTCGCCGCAATGTCTGTGGCTGTTGTTGTTGTTGTTTTTGCGGCATGAGCTGCTTAAGCTTGAAAATTGTTTTCATAATACGGCAAACGTCGAGGACGACGCTTCTCGTTAGCTTTTTCTTGTTGTTTTTGCTGTCGAGAGTTACTTTATTTTTGTTTTTGAAAATCGATTGTTTGGCCATTTGAAATGATTAACATATTTCGTAAGTAGCCAGAAACTATGGCAAAGCAATTGTCAAGCATGAGATAGAAGCTCAAAAGAAAATAGATTTTCAATAAATTAAATAAATTGTTTGCATGTCTGATCCGCTCATTCTACTAAGGCGTCAGAGCTAGAGTTATCAAATTTTGTGTGAACATTCCGCAAATATATCTGCGCATATTAGCTGCAAATTTGAGAGTATGGACAATCGTTGATTGCAAATCTGCTTCATTTACCTGAACAACAAATTAGCACAAATGTTGGATTAGAGAGCATTGTCAAGAACATTGTTCCTCTTATGGCATTAGAAGCAACCACTAAACGCCTCCGCCTTGACTACCTTATCATCAACTCATCGCACTTTCCTTGCTTTCTTTCTACCCGAAACTTGTTGAAATGCAATCCTCGTGAGAAGCTCAACACTTGTCTCTCGCGCCAACTAGTTGTCTGTTGGACAGCGCGTAGTTCGCTGAAGTTTGGCAACAATGTCCTATACCGGAAGCTTTGTGTTTTGTATTTATTTATTTTTTTTGTCTTTTTCTTCAACGGGGGAGGGTGGGTGCTTTCTGCAGCATTTCTGAGCAAATCAATTAATTGTGCAGTCATGCAACCTTTTGTGGCCCAGTTCAAGCTCTTGTTGTACTTAACACAGCAGTTGCCGGCAACCAAATGAGTTAATTAACTAAAATGCGGGTGGCTTTGGGTATTTTTGGCTTCTTTTTTTGTTGCTTTTTATTTTATTTGTACTCCACACATAAGTCCGTCGACGACTTCAATGCCACTTCAATGGCTAGCCAATGCCCGTTCTACTGCATGTGTGTGTGTGTATGTGTGTGTGTGTGTGTGACTGAGTGTGTTTGTGTGTGTGCGTGTGTGGTCAGCTTATAGCAAAAGGCTTTAGTATTGAGCACCCTTTTAATGTTAGCATTTTTGGGTTTTTCATTTGGCAATTTTTTTTATTTTATTTTTGGTTTTTTTTTGGCGATGCGCCGCGCCATTTCATTTAATATTTCTGTGTGTAACGCCACTTCAAAGGCGCACAGCAACAAAATACCAAAAGAAACAACAACAACAAGAGTAAGCCGAAACGTAACGAAAAATGAAAACCGCGCGCCAAATATGTTAAGTGAAATGTTAACAGCGGGGCCAATGTGCTGAGCTGTTAACATTTCTATTAGCCAAACGATGTTGATCCCTTAGCCATGCACACACACACACACACACACATACACATTCACACGCACATATATATATATATTTGTCTGTTTAACCGTAAGTGCCTGGGATTTGCTTTTTGGAAAGCTTCAAATAATATCTGAGGGACTATTTACAAACTCTTCTTTTTTCTTTTTCGTTTTTTGATGCATTTAGAATGTAATTCGAGTTTTTCATCACTGCCTTTGAAAGATAACTTTTGCAGAGCTTGGAGTGGACTTTTTATACATTTCTACACACTATATTGCATATCATTAATGCCAGACATACACGAGTACTACAAGTATATGTTATTTTTGGAACTGACTGCTTAGTCCTAAACCTATTCATTTGCTTTATTCTCTGCAGGTGTGTTTTTTTTTGCAAGTAATATTTTTAAAGCTATGCGCTTATTATTAGTTAGACTTGATGGAGCTTTTCTAGCGAAGCAACAAGAGCATTGCCTTGGGAAATTGCTTAACACTTCTCTGGAAGCATCTAAAAACTAACTTTTGGTTCTCTTGTATTTATTAAAGAATCTAAATTAGTGAATTATTTCTGTCTTTTAGCAACACTTTGTTCCTTGGCAATGTTGATAAAAAGAAAACCTCTCCTTCCTACTCTTGCTTCTTTTGCTAAGGATATTCTAGGATATTTTTGTAACATTTTCTACTCAAGTCTATAGTCTTCTAGAGTCAATTTAATTTTACTTCATATATTTTGGTATTGCTCTGGCTATTCCCAATTATAAGTATTGTCCGTTTGACTGAAGTGCTTCTTAATTGAGTTTCGGGCAATCAAATTACACAGACGAGCATACATATATGCTGACCAGCAGTCTTTCATAATCCTAAGTCGTTACTTCTCGAATGCAAATTTGAATACTTCAACTGCCCCCTCCGCCCGTACACACCCACACAAAGGCACAAAGACTAAAGTGCTGCCAACTTTGCGCGCAGCTCGTGCCGCGGCGGCACATGTCAAAAAAAAAGAGGAAAAAAAAACGAGGCAAAAAAAAAGCGCGCGCGCGCCTGCCAACCCCCGATATTTGTTCATGTGTGTGCATATATACAATATATGTGTGTATATGTATATGCATATGCATATATGAGGGGCATGTATAGTATTTATGCTCATGTATAGGGAAATATGAATAAGAATTTTTGCATGTGGCATTGTCTCAAGCTGTTTCTGAAGTGAGTCGAACGCTCGACGTTGACGTTTTGTCGCATGGCAGCGGCAGCTGTCAGTATGCGGCAGAGTAGCAAGAAAGGTCGTATGATGATGAAGGACGGCGGGTGCAGGGAGCAGGAAGCAGGGAGCAGGGAGGAGCGAGGTAAGAGTAGTAGAATGTAGAGTGGGCAGCACTTTTTGTAATTAGTACGAAAAGCAACGTTATGAATTGTGCTTCAAGCTATGCTCGAGTGCTAGCTGCCTGCCTGCCTGCCTGGTTGTTGTTGCTGCTGCTGCTGTTGTTGTTGTTGTTGTAGGCGGTCCGTCCACAGCCCCTCAAGCGCAGAACGTTGCTGCATTGTGTGACCGCACAATAAATCAAAGCAAATCAATGCGACGACTGCTGTTGCGATTGCGATTGTTCTTAACATTGTGGCCAGCAGACTGGGGATAGGGTAGGGGCTGGGGCTGGGGCAGGGGCGGGGGCGGTGGTTGAGAAGCTTAAACAGTCAGCGGCCGAGTTCTTTTGATTTAGGGGCGGCTGTCAGTGTTGCCTTGGGTTGACATTTACTCAAGTCAATGGAACATTGTCGAATGCGAGAAAAAAGAGCCCTCCCAAGGGGGGGCAGAGCGGGAGAAGAGTTGTGCCTCACATCAGCTGCCTGTGCCACTTAAACGCCTACATGACATGACATAAAGCCCATGCAAAATCGTCTATGTATGCATGGGAGTGTGTGTGTGTGTGTGTGTGTGTGTGTGTGCCGTGCCTTAAGAAAGAACCAAACATTTTCACAATTACACAGACATTAGACAGCGGTAGCAGCAGCAGGAAAAAAGTGAAAAGTTAAAAGTTGTGCGAATGCTGCTGCTAGGCGTAGGCTGGGGGACTTAGTCACGTATCTGTGTGTTTGTATGCTTGTGTGTTTATATCAATTGCTTTATGGCTCTAGTAGCGGCATTCAAGAAACTGTAGCCTGACATTAGGCGCAGCAGCATGAGAATCAAGCGAATAAGAAGACGGAAAAGAAGCAGAAAGTGGGGAAAAGTGGCGTTGAATGGCAGCTCCACATATGAAGCACAAAATCTAGAGGTAAGTATGTTGCCATTGAATTAGAAGTACAAGTATATACTATGTGTGGAACTTGTCTATAAAGTCAAGTCGTATGCTAACAGATCTCATGTGTACGAGTATGTATGTGTGTGTGAAGGCCAACACACATAATGTGTAGCATTGAGCTCAAACACATAGCTATGATAGCATCTGAATTATAATTCATGCGATCAAATATTCAATTGAGAAATATCAATAGAAATCAGAGCAGTAGCTGCCAATTAGATCTACTATAAAAATATATAAAAGGCGTTGGAAAGCTGAAATGAGCTCAGCAATTTACGTTCAATAAATAAATTTCTAAAGAAATCCATATTGTAAGTTCTTCTTCTATAAATATTTAATTTATAAACCATTTAAATACGAGCCTAAAAAATAGTTTTCATAGAAAAGTTTCTATTAGAAATGTATTAAATGTTTTCATTTTTCTGTCCATTTCTTACTTCTCACAAATTTTTATTTTATTGCTCTTCTATTCATAAATATTTTGAATGTTTTTACTGCATATTTGTGCACTTACTAGGAGAGCCAAGTATTTTGCTCTTCAAACTGTTCACACATGCTTCATACTTAGGTTCCATTGCTGCAATGATTTTGGTTTTCCATTTGTTGTTGTTTGTTTTGCTTTTTTCAGGCATGCCTTTGCATTTGCTTTACAATTTCAAACATCATTAGCAACGCACACATAAATTATGTGGAAGGGCGGACGGAGGGGGGAGGAGACTGTAAGCAAACACACAGCTTACTAAAATATATACACACACCCACACCCACACACCCACACACACACGCATATCCCTTTTTGCTAATTATTTATTTAAATATTAAACAAAAATACCCACAGAAAAAAGAAACAGACCCTAAAAAAACTGCAACAAAAAGCAAAATGAGTGAAAAGAGAGTGGCATAAAATCAACACACACACACTCACACACGCACACACACAGACGTGCTAAAGACGCAAATGATGTATTGATGCTGTTTCTGCTTCTGCTTCTGCTCTTGCTGCTGCTGCTTGTGGCTGGGGGGCATGGTGTGTTTGTTTGGAAGGAGCTGGGTGGGCATGTCTGTAGCAAAGACGCACGTGAAATGAAAATATGTACATACATACATATGTACATACATATAAAAATTAAAAAAAAAAAAATGAAAAATACAAAACAAGCAACAAACGACGACGTCGTCAAGCCAAAGAAAAGCTACGAGTAGCGAACGTGCTTGTGTGTGTGTGCGAAAGAGTTGGCTAGAAATGTGTGTGTGTGTGTGAGTATGTTGTGCATATGTAAATACATAACTGTACATGACTGCGTGGCTGACTGACTGGCAGCCTGTCTGTCTGTCTGTCTGTATGTTTGTCTGCCTTTTGCCTCTTCTCTCTGTATGCTAACTAATATTTTCTAATTTAAAATTCTGTTTCTTTTTTATTGCCTGCCACACACGACACCCCCAAAACATTCACACACACACACACACTTACGCAGACACACAAACACCCACACATATGCATGTAAATTTATAAATTTCTATTTACTTATCAAAAATCAGCAGGCAAGCAGGCAGGCAGGCAGCTTCAGCAGGCATTGAAAAAACAAAGAGTTGTATTTATTATTACCCTCAAGCAGCGACAGAAAAAAGATCGTAACGTAACTCGAAGCGACGATGGTGATGACGACGCTAAAGCAGAATCAAAATGCGGATGGAAGATGGCAGAAGATGGTGGAAGGTGGAAGGTGGAAGGAGAATGGCTGAAAAGTACGAAGTTGAGTTGAGAACTGCGTGCACGCCCAAATGTATGCTATACAAAATATAAATTAGCTTTGATATGCGAAGCTGCTGCTGCTGCCTGCCTGCCAGCCTGCCTGTCTGATGAGTGAGTAAGCGAGAGAGCAGGGGTTGTGGGTGGAGGAGGAGGCTGTAAAAAAGGATTATATACACGCGTGCGCCATGTGTGTGTGTCCCAGTGTTTGTGTGTGTGTGAAAAGATGCTGAAAAAAGGATTAATGCGCGCGCCAAAGAAGAAGCCAACGAACAAGAGACAACCAACCAGCGTGAGAGCAGTGGGGGGCTTTTGCCACTGCTCTTGTTGTTGTTTTCTGCCTGACTATATGCTTCGATTTTTAATGCGTCATATGACAAGCAGCCAGTTGTTGGTAAGCAAGTATTTGCATATACATATCTATGCATGCCTCTGCATGTTTGTGTGCATGTGTGGATGGGTAATTGTGAGCTGCTCGCTTAAAGGGTAGCACAGTGGTGTGGGCACGAATAGGGGGGTTGGGGGTAGTCAGTGCGCTTGGGGCGCTGGCGAGACTGCCGAAGTGTCAAAGAAAAATGTGTGGCGTTTTATAACTCAAAGATACAGTTACACACAAACACACACACGCACACACACAGACAGACATATAGACACAGCTGTGCATAGCATTAGACTTTGCCTAATTGCTGACTGACAACAAATTTTGTGTGGTGTGAGGCAGCAGGGGAAGGGGGCAGGCAATGAAATGGGACTAAAGGTTTGCCGAAGCTGACAAAATCGTAAAAAAGCATTGGCCGAACAATGCAGTGTAACGATATGTTTGAATAGCTCACATATACATATATAGTATATGAGCTTATAGGTTTGTCAGATTCTAGATAAATAATTTCACTGCAGGTGCTAGGGATCGCATTATACTTGTATGCATAATCAATTGCACAGCAATAGTGTGTAGCTTTAAATAATTTTACTATCTAGCTGAGGTATTTTCTTTTGTCTGCATCTATGAACGTTTTGATGCCAAACAATATGGGAATTAGAAAACACAAAACTTGAATGAAGATGGCGCCAATATTTATGTTTAAATCAAATTTGTTAACGACTAAGTATGTAGTTTTTGAAGGCAAACATAAGTAAACAAGAAATATTCCTCTTTGTCTTCTGATCAATATGCGTTTTATTTGATATCTACTTGGCCAATAGTGTACACCTAACTGTGTTTACACGTCAGATTGGTCTCAGAAACAAACATTGATCATATGCAGAAATAGCTGATTGGTTTCTTATCTCTAAAAAAATAAATATGCAATTTTTAATTTTCAAACTGTGTAAAAAATTGTGTGAAAAAAGACCGTGTAAAAACAGAACTAGCTTTCACTTAAAATATACGTTTGGTGCTTGGTTTTCTAAATTGCTGTCCACTTGATTCAATTCAATTTTCAGCTCACTCTGGCATTGCTGTTAGTCCAACGCCGCACTGCTGTCCAGCTGCCCTCAGTCATTATCAATACTGACCCTTTTTGTTGGTTCTTTTGAGGCTTATCCTCGTCCACCCACCTCCACCCCACCTCCACCTCCAGTTCGTTCTATGGATTTGTCATGCTGTTGCTCGTTCGCCCAAAAGTAATAATAATTTTTTGGCTTATCCTTATTATTACATAACGTATGCATACCTTTTGTCAGTGTACATATATATATATATATATTTATATGTAGTATAATGCCTCACCATCTGACCAATCGTACATCAAAAATTAATGTGCACACACACACACTCGTTCATTTTATTTTAAGGAGTAGGGGGTGGTGTGTGACCCTTTTTTGTGCAGCCGCATTGTGCGCCATTGTTATAAGCACCACCATAACCATCACAAGCTCCTGCACCCCCCCCCCCCCTCCCCACTCCTCTTGCTCCCCCACCCCCTCACTGGCCTTGCAGCGCACGCCTTTTGGTCACTTTTTTGTTGGTAGGCCTTTTTCGGCAACATTTTTTGGTTTTTCATTTCTGTGTACGAGCGAGTATGTGTGTATGTTTTTTTTTTTCTTTTTTAAGTAAATAATTAAGCATTACACTGACCAAATAGCACATGTGGGTGGTTTTGGGTTCGGCCAGCTTGATTCTACATACATGTACAAGTCAAGGCAACTCGTCGCAGACAAATCCAAATAAATATAACTCATATGGGCTGTTTGTAGAGGCAGTGGGCAGGGGATGCCTGGTCAGGCCATACAAATAATGATTAGATGTCCCTTTTCTCTCGCTCACGCGATTGTGTGTGTGTGTGTGTTTGTGGCTTTCACTTTGTTTTCTACGCTTTGTGTGCATGTGTGTGTGTTTAATTTTTGACATTTTTATGCGGGCCTCAAAATAAGGCATACAAAAAATTCAAGCTCCATGTGTTATCAAACTCTAGCGGGCAGCTGCAAAAAGGTGGGTGGCTGCTTTGCCGGAAGGGGCGTGGGTTGGGGGGAGGTTTGGGGCCGGTGAGGGTGAGGATAAGTTAAAAGCAAGGGTTGCATGTGTGAGTGTGTGTGAGTTACATAAATTTGACATTTTAAAATCTAACCGAAATTAATGATTTGTATTTAGACTGAGGGCACACAACACAAAGGCAACGCTATGAAATAACGTACAGTTGAGCACAAAAAGTATGTGCAGCTATTTCTGATTGGCACTAAGCATACAGACAGTTGGCCATCCTAATTACACAAAAAACTCTGTCTAACAGTATACATAGTACAATTTGTTCGCACGTCTGAACGCCCGTATTTAAACAACTATTGCAAATATTGTTATCAGTCTTGGTAAATAGGCTCTTCTTATCATAGTGCTCATCAAGTTTATGTTTTCTTTCGTTATGTTTCTAGATGGGTGCAAATAATTTCCGGAAAAAGCTAAATTGATAAACATATACTCGTATATAGTGCTAAGCCGTACGTATCTGCATGTCTGAACGCCTGTGCTTTGTAGACTATGGCCACTTCAGCTATCAAGCTCTGCTGTATAAAATCTGCTGTTCATTCTACAGATTAAGTTTGTCTTTTTTTTTTTTTTGGTCAATAGCTTCAAAAATTTGGCAGCTCTAACCAAAATCTATTTGTTGCTAGATATATGTATATCGAACTAACTAAATCGTTGAGCACGCAGGCACTCCCAGCTAATGTCTCGTTGCCGTTTTCTTGTTCAAAAGCCCAGTTGAAGGGCTGTCAAAATATTTACTGTGGGCCGCCCATGTCCAACACAAAAGCTTACAACAGTGCTGACCGAAAGGCACAATGCAAATATTTCATTGCATAACCTAGGGCGTCTTCTATATGCTCGTACAAATGTATGTATGTTTTTTGTTTTTTGTGTGTTTGAAAAATGATGTGTGCTAAGCTGAAGCCTAATTAGGCCTAATTAAATATACATATACATAGCTACATACATACTTGTATATGTACGTGTAGAGGCCTGGCGTATGATCCATTATGGGTCCTTTGTTCAACCCTTTGGCAAGTTGGTTTTGGTTAATTTTTATGTTTCTCTACCATTTTTAATTAGTTTTTGCATTAATATTAATTATGTATTAATTTTTAGGCAACCCGTTTACAGGACACACTTACGCCCACAAATCAATAAAGAACAGTACAATCCCAAAACCCCCAACCGCTTAGGATCCAACATCCATCCCCCAGCGCTAGCGCCAGCACTTCTCTAATTCGGTGCCTTGCCACACCAACAGTCAAATCTTTAATTAAGCCGAAAATTAAGCAATTTATTATTTTGCTTGTAACGATGCCCAGATAGTACAACAGCAACAACAACAAGAATAACGGCAAGAGGAGCTAAGTGGTAGACGTTGCCAACGTTGAACATTTTACAATTTCAATCAAAATTTCCAATCAATGTCAATTCATTATGCGAGAGTCGAGACAGAGACAGAGGCAGAGCCAGAGCCAGAGATAGAGACTGAGGTTGGGACTGAGTCACAGCCACAGCCACAAAGCAACCCAAAAAAGCAACCTAGGCAACGCAAACGCAATCTGTGTGCTGTGTGCCGCTGCTCCTGATGGGACAGGACAGGACGGGATGAGGTGGGACATCAACTTGAAAGCAAGCAACAACCCTGGCGAAGCCAAAGGCGAAACTCAACTCTGGCATTTTTAATGAAAGCAACGCACAAAGTTGCTTGTCAAGTTTGCCTAATCAAAATCGACAACATTTTATAGTTTGGTGTGGCTGGCAGAGAGACAACGCTTCACCTTCACCATATATTGGGATGGAATGGGGGAAATCGGGGGAGGCGGGGCCCATTGGCGGGTGGAATGAAGTATGTGGGTGTGGGTGTTCTTGTTGGCAGCGCGAGTGTGTGACAAACAAATATTTGAGAACGTAAATCAGAAATCTTTCGCTTTCATTTGGCAATCCTTTTGTGCCCTAGTATTTGTGGGGGAAGGTTTTTCCTGGGTATAGAGAATCGGGTATAGAGAGTCGAAATCGAAAAACATTTCGTGTATTAAAACCGAAACGAATTAATTTAATTAATTACAATCATGTCTTATTAGAGACGAGGCGAACGTATGAAGGCGACGCGATGATGCTGAGCCCTCAGATGGCAAGACACGACAAGACAAGACGTTTTGAGTGTGCGACTTCGATGGGGGGTGGAGGTGGGGTGGAGGTTGCTTCTTGCCTCAAATGAAAGACAGTTTTGTTGCCAAATTGTAGCAACAACAACAACAATCACAATAGGCAAGCAAAGAGTTGTGCCTCGCTTTTGTTTCAAGTGTTGCCTCAAGTTTGGTTGTTCGACTATCGAGGGCTTTGCTTAGGCTGGTTTTGGGTTTTTGAGGGGGTTGGGTTGCCTGGGGTTGTACTGCTGCTGCTGCTGCTGCTGCTTCTTCCTCTTCTTCGTATTCTTCCTCTTCTTGGATGTGTAATAGCGCAAATTTTATGCTCACATCATTTATAAATGCCTGATTTGTTATTTACAAAACGAGACAAGTTGTGTATGGGCTGGCTGGATGGCAGGATGGCTGACTGCCTGGCTGCCTTTCATTTCGGGGGTGGTGCTAGTGGCTTAGATATGAGTGTGTATGTGACAGTATGTGGTTGTGTGGGTGCCGCCACTTAATTTGAATTTGAGTAATTGGCAAGCGCTGGCAAACGTCGCACTTGATTTGATATATAGCTAACAGTACAACTGATTTAACGGCCAAATAACAGTAAGGCCTACGCTCTATACATCTATATGCAAGCATGTGTGTGTGTATGTGGAAGAAGGCGGAAGGGGGGGAAGAGGGGGTGTGTGTGTGTGATTGACTTGAAGCACGACTAATAGTGATGGCTTGCCAATCTGCTGAGCAAGTGGCTTAGACTTGTTATTCCGAATAAAAATGAAAGTGGCATTTCAATTTCAATTGAATTAATCCATTAACCCAATAGCAATCCCAGTTGATTAATATTGAACTTAAAATATAATAAATATATATAAAAAATATTCAACATTTGAATACAGCTTCAAATATATTCTTAAAATTATTATCAAAATATTAACATATGGAAATGTTCAACCAACACAATATCGACTTGTTGTTTTTGATGAAAACTTTAACGAGCTAACCCTCAAAATATTTTAATATCGATATCAAAATATGAAATGGATTATATTGCTTTTTACCAAAGCAAATGAAGTGCTTTTGCATAACTCTCCAGCCAGCTATCAATTTCCGGAATGTCGGCTTGGTATTTCGAAATTTGTTTAGTCATTATTGGGTGTTATATTATACATTTCCTAATAATTGTATACAATGGCTTGCAATTGTTATTGATAATATGAGCGCATTTCCTAATAAAGTGACGCCGCTCCACATTCCAATAAATCGGTCTGTAGTCGGCCCACATGTCGCATACGCAATATTTCCATTGTGCGAACACAAAAACATATTTATAAGCTAAACAGTAGTCGAAAGCCATTAAAACCCCCACACACACACACACACACACACGCACTATAATAATAATTACAATTTCTGATATTCTGCTACTTCATTTTAGTTTACACTTTGTTGTCATTGCTGCTGCTGATGATGATGTTGTTGTTGTTGTTAATTAATTTCTGTAAAAATATTTATTATTATTAGGCGGCAAGCGACAGAGACGACGACGGCGGCGACGGCAACGACATCGTCGACCGTGCCACATTGCATCGAACTGGGCAGACACTCGATATATAAATCGCATGCTCCGTCAGCCAAACACCTCGCCCCCCCTCCCTCTCCGCACCACCATCCACCATCCTCCCCACACAGCCCACTTCACAGACTATGATGGTGAACGACTTGACTGTCACTAAATGGCTCATCTAACTGCAATGCTTCATAGAAATTTCGTTGGGCGGTTTGGGCAGCAGGGGCTGAGCTGAATGGCTGGCTGCGGTTTGCAACTTATTTTTGCAACAACAATGAACACACACACAGACACACACACGCTCATAGATAGAGAGACAGACGCATAGATAGACAAACTGCAAATCACAAAATGAAAATCGAAAAGTCTATGCACATATATATATATATATATATATAAATTATATATGTATGTATGTTTGTATGATTTGGCTTATGGCAACAAAAATTTACACTCCAACAGACGACGATGTCGCCATCGCCATATCGTCGTGCCAGTCAGTCAGAATTTGCGCGTACCAGTCGCCTGCCCTCCCTTTCCATTTCTTTTCCTTTTTTTTTTCATTTTTTTGCCCGCCATAAAAATAGGCAAATAATTATTTAAGAATTTCTTGATTAATTGGCAGTGTTGCACCCATCGCTGCCGTCGCGAACCTCGCCAACATCGTCGACATCGTCACTATTGCTTCTGTTGGCTTTGGTGCGCCTCGTGGGGCATGCAGATTGCTCCTTCTCTCTCTCTCTCTCTCTCTCGCTTGCTCGCTCACTCGCTCTCCCTCTGTGTCTGGCACTCGAAGCTGTTGGCCAACACTTCATTGCATTTTCAATTGTTTGCCGTTCTGCATTTTTGCCAATAATTTACGTAAATGGCCGCAACTGGCAGACAAGCATTTTGTACGAGTAGTATGTTTGTGTTAATGACAAAACAATGGGAACAACTAAGAAGTACATACTACTTAGTAGTAGTGTTGAGAGAAAATCACATTTGCTGGCTTTGTAAATGAAGTTAACAGAGTTTGGCTTAACAGCGCTCTGTTAACAATGCAGTTTAGAATGTTATCAGTACAGCTGGCAAGCAGTTTAGAGAGCGAGGTTTGGCTTAATTTTCTGGAGCCCTCGAAGGATCATTTTGTTTTTGGCATAAATGTGAATAAAACTAAATGTGTGAATTGTCAATTAAATGTTCTACTACTAAAGCTAATAATACTATATATGAGAAACATTTATGCAACGAAAATGTTAATTATGGAGAATATGTAAAATGTTAAATAAAAAATCAATTTGTTAGGCATATTATAAATCGAAATTCCCATTGATTATAAACTATAAATGCATTGCCTGCTTTATTGCTTGCCTTTTTCCATCACAACCTTTTCATTGGACATAGTTAATGTTTTCTAATAAACATGTGTTTGTTTGAAAGGAATATGTTAAATCATATTTGCTATTAATTCCAGACTCGTTCGAATTGTCTGCAGTTTCCTCCATCATCTCTTTGTCTTCAGCGTCTATTTATTCTGACAGTCAGTCACCTCTCGTTCTATGCACCAATTAGCATATTTTATATCAATTCTTGTCATACATTCCACACCTTGGCAACGTTCTCGCGTGTTGCCACCTTCCCTCAAGCCCGTCGCCGCCGACCAGACCAGAACCAGCAAGTGCCGCCTTGAACAATTGACAATGCAGCATACAAAAGGCTTGACTATTTGTGTGCGTGTGAGTGTGTGTATTCATTTATTTTTATCAACTTTAGTTTTGGCTTTTTGCGCTTATTATGCGACACACACGCAAAAATGTAGCCAAAGGCGCAGGCACAGGCACAGTCACAGTCACAGATTCATCTCGCACCCCTCTCCGCCTTTGATGCGCCTTTCTCTCTGCCTCTCTCTAGCGCACTGTTTCTCGTTCTGCATAAATAACTGTCGCCCTATGCCGCTGCCAAACTCTGTACGTTAGTCCATTCCCCGTTCCCCGTTCCCCATTCACCGTTCCCCAATCCTCATTTCAACGTCTCTGCCTCGCTGCCTGCCTGCTAGCCTGTCTGTTCCTTTCGTCTCTTTCACTGTCGCTCTGTCTGTCTGTCTGTCAGTCTGTTTGTCTGCATATGCATGCATTATTTCATTAAAGTATTACAATATTAATTCGATTTTCACTAATTGACAAGAAGAAGAGGAAGAACAAGAAGTAGATGATGATGATGACGATGATGATGAAGAAGCAGCGCAGCTTCACTTTGTCTGCCGTTTTACAAGTCTTGTGCGCTGTCTGTTGGAAACGACGAAAAAAATAGTAGAGACAAAAATCAGCTTTTGTCTTTGGACGCAATCTTGTGGCCTCCTCGCCTCATGAGTTCCTCATTTTTGTGGCTGGCTGTTGTTGTTGTTGCTGACATTTGTCATCAATGCGACGACATCGCATAATTTCTTTGTCAGGCACGTGTGGGCAGGCAGGCCGACAACAATAACAATTCTTGCTGTTGTTCTTCTTGTTGTTGTTGTTGTTGCACAGTTAACTTTAAGTTGGCTTTAAGCTCATGTAGTTGACCTTATTTGATTTGCAACAAGAGCAGGAATAGCAGCAGTAACAACATCATCATCAGCAGTAGCAGCATGGCCTACATATGGCTGTATATTAAGCCGCCTTAAGCGCCTTAAAGCGCTCTGCATATTTACACAAAAATATAGCATAGACACACACACACACCCACACATTGTCGTCTAGGCTAAGCCAAACATTTGTCATAATACAAGCTCACAGTTATGGCTGTTGCTGTTGGTGATGCTGTGCTTGTTTTTTTTTGTTGCATACAACGCGGCTTTTTGTGCTGGCAATCCGATGAAATACTAAAACAGAGCAGAAAGATACAGCCACAAAAATATAACGCCACGCCAACGAACAGCTTTTATGCTACAAGAAAATAAATACAAAATTCAGTAATCAGACGAAAAGCACTGGCAGCTAATGAGACAGATAATTAATTAATTAATTAAGATTAAAAACGCTATACCCCAATCACTTGTTTCAAAACTAAAATATTTATATTTAAATATTAGAGTAACGAAAAAAACGCTCACATTTTATAGCTCGATATGTTTCAAGCGAATTTTCTCCTCACTTTCTGTAACTAATTTTAAAAAATGGCACAACTTTTATATATTATTTTGAGAACAACTGGAAGACATTGAAGTCAAATATTGGCTCAGAAAAGCGCAGCTAACTGTAAATACTATTTCGTGCTAATGTTTCCATTTAAACTAGTAGTAGTGTTAATAATTGTGCAACAGATCTGGGTCCAAAAGAATAGAATATAATATTATATGTATATTACTAGAATGTAAGGTACGCGTTTTTTTGGAAAACAAATAGAAAGAGAAGAGTTAGTTGATAATGGTAGGGTAGGAGGGAATCATCAGAAAATATCATTAATAGTTTAAGAATCGAATTCGATTAACTCTCTCGATCACAAATCGTTGTAAAGTGTTTTGTGCAGTCTGAAGACTTTCATTAAACACCTTAATTATTCACTTTAGCGCACAAATACTGTAAGAATGCGTTTAAAAAAAAGAGAGACCAACAAAAATAACAACAATTTGCGAGTCTGGTTTGTTTTTTTTTGCTGTTGTTTTCGCGTTCAGGTTCATTCATACGTTGCGGCATTTTGTTGGGTGGGTGGGAAGGGGTGGTGTGCTGGCATGTGTCTGTGTGCGGCGCTTTAACTGTAAATGTTGCGGTTTCACTGCCGTGCGTGTGTGTGTGTGTGTGTGTGTGGACTGGACTGCCTGTTGCTGCTACTCATACACACACACATACATGCTATATATATGTATATACTATACTCGTATATAGCTATGCTCTGCCTCCCACGCACCACGCCCAGCACCCTGAACCCAGCAGCCCCCTGTTGCGTACCCGCGCTACTAGCCATCATCATCATCATCAGCATCATCACGATTATCTTCATCATCGTCAGAATCATCAGCTAGCGGCTGCTCGCTTGCACAATTTCAAGCCTTGGATGGCATTTGTGTTGGCATGTTTGGCATTTTGTTTGCTGGCATCGTTGTTATTGCTGTTGTTCTTGTTGTTGATGTTGTTGTCGTCGTTGTTGCTGTTCGCGGCTGACCCCAAAGTACAAATCAATTGCATGTGTATGCGGTCAACACACACACACACGCACATCATTGTGCACGCACATGGCGTGGCCATTCCCAAAAACACCTAACCCCTTTCTTCCCTCCCCCCTGCCCCGTTCCATCTTTGCCTGCCCCCACGTCCATCATACTTCGCTCGCTATTATTCCCGAATACTCACATCCCACACACCCTCCCACGGTTGTCGTCCTGCGCCTTCACATTCGGCGGCCTTGTCTGTTGAAATTGTGTCAATTGCAGTGCCAGCCAGCCTGCCTGCCTGGCTGGCTGGTCATTCGCTGTCTGGGCTCCCTGCCCCTGCCCCTGATCCTCCATCCACTCTCCACTCGCCTCTTGCCTACTGCCCCAATGTCAACAACATGTGCAGGTCGCGCAGAAAAATTTGCAACGCATTTACGCGCTCGCACCCAAAAATGTTGCTCTAGGCTTCAAACTATAGACTGGGCGCTCTCTCTCTCTCTCTCCCTCCCTACTCTCCTCCTCCTTCTGCTTCGTGCTCCTTCTTGTTTTTGTTGTTGTTGTTGTTGTCTCTGTTTTAGCCATGCGGCTTTGACTGCACTTGATTTTCAATGTCACACAACGACGACGACGCGATGACGAGATGGCGACGGTTGTTGTTGTTGTTTTTGTTGGTTAACTCTGCTACTCATGGCACTTCCATTCGCACCCCCCATGCCAAATGGGTATAGTCATGGCCAATGGCTAGTCCGGTCAGGTCCAGTTCGGTCCCGTCCTCATACTCGTACATTCTGCACGTTGAGGTTGTCGCAGCTGCATTTGATTTGTCACAACATTTGCTGCGCCCAACCAGACATTAACTTGAGAGTCCAAGGGAAATATGCTCGAAATGTGGTCAGAGTGGGAAAGGTTCTACAATGTGGTGGGTGTGTGTGCGTGTGTGTGTAGGTGTGGAAAAAGCGAAAGTACAGCAAGCCACAAAAGCTACAAACCACATGTTGCACTCGCCACTACCCACTTATCCCCAGCCATGTTACAAGTTATTCCTCTTTGCTTAGTTACATATATCCAAACCAAACTATAACTTGTAGATATTTTATTTTTATACATCACTAGCTATATGCTTAGGTGATGTAATGCTGTTGAAGGACCCGTTCTATTGCTTTTAGTTGCTGAGTTACTTGGGTTATTTTTCAACTAAAATACAGTGTTCGACTGAACTCTTAACTAGTCTAATGCTTAAGAGAATTACTGCTGTCTGTAGAAGCGGAAAACTATTGCAAACTGTTGAGAATTTTTGTTTATTTTAAGCAAAATATATGCTAGGCTAATTTAAAAAAAATATATATCTATCTGTAGCTTAAAAGTGGGATGATCTAATGCCAGCCCATTGCTGCTAACTGCTGAGATGCTTCGGCTATCCTTAGTTAACGATATATAACTTTAGCTAATAAAACATTCTAAGTGTAAAGATTTATGAAGCACAGGCCTATAGAACGGACTTATCTCGCTCCTCCGTTCCCTACTGGCTGTCGCACCCATTTCGTAACGTGTCTCGCCCTCCAACAGACTGACTGGAACTGTCGTCAGTTGCAGTCTCGAGCCAAACTGCTTCGTTCCCCCACAACAGGCGCTTTTGAACCCCATGTTGTTGTTGACTTTTGTTGGGGGTTAGACCATCTATTGTTATTGTAACATGCAGCGCATCTGGCTGTCAGTGAATGAGTGACGATTGTTAGGACATTTGCGGTTTTTTCGCCCCTCCCCCCCACTCTTCCCCTGCCCCTTGTCCAGCCACTGCCACTGCCACTGCATCTGATGAACACTTTGCCAACTACTGTTGTCTGAGAGCTTCAGTTTTGTTCTGTTGCTGCTGCTTCCGGCACTCTTTCTTTTAATTTTTTTGGATTTTTATGAAACTTGTCTGCTCGTGCTTTGGGCATTTCTTCTTCTTCTTCTTCTTCTTTTTTGAGACCTTAATGGCATGCATGCGACCTTCAAATCGATGCTCCCACGCATTGGAAGACTGCGATCGAAAAACGAGCGCTTAATTTAATTTCCTCCCAAACACATATACTTGTACTCACATACAAAGGCCGCTTCATGAAATTCGATCAAAAGAATTATGTCGAAACGAGAAACAACGCCAACAGCAACAACAGCAACAACAATAAAGACAACGAATCAGTCAAAGCCACAACCCAGTCAGTCACTCACATCGAAAATTATTTCTGCTGCCATACACTGCCTAGCAGAGTTATATAAGTTTTCTCAGCGGACACACATTTACTTGTGTTTGCAAAAAGGAAAAAATGAAAATCGAAAAGTGTTTAAAGACAACAATTCACACTATTTCACATTTCTAATTCTCGCGATTTGCGATTTTTAAATATGAACACAAAGAATATCCTGATAAATCGCTTCAGACTTGCCAGTTTCGTTGCTTTCTTCCTTCGCTTACGCATTTGTTTGTCTGTATGAACCTCGATAGCTGTTCAACAATAATAGTTAGAGATACAAAACTTGGTATATAGACTTGTCTTGTCCAAATGCAGGTCAAGTTTAATACGCATTACACGTAGCCTCATCATTAATAAGATATCCATTTTGTAAAGATTTATGTTTATTGGATATAGATCGCAATGTTTGATAGAAGAAAAAGTAAAAATGAACAATTCTTCACAAATTGTTTAAATGGCTGTTTTAGTAAATTTCCTATTTTTTTGGTTGAAAAAATGTGCAAATTGATGTCTTTTGTGTTCAAGAGCTTCGTACACTATATTCTACAGTATGGGGAAGGGCATAATGGGTTCGATGTAACTTTGATTTGCTTTTGATTCTGTGCTTTGCATATCGGCCGACGACAGGAAATCCATGTTTATGTTAAATTAATAATAATAAAAATAAAACACATACATACATACTCGTATGTGGATATACAAATACAAGTTCGAGAGCGCTTGGCAATTTTTAGTTTGGGGTTTTTATTGTTTTTTTTTTTTTTGTTGGTTGGTTGGTTTCTCCGGCTGTGGTTTTATTTCTCGTATTTGGCGTATCAATGAAATGAAGTGAAATGGAATTGAAATGTAAAGCGTTCAAGCAATGAGCAGAGCAGAGCTGAGCAGAGCAAGTGATGCTGGTGATTGAGATTGCGGTCGGTTGGTCGACTGAGTTCGACATTTCGGATCGAGATCGACAATAATATGCGGGGCGCGCGTTCGCATTAATACAATAAATTATATTATGGCTCTTCCTGTTTGCCTGATAAATACAACAACAATAGCAACAACGACAACAACAACAATGCGACAAAAGGCGAGGAGCAGAGCAACAAAATTGAATTGAACGTTGGTTGGGTTAAGGGCTTCAAGTTCGGTTCGGCAGACAGACAGACAGACAGACATTTATGTATGTTTGGGCCCGGGGCATAATGAAGTCGATGATGTTCATGTGTGCATGATCATGATCATGATCGTATATAGTAATAATAATAATAAACTTCGTCGACGACAACGACATCGCCTCCTTCTCCTTCTCCATCACCATCACCACCTCCATCTCTATATCCAGCTCCTTGGACATCATCGTGCAGTTGTCGTCGCAGATCTTAAGCGACTGATTTGTGCAAATAATTGAAATTTGCATATAATGAAAGAGGCAGTCAGCAGCAACAGTCAACAGGCGGAGACGCAGCCGCAGACTGAGTTGGCCAACTGGAGGATGAGCTGGAGGAGCTGGGGGAGCTGGAGGAGTGGGGAGAGCGACAATTGTCGCGGGCGTTAAATGGCCGGAGAGTAAAAGCAAATTGTGAATGAAGCTTTGAGTCCGGGGTCTGTCTCTCTGTAGACAGCACAGTAGCTGTAATCAAGCCAGGCTCTATAGCTGCAGCCGGTCTTCCTCTTCTTCTTCATCTACTTCTGCATCATCTTCGTGCCCCCCGTGCTCGCCCTGCCGTCGCTCTATTGTGGCTTGCCACATAAATTACATTTAAGGCGACGCGAGACGCGCGACAATTGTCGCCAGGTAAGAAAAGGAAGAAGCAGACGCAGACGCAGACGAAGAAGCAGATTCCGATTCAGATGCAGAGACTTGCCAGCTTTTAATTCATTGAGAAAAAGTTGCAGCAGCCTTGAAAATGTGCAAGCTTTAAAAAATGCAACAACAACAAAAAACTTAAATAGGCGGTCGCAACAATAAGTATGAGCATATGCTGATAATGAAGCCGATGCTGAATGATAATCATAATCGTAACAACCATGATGATGATGATGATGATGCTGTGGAGATGACGGCAGGCAGCGCGCGCCTACTTTGTCGTGGGCGTTTTTGGTTGTTGTCTGTAAAGGGCTGCTGCTGCTGCTGTTGTTGTTGTTGTTGTTGCTGTTCCTAATGGCAGGCAGACGAGACAAGTTTTGACATTATTATTTTTGTTTTTTTTTTTTTTTGTTTGCGTGCCTTTTTTTTCTGCATTGATGAGAGGACAACGACAGGCACGACGCCGTCGACATCGCACATGAATGAAACGCAAATGAATGAATGAGGCGGGCATGCCAGGCACAGCAACAGCAACAACAACAAAATCATCAACAACATCGCACATAGCATGCAGCTATCTATATGCTATAGTTGCCCATATATAGTATAGAGTACAAGTACAAGTATGTGTGGCTCGACGCATCATTAGTGAGGCCTTAAATATGGAGCAAAACGCGAATAATCGAATAAAACTTTAAGTCTGTAACTTACGCGCTGAGTCTAGTCTCTAGACAAAATATATGTATATACACACCTAGTATATATACTTGTACATATGCATATACATGGCTGGATCAAAGTGTTCAAATTACCTGCAAGAGAAGGGAGAAATAATAATAATTAATGAGTGTTTGTAAGTGTGTTTGGTTTTAAAACTAACTTGGCATCAATAATAAGTGCAAATATTGCTATAATTTTGAGCTCGCTTTTTTAAACAACTGATCGCTATAATGTGATTTTTGACACTAATTAATCCTTCCCTACTAAAAGTATCATCTTTATATTGATTTGAGGGCAAGATATTTCCAATATAACTATAGTTCTTCAAATAAATTAACTTCTGATTGGAGAACTGTCTAAATTTCAGAGTAGAATTTATTTTGGAAATGAAAACATATAATATCCTGATAGTAGTGCTATTTGCCATTCCATTTAATATAATGTTTATAGCAATTTTAATTGGTTTACCAGTTCTTAAAATATATTCTGTTACGTATACTATTGTTCGTTAATAATATATCGATCGAATTCAGCTTTGTTTAGATTACTATTTCACTTGCCATTCCCATTTAATGCCTATAGATCAGCGGTGGGCACGAAATTTTAGTTTGGGAGTCCTACAACAACATCTACAACAAAAACTACCGTTTGGGTTATGAGAACATCATAAAATGCGAGCAAAAAATTAGGAAAAAAAAGTACACCGAAAAAAATTTTGTTCACATTTATGAACATTCATTTATTAATTTTTCTAAGTCTATTTCCTCTTCACTTAAACCAATTCGTAATAAATCTGATAAATTGATGTCACTTAATTTATTCCTATAAACATTTTTAAATATATTTAATGTTTGAAAATGCAGCTTCGCACACATAAGTGCTGGCAAAACTTGCTTCTAATTGAAGCATTGAAGATGTTAATAATGGATACTGAAACACTATAATTTATAATTTGTCAATACACTTTGAATGTCAGTGCATAAGTGACCGTCAGCGGGTATTGCAAATCGACCATCAGTACACACACTGTGTGTATTTTGTTATTGCATCGATCTACTTGTGCGTCTGGCTGGCGACAACACTGCGTGTATTTTGTTATTGTAAGTTTGCTCGAGATCGGTACTTTGCTTGTGCGTCTGGCTGTCGCCAGTTACCAAAACATAACGGAAAGAGCCCTGGGAGCCCAAAGAGCCACTACGTGCCCATCGCTGCTATAGATAGTACACATAGTTCCCAGCTATTGTATAACTAATTATTAATCACACAAAACCTTTGTATTAAACATTTTAATAAAGGCATGCTTCTTAAAGAGAGCTAGTTTAGACAAATATGTTGAAAAAGAATGTTCAATAATGCTCTTCAAACTTACATGTGTTTATCAAATTCGTTAGAGCGGCTTCATGGAACTTACTTCAGTTAAGTTAATACAGTTTTGAAAATATCTTATAGAGCTCTAGTTCTTCTTAGAGCTAAAGTTTAGAGAAATTTGTTGACCGTATTCTTCTTCAATAATACTCTTCAACCATACATATGTTTCTTAAATTCTCAATTCTCGGCTTTATGGAACTTATTTCAGCTTTGAAAATCAATCGAAAAATATTTAAGAAATGTTCATTTCTGTGTAAACTAGAAGTCACAAGTTGCTGATTTGAAGCATTCGCATGCGATTATGTACTTTATGTCGAATTGAATTCTATCTGATATATAGTAGTAGTATGTACATATAATACTACTTACTTCATTCCCGGTTTTTATCGTGAGTGCGCGCGACTAAACGGGAATGGGAATGGGAACGGGCACGTCGGTAACCGATATAACGCGTCAAATAGCAATTAACAACTGATGCAGATAATCAGTGCACAAAAATTGTGAGCGCGAAAACTTGTGCAAAGCCACAAAGACTATATGTATATACATATATATATATATGTATACAAATAAATATACGTATATGTACGTCACTGGAGGGCTGGCAGGGAGGCAGCAGCAGCAACAGCAGCAGCATTAGTGATAAACGACGAAATGAAATCAAATCAAAATCCCCATAGCTCATAACCCAAAAAAAGAAAAAAAAAATAAAATACAGAAACAGAAATTAAAGGCAGCAGCTACTGCAAGCTTTACACGTATGTGCGTGTGTGTGTGAGAGGGAGATTTACTGAGAAATTATTAAAATACAGCGTGTACATAGTAGAACAATTTTAAACAAATACATCATCATCATCATAATTATAAAATTAAATGCTTGTGCTTATTATTTTCTTCTTCGTTTTTGTTTTTGTTAAATTTTTTTTATCAATTTTATTTGCTCGACAAAAACGGCAGCAGCGGCAGCTACGATAGCTCAGAAGTGATGCGTGTGGGGATAGGGAGTAGTAGGAGGAGGAGGAGGAGGAGGTGGGGCTGTGTTGGGTGTACGTATGCGACAAAGCAGGTGTTATAAACACCATAAATTTCGAAGCCAGTCCACTCAGTCGCTCACCGACTCACTCACTCGACTGACTCGACGGACGGACTCAGATGACTTCAGTGGATTGTGTGTGGCAATCAGTGTGGCGTAAATATTGCTACAGATATACAGATAGATACTACAGATACTTTGGGCCACGCGGATACAGCCGAATTGTGTGCTTAAGATATCGCGACATATAGCTGCCATATTTATATAGAGACGTAATCAACACAGCCCGGGCAGAGCACGACACACGAGCAAATGGGCGACCAACCAAACAGTCGAAAGCAACTGATTACTGTCTATTGGTCGAAGTTGCAGGCCCCATTAAGCACACACACACACACACATACACACTTATATATGTATATATATGTGCATTCAAGAGTGTGCGATAAGATTTTATTTCATCTTATCTAAGTACTGTAGCTACACACACATGCAGAGCGCTTAGTAAGCAAACAAATAGGTGTATAAATAAACGGTCTAGATAAGCGCCAAATTCAAGAAGTAGAAGTCATACACACACACACACACGCAGCGCTACTTGAGTTATCAGTTGCTATATAATTATAACTATTTAGTCGTCATACGCACTCACACATCTGCCCAGAGACAGACACAGGCACAGGCTCCATATGGAATTGTCATAAATTGTTTAGTTGTTGGCTAAACATGTTGAAAGATTTATGAGACGAGGGCATTTTAATTTTTATTTTCTCCCCCCATTTGGTGTTGGTGTGTGTGTGTGATCATATAATGATTTGTAAGAAATCGGCTAGATATATGCACACATATGTACATATGTATATATATTTATATAGATAATATGAGGTATCTTCTAGATACGGTTAGGCAATGGCGTCAGATACAGATACAGATACAGCTACAAATACAGTTAACCTATCTAGTTAAGCTGCTTTCCGACTCTGGGGCGGGTGTGAAAGCCTTGAGCTACTTAGTGGCTATCGCTAATGACAGTAATGCGTAATTTGTGTATGATTTGTGTGGAGATTTGTGGCTTATGGCATGATATTTATATTATAGAATAAAGCGGAAGGCACACACAAATGTATTCTACACAAAAAATGTCTGATTAGCGTGCCGTGCTGCACGACGCCTATTTTAGCGATTAACAGGAAGTGGAGATTTGCGAGTGGAGACTTGCAAAAAACATGTTGGCAATGCAAAATTCTTAAAGGGACACTGCCAGAGCAGAGATGAGATATAATCAAATTAAATTTAGGATAACAGAGTGGAGAGTTGGGTGTGGAGAATTGCAAGTGATGAGCTGGCAATGCAGAATGGGGAAATAAATGTTTTAAGAGGCATAAAATCAAAATAGTACATAACTGTTTAAAGTGGAGAGTTGAATGTGTAGAGTTGTGATTTATTTAAAAGAATTTTCGAGCAAATGGAATATAAGCATGCAACTTGTTATAAAGATTAAAGAGATTGACAAGTGTAGAGCTAAGTGGAGAGTTGTGTTCAGTTGTTGTGATGGAAAATCTTGTATTGGCTAGTGAAGTGAAATAATGTTTGGAGTGTTGAGTTGGAATGCATGTTACACAAGCTCAGAGTGTAGATATTAAATATAAATAAGATGAATAGACTAGAGTTTTCGAGATTTTGGAGACTTTATTGTCGATCCAAAATATTTAATGTAGAGCTAGCACTGTAGCCATCAACCAAAATGCAATATATTATATTATATATAGATATATATATATTATATATATATAGAAAAGAAAATGGATAAACTTCATACTTTCGTATAAAGACAGACTAATAAATTAAACAAGAAGAACCGAGTGCAATTGGAAACTTAGCTTTGGAGAGTTGCAGAATAACGAGTGCAGTACGTACAGAACATTATTGGAGAGCTGTCAAAGTTTGTATAACGAGCATACGAGTACATACATATATGTATTATCAGTCAATGACTAATGGCTTCAATGCAGGTTCTATCATGCACTTGCAATTCCGACAGTCCGGTCCGCACAAACACATCAACAGACACATACTAGATAGATAGCTGTTCATGCATGTATAGACAGTTCATGTCGTACAGTTAACATCGACTCTGTGGCCACATCATTTGCCAGCCAACCTCCCTCCAACTCCCCATCCGGCTGGGTGGCCAGTGCCTTGCAACCAATACCAAAACGCAAAATAAAACGAATGAAATGTTAAAAAAAGTAATAATATACATGTATCTATCTATCTATCTATCTATATACTATACAATATATATCGAAGCGCACGTACCTATATACAATACACATATATACATTGATGATACACATACATATGTATAAAGCAAAATCCCTACAATAAAATGGGGCGGAGCACAAGTGGCAAAAACCAAACCGAACCGAACAGCACAGAGCAGAAGAAGCAAGCAAAAAAAAAAAAAAAAACGAAAAAAAAAGAAAACAAGCGGCAACAAAATGGGAAAAAAGAAGGAAAAGAAGAAAATTATATATAAATACGAGCAAAGCGAAATGAAAAGCAAAAGAAAAATCTGCCAACTGAAAAGAAATCGGAGTCGAAAAACGGAAACAGAGTGAAAGCAAGAAGAATAAGAAGAAGCAGGCAGCAGGCAGCAAATCCTGCCTCGCTACATACGTGTATGTGTCTACGTGTGCGTGTGTGTGTGTGTGTGTGTGTGTGTGAGCACTCAAATAAAATCGAATAAGCATAAAAACGCATGGCATAGGATATGTATTGGTGTGGAGCGGGACGGTAGGGAGGTGTTAAAGCCCACATGTCTGGGTGAGTGTGTGTGTGAGCTCATCGCTCTTTATATATGTATGTATATCTATAAGTGTTTGTCTGTGTGTGTGTGTGTATTTGAAGACTTACTGCAACTTTTGCTACGCTTCTTCTTTTTTCTTCTTTCTTTATTTCTTTGGCTGTACATAAGCTGCATATGTGTGTGTGTGTGTGTGTATATATATGTATATATCCATAAGATACAGATACACATGTCTAACCAGGCAAGCTACAGATTCAGCTTTAGCTTTAGCTACAGCTTCTGGGGGCGCACAGAGCGCTGGATTTGGGTTGGTTGCCTCGAACGCATATTCAATAATGACATAAATAACACGCACACACACCAACACACACACACACACACACACGCACACACGCACGTATAAAGACCGACACATCCTTGTTGTTGCTGCTGCTGCTGCTGCTGTTGTTGTTGTTGTCATCGTGTCGAGTGCGCTGCTTAGCACCTAAAAGCATGCTACTATTTTTATACAGTCGAGCGATTCTTTTGCATCCCTAACCTGCCAGCCAGCCCCTATACCACCCCCTAGGCCAGCCCTTTGCTTTTCAAGCGTCTGTTGAACCAAGCAAATACCCCAAACCCCTGCCCGCCGCACCGCCCCTATCATCATCATTCAGCTCAGCTCTAGGGGCGCTCCATGAAGCGCACTCAGCAATACAAAAACAACTTTTATGCGCCACGTAGTTGCTTTTTACGCTCTCAGTGTGCCCCTGTGTATGTGTATGTCTGTCTGTGTGTGTGTGTCTCTGTGTATGTGTGTGTGCACTTGATTACATTTCTTTTTGCTTTTCTCGATTTTTTTGTTCTTGTGTTTTTTTTCCTTTGCTCCCTACACATGTATATAATATATTGACGCTGCCGTCGTCGCTGGTTGGGCGCCTTTGGCGCAAAACTTGTCAACCTTACCCAGGCAGGAGCTGTGGCGACTACCCACCAACCCACCAGCACCCCCTACACCACAAGCCCCCCCTCCTCACACACACACACATACACAATCTACAATTCAATGCCCAAAACGCCCGAACCGAAAAAACCGAAGCTAAGGGCGGCAAATTCTGTCGTTTAGTGAGTCGTTTGAACTGAAGGTGGGCAAGTGTCGAAGGGGGGTGCGGGTGGGGGGAGTCTCTTTGTCGTTGCTGCTGCTGCTGCTGCTGCTATTGCTGGAGCCGAATGTGCTGTGAGAGCGCCAACGATGACGATGACGAGGAGCGGCACGAAGCTCCAAGCTGTCGTTGTTGTTGTTGCTGCTGTTGATGGCTTCCCAATCGAAATCGATGTTGGTATGTATTACTTTTTTTTTTTTTCAAAGCCAACCTCTCGATATATATATATACACACACATGCATGGGGGTGTGTGTGTGTGTGTGCGTGTCTGCAGCAACCACCCGAAATATTTGCACTCACTCACTCGCTCTCTCACGGTTTTTTTTTCTCTCGCTAGTGCTAGCTAGTGCCAGCGCTTTTATGCTCAGTTCTGTGCTGTGGCTTTGAAGTTGGGCGTAATTGAGCAACAACAACAACAACTACAATAAAAAGAAGTTAACGGTAACATTAAGAAATGAAATGACATTAAGCCAAGCAGCAAATACTTTGTGGCCGCTTTTTTGTTCGGCTAATGAAGTGTGCCAACGTTTTGTTGTTGTTGTTGTTATTGTTGTTCTTGTCCACAAGTAGAGCTTAAAGGGCCATCCCATTCCTAAGCAACTTAGACAGAGCCCAACCTAAGCTTGAACACTACGAATCAGCTGTTTTATTGCCATCGCCATCAGCTCTAATATCATATTTGTGGAGCAGAAGAGATGGGCATAAGTCGTGTTTGTTGAGGCAGAAATGATTAAAAATAAGCTAAAAGTTAACATATAATTTAATAATTGTCCAATAAAGACTAAAGATTAACAACAAAAAAATAAAATGCAATATTCAAATATTGTTTTGAATAACAATTTTGAAAATAGGAATCTAAACTAATTATATAAAAATATTCTGACTCATTATAATTGTAATGATCTTAAATAAATATTAAAGATTTACAACAAAATAAAATGCAATATTCAAATATTGTTTTGAATGACAATTTTGAAAAAAAAAGGAATCTAATCCAATTACAATTTATAAATATTCTGACTCATTATAATTACAAAAAATAATTGCTGATCTGTCTGTCATATCAAAGCTTCGAGCGTTGAAAAATGTTGTGCTGATTATTTGAATTCAATATAAATATAATTAGAGATTGAGTTAACATTTCAGTCGGGCTGGATTTGATAAACCCATATATCTGTATATCCATGGTTATCGTGTTGGTCTTGAAAGTCTGTTTAGTGTCGACTCGAGCTACTTAGGAGTCCACTAAGGAGTGGAGCTTGCATTGACAGCTTGACGATTTGCTCAGAACTCAAAGCTTGGCACGCTCGCTAGCTCGCTGGCTTGCTGCCTTGCTCTCCGCTCTCCAGCTCCCTTGTTGTCGCTCTCGCACTCGCACTCACACTCAGACTCAGACTTACATTCATGAACACAATCGCTCAGACCGGGCCATGCCAGGCTGCATCACCATTGAGCCGAGTGAGTGAAAGTGGCATCGACAATTTTTACGTTGCTTTTTGTGCGCTTTCTTCTTGCTTTCTTTCCTTTCTTTTCGGAGGGATTTTTTTGGTTTTTTTTTTGGGTGGCTTGCTGTTGGGTGGCCTGATTTTTCCACTCATTTTTATAAAAATTCAATACATGGTGCTCGGCTGCTGTCGTTCGGCATGGCAAAAAGGGCATGGCATATGCCAGCACACACACACACATACACATACACACACACATACGCAGAAAAGGACGACAACGTTGAGCAGCGCGCTGGGGCAAAAGAAATAAAAATGCGAGCAAAAAGGCAAAAAATAAAATTGGATTGGTTTGGTTTTGGTTTCGGTTATGGGCGCACATTCGGGTGGTTTTGGCTTCGAAATTGGGGATGAGGTTCTCTGTGTGGGGAGGGGGGTATAGCAAGAATTTATATAGCCATCGCTCGGGCGTCTGCCGTCTGCCGTCTGCAGGCGTCGATGATTATTGGGTGGTTTTGGTGATTGGGTGTCGCCGACTCGTCGTCGTCATCGTCGTCGTCGGCGTCGTCGTCCTCGTCGTATTTATGGGCTGGTTGGGTGGTCTTCTTTATTATATGTATGTATGTATGTATGTATGTGTGTGTGTGTATGCAATTTTTTTCCTCCTCCTTTTTCTTTGCCTTGGCTCTATCACATATTGGCAGCAGCTTTGGGGGTTGGCGTCGAAATTATAAGAAGAAGAAAAAAAAAAAATAATATATACGAGTATGTACGTATATATGTATAGTATAGTATTTCTTTTGGCGCTCAAGTGGATT
The DNA here is from genome assembly GCF_003285725.1 of Scaptodrosophila lebanonensis. Classification (NCBI taxonomy): domain Eukaryota; kingdom Metazoa; phylum Arthropoda; class Insecta; order Diptera; family Drosophilidae; genus Scaptodrosophila; species Scaptodrosophila lebanonensis. Next base: position 957,277 of record NW_022060589.1, on the reverse strand, counting down.
TCGGTGCGCAGCCATATAACGACGATGTCGAAGCTGGCGTCTCTGCCGCTATGTAATACAATTCAATTAACATTTTTCTGCTTTTTCTGCACATAGCACCGGGCCTTACCAAAAACTGTGCACGAGGGCGCGGCGGGTGAGTGGGTGGAGGGGTGGTGGGGGTGGAAGGGGCTGGTTGGAGAGGGTGGCGAGGTAAGGCGTGCAGGCACATAAAAATTGAGCGTCAATTGAATTCGATTGGACGAAACGATGTGCGAACGAATGCCGCACGAATGAGCAGGCATGGCACATAAATACACACACACACACACACACATAAATATATACATACATATACATATGTACACGTGGGTATGTGCAGTGGAAATCAGAACGCAGGGAGCTGGAATTGTTGGAAATAAAAGTAAAAAAAATACACACACCCAGGCACATGTATATAAATAAGAGTGTGTGTGTGTGTGTGTGTGTTATATATGGATTGTTTTCAATATTATTGGCAACGCCTTTCTGGGTGTGTGTGCGTGTGTGTGTCTGTTGGTGTGTGTTGGTGTTGTACATAAAAGTGGCGCAGCAGGCAATCGAAAGGTTCGTGTGAGCGAAAATCGAAGCAGCGGCAATCACAACAACGACTTGCGATTGGTTTTCAATTGTAAATGCGCGCAGCGTAGCTTATAAGTATATATGTACATATGTATAGCCCTATACATATACATATATACGTGTACGTGTGTGTGTGTGTGTGTGCAAGCAGGAAATGGCGTGTGTGCGTTCGCATATCCTGCTGCGAGCATGAGGCCGTCGCTTTTTATTGGCTTAAAGCGCTCGTCTTACGCAACTCGACTTGTTCAGGAATGAAAGTTTTGAAACTTGCCTTGAATATGGCTCTAGCTGGTCCATTTGATATGTGTCTAAATGTTTTGGCAGCTATTTAACAGCAATTTGTTTAATTATTCACTTGAAGTGCATTTTTTGGCCGGCTAGCCTCACATAACTCGACTTGTCTATGAGTTGATTCATCCTACTTCTTTACAAATATAGTTTCAAATACTATCTTTGCTTTGGGATAGAAACATATGAATCAACACAGTAGAACTTTCAAATAACGAAACTTTTATCAAGGGTGTTATATAGTTTTGAATGTAACAAATTGAAAATTAGTCAGCAAGAATGAAATGTTTATATTTCTTTAATAAGAATGCAACATATTAACACATTTAATTTGATTAAACATTTGTAATGTGACGCAGTAAGTCAATTTTTTTTTGTATTTATTCCTTCTTACTTTATTTATTATGAATATAGAAGTGCTTAAATGGTTCTTAGTTGTGCATGTTCGCCAGCCTCTAACTAGGAAGGATATTTTTTGTGTACTTTATAATTAACATTCGAACTATATCTTAAACAGCATTCATCATATTAAGCTTAAGTAAGTCGGCTGGTTAAAAAAATAGACCTATAAGGTATGATAAGCACGGCTAAAACTAATTCCCCTACTCTTAAGAAGTCAAACTTTAGTTTAATATGATTTAATATTGTATATCGTATTAATATATTTCGAATAAAATTCAAAGAAGGACTCACAATTTGTGATAAGAAACAAAATGTCACAAGACATGGTCTAATACCGTGGATAATATTTCTTACCTAAACGCTTTGGTTAATACCTCTATGCCTAGATTTCCAATATTCAAAATCAGAACGCACGCGCTTACTCCACGGCCATCAAGCAATATAACATAAGTATTAATGTGTGTGTGGTGTCCATTTGCACCGCCCGCCTTTTCTCCTGCCGCTCTGCTTGTCAATAATCCAAACAGCCAAGCTGCCAATGTGTGTACGTACGTGCGTGTGTGCATGTATATATGTGTGTATGTATGTGTAAACCAGTCAGGCAGGCGAACGAATCAGCCAGCACTGAGCCGTGTGCATGTGTGTGCGTGTGTGTGTGTGCGACAGTCAATAACATCCAATCAGGTTTGTTAAAAATCTATCTATATATGATGTTCATGATGTCGACAGCGACGCGACGCAGCCGATGTCCGCACACATACACACACACACACTCATATATATACAAATGGGCACACACGTGCAGAGAGGCACGACGTCGACGACGACCCTCGCTGAACGGACGACTCTGTCTGTTGCAGGCCAGAGTTGTCGAACCTGCTGCTGACGCTGCTTCAGTCGCTGCTGCTTCTGCTGCTACTACTGCTGTTGCTGCTGCACACAAGCCGCCACCCTGCCACGTCGCTCCGCCCCCCGCAACAACCTAAAAAGGCCGGCTGTGCGCCTCTTTCATTCATTTGCTCTGTGGGTATCGAACATACATTGAACACACACACACATACATACATTCCCGTATCTTATCAGCTGCAGCAGCAGCAGCCTGTTTGCCCGCTCTCACTCTCTCGCACATACACACAGGCTTCCACTCACATGGCACGCATTGAGAGCGCACCGCCTGCTCGCTCGCTTGCACCCACACTCACCCGCTCCGACATTTGACTACTCTCGCTCTTGCTCGTTTGCTTCATTTCACTCAATGGCCCGTTTGTATTGAGCTTTATTTGGAGTGCCTTTTTTCTTCTACAATTTTTTTTTTTGTTTTAGTACGTCTTCTGGTTGTTGTTGTTAATGCTGCTGCGCTCTCTCACTTGCGCGTGCTTTATGGCTGCTGTCTGGCCTGCCTGTAAATTGCAAGCCATTTGCAACGAGGCGCCGGTGAGAGAGTATGGGGAGAGCATGCCAACGCTGACAGAGTGTGAGAGCGAGCGAGAGCTTAATATGCGAAGTTGTTGCTGTTGTTATTATTATTGTCGTTGTCGTTGTTGTTGTTGCTGTTGGTTTTTTTTTTCAATACGCGCTGATTGATTTTCCATAATACGCGAGCGAGCCAGCACGAGCGCCAACCCCAAAAAGTCGCCTACAGCGTCTGTGTGTATGTGTGTGTGTGTGCGTGCCAGTGTATCGAACGCACAGCCAATAGCAAAAATTTCCAATTGCGTACGATTTTCCAATCAAAATGGCACAGCAAAAAAAGCAGCACACAAGCAGCTGAAGCACACAAGCAGCGAACGTCGGCAGCAGCAGCGCGCCAAAAGCCATTCATGTGTGTGTGTGTGTGTGTGCAAAGGGGCGTATGAGACGACATCGTCGTTTGTGTTTGTGCGAGGGATGCTTGGCCGTTACTCATACACACACACACACACACATACTCGTACATATGGGGAAAAAAAAGAAACTCCAACTTTGCCTTTGCCCCGACACTCAAAAACGAATCGATGCGCACCGACCGACCGACCACACGGCCCGGCCCTCAATTTGTACGCTCCAGTGAAGCAACCCTACCACCCTATCAAGCACCACCCCCCGGCCTCACAGGACCCCCAGCACACACAAACGCACACACACACATATATACTGCATGAACCGAACGAGGCGAGCGCAACGCTGCTGAGGCGCCTTTTGCGCATCTCTGACATATTTCCAATATCATTGGTCGATAAATACTTGGAGCAAACGAATCGAAACGAAACGTACGAAATGGCAGTGGCAGTGGCAGCACAGCAGCAGCATATAAACTCCTATACACACATACATGCACACGCATGCACACACACTCGCACTCACATACACTCACACACATAGACAAGGACATTGGGGCGCGCCAAAGCCAAAGCCAAAAGCAACAACAGCAAAAAAAGAAGGAACCAAGTTAGCTCGTCCTAGTCGTAGCCGTCGTCGTCGTTGGCTGCTATATAAATGCTTATGTTGTCGTTGTTGTTGCTGTTGTTGTTGTAGTTGGGCGTATGTGCGCCCACATGCATGTAACTAACAACTGAATACGAGAAGTTTCAAGCTTGTGTGTGTGTGTGTGTGTAAGTTTTGGGTGTTGCGCAAAAACAAAAAGCAAAAAAATAACCAAATTGGTTCCCAGCAGCAAATCAAAGAGCAAAAATAATCAAAAAAATCGTCTTGCTATGGGAGCTTGGGTTCCAAAACATGTGCTTGTGAGTGTATGGAATTTGTATAACTATATATACATATATAGTCGATATATGTAAATATATCCAAACATACTTGTATTTATAGGGAGCCATTTACGCCGTAGATAACGATTAGCAACAAATAGTGAAAGCAGTATTGAAAAAAAAAAGAAAAACTATTCTCCAATACCAAAAAAAAAATTCCAAAATCTAGCTTTAATTTGAGATGAAAACTTAGAAACTATAGAGTTTTTTTTTTTTACTAAAGACAATCTTAAGCCAATCTTACCTCAAGTAACGCAAGTTCTAGAGTAGTTGGGAGCTTTATTTTTTATATTTGTAGAACCAAACCGAATTGTTAACTAAAAAAAGGCTATAGCACTATTTCAGCTTTTAATACTACAGCTTATTAGTTCTAAGAAGATAAAACTATTTCGGGGCTATATAGAAAAGTCTTCCCGCTGACAAAATTCGATATCACTACTTGAGATCTGTTTATAAATCTGTTTTGGTTTTGTAATAAAGAGCTGGAGGAGTGATCTGTAATTGGAATTGCTGTTGCTGCGCTATTTTGGTTTCTGAAAATATATAGTAGTATCCCTACAGTCCTTTTAGGTGGCGTAGGGTGGAAAAGCTGCCAATACAAGGCGTCGTCGCCGACAAGCGATGGGGCAAGTGTAGGGAAAGGCGGGGAGGCGGGCACAGGACATGGGTAGGAGTCAGGGCCATGATGCGGTGTAGTGTCGACGCACTCGCAGCGTCGGACAACAGCGCCAAACCTAACACACACACACACACACACACACACACACACACACACACAGAGACAGACACACATTGAAAAAGGGGGGCCATGGGAATGATTGTAACAGCATAGCCAACGTCGTCGTCGTCGTCCTGCAGCCTTGCTCGTTATTACGACGACGACGACTACTACTACGACGACAATGTCCTTTCACATTTGTCGTTTTAGCCGAGACGACGACGACGTCAGCAGCAGGAGCAGAAGCAGAAGCAGCAGTCAGAGCTCCTCGCACTGTCTGTCTGTTCGTCGGCTCGTCTGTCTGTCTATCTGTCTGTCTTTGTGTGTGTAAGTTTGTGTGTGTGTGTGTGTGTCTATGTGTAAAAGAGCGCTAAACGCTGGGCGCGAAGAGCGACGAGGGACAACGATTCGATGCTAAAAGTTTACTTGTCTGCGGCGCTGTCTACCCGATGTGCGGCCTCCTGGCTGCCTGACTGCCTGGCAGCCTGGCAACCCAAACCCAAACTGCTGCCAATTTTTATGCGCTCCCTATTTTTATCTGACTTTTTTCTTCTGGTCCCCCTCCAACCGCCCAACGCCCCCCTACACCCAACCCCACACATGCCGCCTAACGCGCTCAGCCGCTGCTGCTGCCGTCGCTGCTGCCTCTGCTGCTTTATTTTATTTCATCTTCACTTTGGGGTTTGTTATTCTTTTTTTTTTTTGTTGTTGTTGTTTTTGTTGTATATATGTATGTATGTGTGTGTGTATATATGTATAGATATTTTTTTATTTTATGACTGGATGCTGTTTCTTTCTGACGTTCGTCGAATGTGTATAGATTTCTGTTGGGTCTGTAGGGAGGGTCCTGTGGGGGTTCGTTGGTTGCATTGAGGAGGAGCCGCAGCCGCAGCCGTAGCCGTCGTATATTTCAATTCAAGGATATTTCCCGATATGTGTAAAAAGCAAAAGGAAAATGCGAAATGAAGAAGCGAAAGAAAAGACAGGAAAAATTGTGCTGTAGACGTAGATGTACTATAGAGGAGGCGGTCGCTGCTTGTTAGAGATTGTAGGCGATGGTTAGGGGGCTGTATATGTGTATATAGCTGTGTATGTGTGTGTGGGGACTCCTGTTCTTGATTGCGCGCGTTAGCAGAAATAAAAATCAAGCGAAACGATGAAAAAGAAGAAGAAGAAGCAGAATCAGCAACAGCGGCAGCGACAGCAGAAGACAAAATATAATAAAAGGAAGCAAAAGGCAACTGAAGCCGAAGCAAAAACAAAATTGCGGCACATAAGAACAAATTTATTTCTTTTCGACTGTAAGAGCGCGTTCGCGAGCTGAATTTTTGCCATTTTTATATGCACACACACACACACACACACACATATATATATATATATATATATGTATATATATATATGTGTGTATATAGAGAGTGGACCAATACATACGATGATAATACTATATGTACCAACATTAAGTAATACATACATACATATGTACGCTCTGTGTACGTATTACTATATAGCTAGCTATAAATTCGTTTTGCTTCATTTTCATGCTCTCTGGCTCCTCGGTATGAAATCTTGTTCTACACCCGTACTTCTCTGGCTCAAGCAAGCATTTCTCATGCGCATTAGATTGCGGCCACCACGCTAATATAATGAACTTTTTATGCTCTCAAACGCGATATAGGAAGCTATCCAAATTGATGCTTAAGCTCTTTTAAGTTATTTGCTTGGTTTAACTCGTTCCGCATAACCTCAAGTAAATCGAGTGCTGGAGCGACGACCAGTCAGGCAGCTCACACTCTTAGATCGGATGCGAAAACATATAGTATATCAAATATGCAACAATTATTATAAAACAACAGAAATCTAAGTAATTGTTTGATTTCTTATTGTACGGCAACATTGTTGCAACTAACTCAAGTAACTCAGCTTCTAGCACAGCGAAACGATTGCAGCTTGGTACACCCATTTTCTGGGACTTATTTTGACACATAACCTAAAAACTGGCAATTCAATCAGCTAAAAACTGTGATACATACATTTTTATGTGTGAGCAGAATGAAGTGATGAATTATTTCATCATTCATATGTACATCTCTCAACATAACCTCTATAAATGATGATACAGCTTGTAAAACACGCAGCTCTCTAGATTTTTAGAACTTAGCACTATTTATGTTAAGACTACGATATGGGTAGAACTTGGAGTATTTTTATAGCGCTCAAGATATCATAAATGTTGATACGGCTTGTACTGCATGCACATAGCTCTCTCGATCTATATTGCAACATAACATTAAAATTTGCCATTTACTGAGCATTTATTAGCGAAATGAAATCAAGAACTTGGCACTATTTATTTATGTTAAGACTACGATATGGTTAGAACTTGGAGTACCTATATAGCGCTCAAGAACTTTTCCCCTCAAGATATCAATTATAAATGTTGATACAGCTTGTAATATGCTTTCGACCTATATCTTTATCGCAACATAACATAAAAATTTGCCATTTAGTGAGCATTTTAGTAGCGAAATGAAATCAAGAACTTGGCACTAAAAGGTCTGGAGTATATATTGGGCGAAGACTTGCAATACAGCAGCAGGCTGGCGGCATTTAAGTTAGAAACCTGTTTATTATCTGGTGGAGAATGTGTTTTGATCGCCATGCTCTTCATTAGCAGTCGGCGAAGTAAATAAATACATTAGGAATAACATGCCATATCTATCTATCTATCTATCTGTGGTGCACGCAGACAATCGCAGCTAAACATCCGGTGGCTCACAATTTTACAATTGTAAGCTCCAAGCTAGGCAATACACTTACTATAGTTGACTTAAATCAAGACCGTCTTTCTACTCTCGTACTCGCATCATACCTAGCACGAGTATGATGACTCAAGCTCGAGTCTAAGATCAAAACCGAAACCAAAACCGAAACCGAAACTAAAACCAAAACGACTCGAGAGCAGAGGCAAGAAACACACACACACACACACACACATACATAAATTGTCGGAGACGTTTGTTCGCTCGTTCATACGGTCGTCGGTCAGATAATAATCATTAGTATGATCAATTGCCTAGCCAAAACGAAGCAGAGACAAAGCAGAAAAAGTGTTGCGTTTAACTGGTAAATCAGTTGTGTAGTTAGCTCTCATACATATATAGTATAGTCGTAGTCGTAGTCTGTCTGTCTGTCTGTCTGTCGGACTGTTTGGCTTAGCGGACGTGCTGGCGGAAGGCAACTTAATTGAATTCGATTTGTATGAAGAGCTACACACCACGACTATAAACATACATACAAACATACATACATACATACATATAGTATAGTGCGCTCGTAGATATGATGATGACGGCCCAGCTCTCAACGACTTCAGAGATTTGAGCGCGACTTTGGCATGTCAATGTAGAACAAACGGAAGTCTAAAATAAATTGAAAGCCCAAACCAAACCAAATCAAAGCAATCAACGCGACGAAAAAAAAAACAAAAAAAAAAAAAATAGAAACAGAAACAAACCAAATCCAACTAAATAATACAAATCAAGTAAAGCAAAAGCAAAAGCAAGCAAACCATAGCGGCGAGCTCAGCCAAAAGATACAGATGCTTTTTATTGTTGTGCTGCTGCAGTGCAGAGAGGCTATGCGTGTGTGTGTGTGTGTGTGCGTGTGGGTAGCACAAATGCCGCTTCGCTTCCTGTCTTCATCATAAAAAATCAAAGTAATAATGCGTGTACTTGCGTTTGCCACTTTATAGATTTATTAGGCACAGCAGTAGCGGGCACTAAACGGAGGCCTACAGACTCGCGGGATGCGTTCAATACGAGTGTGTATGAGTGTGTGTGTGTGTGTACATTTTTATGTTGAACGGAAATTCAAATTAAAATCGAATGCGCTACTGTTGTGAGTGCAACTATGAGCGCCACAGGCACACAGAGACGAGAAGCGAAGCGAGCACCGCAATAATAAGGGCGCGCGGTTAAACAAAAACAAAAACGAAAGCAAAAAAAAAAAAAAATGGTATCTTATGGATACGCCAGCTGACAATGAGAGAACGTTGCAAAGTTTAAGCGCAAATGATGCGTTTACTCGCTTTTAATTTGATTTTCAGCCCTTCATTTCATTTCAATTCAGTTCTGTTCAGTTCAGTTCAGTTCTTTCGCATTTTATTTGCATATGAAGAGACCTTTCAGTTTCAGTCTCGTGTGAAGCCACGCAGAGGAAGATCATCTTTATGAAGACGAAGAAGAAGAAGAAGCAGAAGAAATTGAATCTGAATCTGAGAATGAACTGTAAAAAATCGAAGCAAATGCTGCTGTTTGTTGTTGTTGTTGTTGGTGCTGTTGCTGCTGGGTCGCATAAAAAGGCGCGGGCGTGCATATAAATCAAAATGTGGACTTATGCCTCCTCTCCTCTCCTCTATATGGAGAGACAACAGCCGCGGCATCAGCAGATATATTTGACGACTTCCTTTTTTGTTGTTGTTGCTGTTGTTGTATCTGCTGTAGAGGGGTGCGTGCACAGCCTAATTAGAGGCAGCAAACTGACAGTCTAAATACATATACACACATCTATAGTACACACATAGGTAGGCACTTAGGCCGCGCTTTGTTTGTGACATGATCATCAGGCAGCAGCTACTCCTCAGGCCGAGCCACCGAAGTGTGGGAGTCTATTTTTGGCCCCAGGAGTCCTACACATGTGTAGGAAAGGTGTGCGAACACACTCGTATATCACTCGTAATGCTGTTTCAGATCTGTCCCATTGACATTGAAGTGTTGAGGAATCGAGGAACTTTGCAGCCAGCAAGTGAGAAAACTAGCAGAGACAGGGACTCAGTGAGTAGCGAGTAGTTGAGTAGGAAAAGAAATAAGCAATTAAGTAAGCAACAAAAGGAATAGCTAAGCAAAAGAAAATATTGTATCAAGTATCGATTACTTACAGGCATATAATATCAAGTAAGTGAAGTAAACTCATAAAATGAGGCAACTACTTGTAAGTAGAGTAGTAAGTAAATGAATGTGCAAGTAAACGAGTACGAGATCGCATTTGTATGAGTAAATCAAATTTAGGTTCAAAGTACATTCAAAAACATTAAATAAATTTATAAAATTGGTTAAAGATTGTTTAAACATACAAGTAAATCCTGAAATGGGTTTTAAGACTTAGCTACACTTTCAAAACATATGTTTGCCTTTAAAAAGCTTGCATTTTAAATGTGTAAAGGATATAAAATATGCTGCCTACTCCTGGTTGAAACGATTTGTTGAGAGCTTTAAAAAATCTCAATATTACTGTACGTTAAGTATTAAACTTCTGCCACAATATCCCAGAAATATCTCGCTATTGACGAATGTAAACATTTTGAAACACCGTTATGTTGTATTAACACAAAAACAGTTTTCAGGATATTAAATATGCTGCCTTCTAGTTAGTTGGAACTATTTGTTGAGGGCTTTAAAAAATCTCAACATTACTGTTCTATAAGTCATTAAAATTTCGCCATAATATCCCAGATATATATCTTTATTATTGAAAAATAATGATGTACTAAATAAATAAATAAAAGCTCACAGACATACAAGATATATTTATATACATACATCTAATATGTGTTTTTTTTTTTTTTTAGCAATAATTCTCTAACTTAAAACATCCATTTGATCTCAGTAGAAATAAACAGTAGTCACAAAAATAATCGACTTGCTACAAATACTTAAAATCCCCTTAAGCTCTAGATGAAGTAAGCTCGCAAATATGAAATATATATTTAAATATCCATTAAATTCCTCTACTTACTTAGATGATAAACGAGAGAAAGCTTTCATTTTTCACGTACCTGTAAAGAGAGAAGAAGAGAAATTTGGTTGATTAGTTAAATGGCACAAGGAGTAGCGCAAAAGGCATTCTTTGTAGACAGTTTAAAGGGAAATCCTTAAAGCTACTCTCCGCTGTTTGCACACTTTTTTTTTATGCTAAGTACTTGTATTAATATGATTTGTTGTTGTTGTTGTTGTTGTTGCCATGTTTGCATATTTTGTGGGAAATTTTTGGCATGCCGAGCTATGTTGTTGGACGCGCGTCTGACGCGTGTGTGACGGCATTTTGCGAGCTGTGACTAAAGGGATAACTAAAGGCACAACTGGCCGAGCACGCACACACACATGCAAACACACATACACCCGCAAATACATAGACAGAAGTTAACCCTCATGGAAAGAAGGGTTAATATGCGGACACACTCGCCTTTTGATAACCCGTCGTGTGGCGCGCCGTGAGTGGCAGGCGGCATGTTTTCTGTGTTTTTTCTTGTTGTTGTTGTCCTTTTGTTCCTGTTTTTCGTCCTCTCCTGCTGCTTCTTCTTATTTGCTGTTTGCCAGAACACGCAGACTTTAAATGTCAATGCGATTAAAGGAGGCCTTGAGTTTGACGCAACCTGGGGCGTTGGTGGGTTAAGAGTAGTAGACAGCTTTAACTTTAAGTTGCCGCCCAACTGTTGCCACACACACACACACACCAACACACACGACCATACAGAGCTAGAGACAGAGAGAGAGAGAGAGTGAGCGACGTCTAAGAGACAGGCAAGAGTGAAATGTTCTAATTAAAGCCAACAACAGTAAAAAGGCGCACAAAATTGTGCCAAGAGGCGACGTCGGCAGCGACAGTGGCAGCGACGCCAGCGTCGACAGTGAAAACTAACCTCAGACAACAAACAATAACGAAAATTCTAAGCAGCCAGCCAGCCAGCGAGCGAGCGACTACGACGACGATGCGACGAATATACATAAAATGAAAACAAAAACAACACTCATACACACGCACACACACACATACAGTGAGTGTACAAAAAATAAGAAACTACCAAAGAAATTAAATTTAAAGAAGGAGCAAAGCAAAAGTTTGTGTAGCACAGGCAAAGGCGCACAGCCAAAAGTAAATTAAGCACCAAAAGGGGGCAATGGCGCGCCTGTATAACTGTGTGTGTGTGTGTGTGTGTGTGTGTGTGTGTGTGTGTGTGTGTGTGTGTGGAAGTGCGGGTGTCTGTGCCAACTAGGAAAATTAGTAGCAAAAACTGCCGACTGCCAACTACAGCAGCAACAACAACAACAACAGCAGCAGCAGCCAAAAAAGGCATTTGGCGGCAGTAAAAAGCACACACACACATAAATGAGAAGAGAGAGCTTAGTGTGTGTGAGTGTGTTTGTGCTGTTTGCGGTACATTTTAAACATTGCCGGCTGTCTTAAACTTACACTCAAAGAAAATATGCATATAGAGAACGCGCTCTCCAAATTAGCCTTCACTTCAGGATTTCTCAAAGGTTTTATACAAAATTCCAATAATTATTTAAAGCCATAAGCCAAATATGTTGAAAGCAGAAATTATTTCGAAAAATATAGCTCTAAGAAATTATTTGAATATTTATTTATTTTGTAAATCAACAAATAGTGCTATGAATACAAAAATATGACATTCAACATTTGGCTTTTCCTTTCTATTGTCCTGGTAAATGTAAATAAAAGCATTATAGTGCCTGGTATTAACTTCTATTAATATTTGTTGGCTACAAATAAAATCAAAAACTGACAAAGAAATTTTAAGAACTGCACCTTCAGGTGATTGTTCAAATAAGCTATAAATCGAATGCATTTTAGAATTTCAAAAAAATAAATCAATTGTTGATCGACAGGGGCTTCAAAAATTATATCAGAAACTTTCTAACTTCTAACTCCATTAAAGAACTATTAACTTCCAATATTAAATTGCATTAATTAAGAGTTGAATTAAATAATTAATTTAATTTAAGTTTAAAAACTATGCATTTCGAAAAATTTAAACTTTGCCTAAACAGCAACAGTTTTATTTAATGAATAATGTATTCGTATCAATGAAAATATTAAAGTTGAAATGGAAAAACTAAACTTTTTGGAATTTTGAAACAATAATTTTATTAAATAGATAATGTATTCGAATCAATTTAGTTTTCTGACATCAACTGTGAACAGCGGGTTTTGTGACTTGAAACAAAAAGAAGATCTATTTGAATCAAGCAGGACTTTCACATACTTGTATGTATGTATGTACAAGTACTATATGGTATATATTTTCTTGAACTAACTGTAAGCTGAGGCATTTGTTAAGCTTACTGAAGACTAGCTGGGCTAACAAAAAAGGCTTTTTAGAATGCAGAAAGATTTTCAATGCTATTTATTTTCAATGCAAGTACTTATATTTTTTTTGCAATTGATAGCATAACGGTTAATAGTGCTTTTCTATTTTTTGAGTGCAATATGTACATCGTAGTAGAAAAACGAGTCCCTGCTTGTTCTTATTGTTGTCATTGTCATTGTGTGTGTGCGTGTGTGTGTGTGTGTGTGTTAGCGTCCTTGAGCTTCAAAATAGCGTCGGCAAAACTAACTATGATTGCAAATAGAAATGCGACTGTGTCGGTGTGTGTGTGCGTGTGTATGTGTGTATGACAACAACAACCACAACAAGAGGAAGCGCAGCAACTGCAAAGCTTAGATGTTGCTGTTGTTGTAGATGAAGGGCGTCGCTTTAATTTGCCAGCCTGTTTGTCTTGCCAAAAAGACGAGGAGCAACAGTTTAAATGGCGGCCTAAAATTTTCGTAGCATACATTTTGGGGGCGTTGCCTTGCGCATAGTTTTAAAGACTTAAACAACAGCTGACAAACACACACAATTACACCAACACACAGACACTCACTTTTAATTACGCACGTTTTGCGGCTGGCAAACAGGCATTTCTTGTTGTTGTTGTTGTTGCTGCTGCGGCGCAAGTGAAACAAAAATCACAACAACTTAGACAAACAGTGCGTGGCTATGTGTCTATGTGTGTGTGTGTGTGTGTGTGTGTGTGCGTGGTGTGTTTTGCGCATTTCAAGTGTCTCAAAAAAGCCGCAATTGTATGTATGTACATATGTGTGTATTTGTGTGTGCGTGCTGGCCTGTTTGTTGTTGTTGTTGCTGCTGTTGCCGTGGCTGCTGTTGTGGCTGCTGCTTGTGTTGTTGTTTTTGTGCGTGTACATGTCCTTGAAAGTTTTTGGCATAGTTTTGGCTGTTTGCGCCAAACAGCAACAACATCCAATGCAAAATGTCATGATAATGTGCCTATATGCCAGGCACTTGCCTTGTAAATATCCATGTACATACACATACGGATGGATCTCTGTGTGTGTATGTGTGTGTTTTTTGTCTATGTCTGTCGTCTTTTACACGTTTCCATTGTTTCTTGCTTGCTGGCTTGCTTTTGGCTGCTGTCTTTGAACTTGTCGCCAAAGGGTTAATGACACACAAAGACAAAGCCAAACGACAAACGACAAAACAGACACACGCAGAGCAGTTAGTTAGAGAGAGAGAGAGAGAGAGCGAGAGAGAGAGAGAGAAAACAGATATTTTTGCAATGTATAAACGTGCTTAGATCTCGAGTATGTGGCATATCTACTTACAATTCTAAAAATAGTTGTGGCTGCTCTGATATCGACAGTATTTCAAAGAGTCCTTGGCAATGCCAGAGTAGCTATTTACATATAAGATCACATTTTGTACGTCGAATTAGACAATCATTTCTGTCTAATTTATTTTCTATAATTAACAAATATATATTTATTAAATGAATCCACACAACAAGCTTGATGGCTCTAGTTCTAGAACTTGCCAAGAACTAGGCGTTCATACAGTCACACAAATGCAAGAAAAAGAACTATAATTGTTGATTACACTTTTAATTACAATGCACAAACATACTTGTACATATAACTAAATAAAAAAATACTGAATATTCCTTGATCTTAGAGTCTGAAGCAATGAGAAACCCTAGCGCCTGGTACTTCAGAATATGCTCTTGAGTCTGCAAGCAGAATTTTCAGAGAACTTTCAGACACCCACCAGCAGCAGCAGCAGCAGCAGCCGCAGCAGTTGTGGCTTCAATTCGTCTCTGTTCACTTCTCTCTTCTATATACAAGTAATCCCATCTTCTATATAATCGAATGCAGCTGTTCAGTCGATATCCTATCCAATTGATATTATCGCATGTTTGAGTAAACAAACCGCCGCTTGCCAAATTAAACACTTGAGCCCTCTCCTTCGACCTCTGCCGCTTTCTTTCTAGTGGCAGCCACTTAAAGTCAACTACTGTTGTTGTTGTTGTAGTTGTTGTTGTTATTGTTTTTGTTTCCTAGTAAAAACCAGCATGCGTGTGTTATCAACGCACACCGATCAGAGCATTATGAGCGCATATTTTGTAGTGCGGTCGCATGATATGACAAAAATTATGACTTCATAATAGTTTCCAACCCAGGCCGATGCTCGTAAACAGCAGCAGCAACAACAACAACGACTGACTAAATTCAATAGAAATCAGAAGCATACCCAACCTCCCCTCCCCTCCCCTCCCACACACACACACGCACACACACACATGCCCCAAATTGTTGGCAATTAAAAGTGCGCAAAGTTTTCCGGTGGGGGGGAGGGGCGCCGATCGGGGCGCAAACGCTTTCGACATTATTTCATAATTAAAACGATGCGTAAAGGGAAGGAGCAGGTGCGGGGAAGGGCGCACGGGTAAGGAGCAGCATTATCAGTGTTTGGCAATTATGATTGAGGCTTATTACATGTGTGTGTTAGTGTCTGATAAATGGCGGAATGTCTTTTACGACCCACTAAACCATTTGGGGCGTTTAGAGGCGCAAGATGTGACCGTGATTGGCAATGTTTATGAAAAGGCACAAGCCTAGCAAACAGTTTAGAATGAGTGGCAGGAATAGGCACGATGGATATAGCATACCTATAATTATATTCATAGCTGCGAGTGCTGGTACCAAAAGTAATTTAAGAACCAATGAAAAGTCGCCAGCAAGGCTGAACAAATTTGACTCGAAATAAAAAATTTTAACAACTCAGAGCTTTTGGCATTAAGCCACTTATAAACGCTGCAACTAGAACTCTCGAATTGTATCTAAGAGACCCGAAAAATTTACCATTGGCAACTAGTGAGAAGAAGAAGTAACTACCATTTTATGTTTTTAAAAGACCAGTAAATGCAGTGTTTAGAAATGTAATTAATAGGAACTCTATAAAACACAATTGGTAAACAATTATGAATAATTGCAACAATTTCTGAATCCGAGAGGATGGTTTTTAAAATTTAGAATTAATTTCCATTCAGTTGAAAGAATTTGTCAACAAAGACCCTTAAATGGCAATCCTTTCTCATCGCTATGATATCGAACCTATTTCAAGGCAATTTCTAAATAAACATTTATACCTTCCTAGCCCTTTCTAGTCAAAAACTCTTCGTCAAAAACTCTGGCTTGAGAGCAACACAAAATTTCCACGCAGGCGATCTTATAACTCAAATGATACTAAATATATATATGTATACTATATGTTGAACCAATTTGTTCACAAACAACTAAAATTTTATGACAACTTTGCCTTCTTTTGTTGTATTTCTGAGTTGGAAATAAAAATAAAGACAAGAACAACAACAACAAACATAATGAACTGAAATCGCAGCGAATTTTCAATAAATTTCATTCTCTAGCTGCGATACCAAAAGAAAAAAAAATTGAAATTTATTTTTCGGTCGATCGAAAAATTGTGAAATCAAAGAGAGAGAAAAAAAAACAAAAACAAAAACAAATAAATTAAAAGGCCAAAATATATATATGCATATGATTGTGTCGCACTGTGTGTGTGAAAAGGCAAAAATAAATAAATGAAATGAAAATAGACAACAAAAGGCCGACGCGGGGGCATGCAATGCGCTCTAGTTCTCAGCCGCATGACATTAGTGGCAGCAGCAGCAGCAGCAACAACAACAACAACTAGAACAATAGGCCAGCAGCGACTATGAAACTATGCCAAAATTGAAAGGCCCAGCAGCAACAGCAGCAGCAGCAGCGGCTGAAGAGCTGAAGAGCCGATTCCGAAACAGAACCGAAGCAGAAAAAAATTCGAAATTCAAATTCTATCGATGTGTGGTATTTTTATCGAACAGTCGTTGTTGTTGTTGTTGCTGTCGACGTTTTTGAGTTCGTCATGTGCCGCTGCTGCCGCCCTGACATCTGTATGTATGTGTGTATGAACAGAATGTATCTACGAGTATGTTTGTAGGCTGTCTGCCAGTCCTCTGCCCCCTTGGAGCACTCTTTCCCCGCTGCTGCCACCAGACACGAGACGAGACGACACGCATGTACATATGTATGTATGTATGTATGTATGTATGTATGTTTGTACGTGTTTGTATATATTTAGTACAATATAATACCTTTTAATTTAATATGCAGCTGACGTGCGCTCTATGAAGTGGCAGCTCGATGGCTCGATCGCTCGATTGCTTGAATCGCTCGATCCCAGCATTTTCTGCCTGTGCTTCTTTTGTCTCTGCCTCTTTGGGGTTGTGTCTGTGGCTGTCTGTCTGTCTGTCTGCCTGTCTGTCTGTC
This sequence comes from Scaptodrosophila lebanonensis, assembly GCF_003285725.1. NCBI lineage: Eukaryota > Metazoa > Arthropoda > Insecta > Diptera > Drosophilidae > Scaptodrosophila > Scaptodrosophila lebanonensis. The sequence goes on along the minus strand of NW_022060589.1, from coordinate 940,057 downwards.
CGTCTGTCTCTGTATCTCTGTATCTTAGTGTGTATGTGTTTGTTTCGAAAATAAAATAAATCGAAATGACAGATCATTAAAATTTACAACAACACCAGAGGCAAGTTGTGGACATTATGTATATATCGTCTGCCTTTGTCTTCCTCTTCTCCTCCACCATCCACCCATCCACCCATCACCATCACCATCTCGACCACAACGCGAGTTATATTTGTCGTTGTCGATCAGTTTTTATGTCGTTCGATATATAGAGAAGCGTTCGTGCACTGCCAGCAGCACAAATTTTTATTAGCCTGTTCCACAATGCTTCAGTGCCAGTTCATCTGCTTCTTCCTCCTCCTCGTTGTTGTTGTTGTTGTTGTTGCAGTCAGCCAACAAGTGCAATTCGTTTCGATACGTACATACATATGTATGTATGTACATATATATGTACATCTATGCAGATACAAAGTATCAGCACATACTTACTTGTACTACGAGTATACGATTATGATTCTAAGAATTTGAAGCATCATTTCAGCAAAGGCACCGAATGCTCAAAGATCAGAACGACTTCGAATAAGTGTAGAGTTTCAAAACTTCTTAGATTTCTTAAATTAGATATTCGTAGAGTCTAGAGTTCTGTGTAGAATTTTAAAACTCTACAGTCTTCGCTTCAAATTGTAAGGAGAAAACAAACTTGATATAACGATTAAAAAGAGTATGTGTTAAGTTTTGTAGAGTCCATTTTTGATATCTAATATCATCAGCATTTCATAGGTCTACCTTTTTTGTTTTTGCTCAATTCAACTATGCGTCAAACAACGATTAAAAAGAGTAAGTGTAGAGTTTCAGAATCGATTATTGCTGCACTAAGACGATAATTAAAAAGCAGTGTAGAGATTCAAAACTTCCTAGACTTAGTGGGAATCATTGCAGTTTGCTATAAGAATTGATATAGATCTCTATAGAAGTAGAGTTTCTGAAAACTAAAGAACAATTTTTGTATGTACAAAAACGATAATTGGATGAATAGAGTGGAAGGAGGTGGGAATGCATAAGTCGTTATACAAAGTCGTTATAAATGAGGAGAATAGATTTCAAAAGAAATTCGCTGTGTCGAAATATTTTGAAATATCAACAATTCAGTAAGTGCATAATTCTTTTTGGTTTCGCAAAACTTTCAAAGAATTGCGAGAACAAATACAGTTTTCCAAACTGAAATGTAAGTTTCGCTTTTTTAAAGACAGACAGGAGTTTTGGAATTTCTTTTTATTGCCTCGCAACTTTTGCAGAAGTTGCCGAAGGATGCAATGAGGTGTAGAGTTAGTTTTTGTAGACTTTAAGAAATTGTTGAAATTGCAGTTTTCTAGCATGAATTCAAATCAGCATGGAATTTGTTGCTTCCTCCCCCATTTGCCATTCGATTCGATTTCTTGTCTCTCTGGGAATTGCTTCTTGGTTTTTTAGTTTTTATTTTTTTTTTTTTTTTCATTCTTCTGTCGAAGCTCATAAATTAATAATGAAGGCGTTAGAGCCACCGCCTGTCGCACACAACACATTAAAAATGTTCTTGTTGTGTGCCTCCTTCCCCTCCACATCCCCCCTCACCCACACACACACACACACACAGACACACACACACAACAAATACTGCAGAGATCGAGGCGGCAAGCACGGGAAAGAAATGAGAACAAAAAATGCATAATATTTACGCCTATAATTTTTTCTAATATTTTCAACAGCTGACATCGAGTAACACCAAAAACCCATACAAATAAACACACACATGTGTATGAGTGTGTGTGTGTGTGTGTGTGAGTGAGTGTGTAATTGACACTCAATTATTTTAGGGGGCTTTGTGGCATTACGCGCTGTCGCTGTTGTTGTGCCATTATCTGAGCTATGAGCTACTTAACGGCGCTGAACACTGCCACTTGTTGGCTGCCGACGCCCGCACACACCCGCAACCGAACCAAATAGGAAACAACAACAACAACAACAATGAATTGAACTAGCTAATAATATAACAACAACAACAACAAGAACAACAACAAGCAGTAGTGACAGGCAGGCAGCACTTGAGTTCCTCTACAGAGCACCACACACACAAAAGATTTCCGCTGACAAAAACAGCAGTAGACAACAAAAATGAGAAACGACAAAAACAGCAGCAACAACAACACGAACAACAACAAGAACAACAGCAACCGTATGGGAGAATCTTTTTTTGGGCAGCCGAGAAGAAAAATTGAAGCGCGATTGATCAAATTGATCGCCTGGCAGTTGTTGCTGTTGCTTGAAATATAACAGCAAAGTATTTAGTAGAGCAACAACAACAACAACAACTACAACAACTACAAGCTCTCAAGTAGCTGCTACTACTACTTGCTCTTCAGACAAACATACATACATACATACTATACATATGTATCTATGTTTGTATATTCCTCATTCTTTCTCTGGCAACGACTGTCTTTCCTCGCCACTCAGATCTTGTCGTCTTCTGCAGCTGATCTATATAATAATTCATATGTTTAAGCATTATTTGGTACAAAATACCATTGAAAACAACAACAACAACAACAACAGAAGAACAGCAGCAGGCACGTCAAAGAACTTGTCGTCCATACTTCAAAAAGCCGCGTCAGCAGAGAATCCCAACATGAAGAAAAATCTGTGGAAAGCAAAATGCTTCGAATCGAGTTCGAGGGCAATGGGCATTGTGTGAGAATTCTCTTGTTTGTACATACATACATACATACATACATACAAATAAGCATACATACATACTTGTATGTACGAGTATATCTGCATGTAGGCGTTGCTTTAATATCTGAACTGTCTGATTTCATCTACAGTACTGACAGAATCGAGTGTTGTTGTTGTTGTTGTTGTTGTTGTAGTTCTGTCTGCATCGATCGAACACTCCAAACATTTTGTGGGTTGCGATTCCACTTGAAAAGTCCCCAAGCCCATGGTGGAGAGGGAGTGTATTGTTGGGTGGGGGGAGCAGGGGGACTTGAGATCGATCAAGATATAATATAGTTCAAGTAGCTATAGATCATATATAAATCTGTTACCACATTTCTGAAAATGAGAAAACGACTTTCCAGCTCAGCTCAGTTGAGAAGTGACTAAGCGAGTTAAGGTCTACAAGTATGATACTTGGACTATCGACTACACAGATACAATACACATCTAAACATGATTTTCATAATTTATGTAAATTTTTGGAAAGCTGCAATTATTATGTGAAGACCATTTTATTTGTTGGAACTAGTCGAGCAAGTCTGCAACAGAGGCACTAAATGGAAAATAATATTGAAAATTTAATACATTTCTGACTAACAGATATATGGCTACAGTATTGACTTCTAATTTGCACAAAAAAAATCAATTTCAAAAAAAATATTTTCCTTCAGACAAATATTTTTGAGCAAAAAGTATTGAAGTACTAAGAACTTTAAATAGAATAAGCTTAACTCATTTTAGAACTAGATTTGTTTCTTTATAAAAATAATATTACAAATTAAAAACATTTTTGTCTAACCTATATATAGAAATAGCTACAATATGGATTCCTAATTTGCACAAAAAAAAACCAATTGACAAATATTTTCGAGTAAAAAGCATTGAAGTACTAAGAACTATAAAGAGAATAAACTGAACTCAGTTTAAATATAGAACTGTTTTTATATGAAAATAATATTGAAAATTAAAAACATTTCTGACTAACAGATATATAGAAATAGCTATATTATGGATTCCTAATTTGCAAAACGAAAAACCGATTGGAAAAAAAAATTGTTTTTTCCTTAGACAAATATTTTTCTGAGAACTGAGAACTATAAATAGAATAAACTGAACTCATTTTAAAACTAAAACTGTTTCTATATAATATTAAAAAATAAAATCAAAATTTTACAAACATTTTTGAGCAAAAAATATATAGAAATAGCTACAATATGGATTCCTAATTTTCACAAAAACCAAAATATAATTGCAAAACATATGATTTAGAAAAAAATGTTTTCGAGTAAGAGGTATTAGGAATTATAAATAAAGTTCCCAGATAATGATATCGACGAAGAGACAAAATTTCCAAAATTTCTCATTCTCCTAATTGGGATGTTTAAAAGCTGCCTTTTTCTCAGAAGCTCGCAGTTTAGGGAACTTTAGGAAAATGTGCTGAAAACTTTTTGAAATCTTCAAGCTGAGGCTTAGAGTTGTACGCAGTTTTACTTAATACTGATAGATCTGGTTTAATATGGCATTAACTAATAGAATGGAACTGAAATGTTTGCAGCGCCTGCCCAGAAGAGGCTTCATAAGTGATATGCTAGGTTTTTTTTGTTGGTTTTTAATAAATTTTAGTCAAGCCGTACGGTAATAATTAAAAACATTAAAAAAGGGGGAAAAATGCAGCCAGCAACAACGGAAATGTAGGGGCTGGGACTGGTACTAGTGAGTAGGGGTAGGGGCAGAGGCAGAGGCAGGGGCAGGGGCAGGGCGAGTGAGGCACATTTTGCCTACTTAATCATTGTCTGAGCGCCGCAGCCCCCGTCATCCACAAAAGACAGCGTTTGTCGTTCGTGGCATCTTTTGTGCCTGTTCCGTTCCTATGTTCGTGCAACATGCAGCAACTGTTGCTGCTGCTGTTGCTGCTGCTGCTGTTGTTGTTGTCTGTTGCTGCAACTGCAACTGCAACTGTGAGGCTGTTGGCTGTTGCTACTTGATTTGATTTACGCCTGCCAATGCTTTATGATTGAGTGGGGCGCACACACAGATACGCACATCAGTGCGCATAAATATGTTTTTATTTTACATGCCCGTCTCTTAGAAAACAGTGTCTGCCACACCCCCCTGCCCTTGCCACTCCACCTACCCCAGCCACTGCTTATTTCGCGCGTCGCACTGTCGATCGTCTCCGTCGTCGTCATCGTCGTCATCGTCGTTGGTTGCATATGCCACAGATATATTTTAGTTTTATTTATTCTTTTGCTTTTTTCATTTTTTGTTTTCTTCTTCATTTTTTTACGTCTGTTGCCTTGCAATGAGCCGCAGCGATGATTTGCTTTGTAGCATGCAGCATGCAGCAGCCGCGGCAGCGACTGCGACTGCGACGACCGACGCACTAATTCGCCATGACTAGGAACTAAAAAATCGCGCACTATCGACTGCACACACACACACAAACACATAGAGATCTATACATACATACACATACATATGTATGTATGTATCTAAAAGCACGTCCCGAGCCGCTCGTCGCACAGCTGTCTACATAATCGAGAGGGGGGAATAAAAGGGTCGCACGATATGCATTTTTTTTTTCAATTTCCAAAAAAAAAAAAAATCAAAAATTAGTACAAAAAGTGGCACAAAAATTTATGCTCAGCTCATTGAATAAATCAAACTCATTTGCATACCAACTGATAAATTATAACGCAACGCGCCGCCTGACAATTGACATTAACAAAAAAATGAAAAAAAAAAAAATGAAAAACCAAAAAAAAAAAACACAACAACTGGCCGTACCGAACCGGGCAATGAGACAATACGCTAAGCCGTAACCAAAACCAATACAACCCCAAGCCAAAGCCCCGGGCATCGAGCATCGGGCATGCGAACCCTTTTGATGAACGACAGCCAAGTCCTCGTGCTCGTCCACGTCCTCGTCCTCGTTCTCGTCCTCGTAGTCCAGCAACCACCAAAGCAGCTTGCCTTTTTGGTCAATGATGAGAACAAAGACAAGAACGTGTGCAAGGCGACTTATGGCGCAGTAAATTAATAGAGATTGGGACAGCAGTGGCAAGCTGACAATCTCATGTTTAAGAAATTACAAAAAAACAAAGAAGAAGCAGAAGCGACAAAACAAGTTTCTGGCAAACATTAGCCTCCAGCAAGCTAATGAACATTATATAAACGACATGCAATATTGACGGAATTTGGTAGAGTTGTAGTTTCCCTTATGTATTGCATATTAACACAGTTAACTGTATATAGAAATCAGAGACAACCTCTGAAAAACTGAAAACATTTTGTACAGTTTGTACTTGATTTGGCTTAAAAATAAAAATAAAAGTAAAATAAAAGTACAATGAAAACAATAAACGACAAAATGTTCGGAACGTAACAAAAATATTTGTTTAATACATAAATAATACATTGCTGTTGTTTTTGAAGAAAGTGCCTACGCGAAAACCTCTAGAAATCAATCCTGCTTTATGAAAGCGATATAGAATATTGTTGAAATTTGTTCAGTTCCACGCTTTTGAATGGAAAATGTGTTTACTGCAGTTAGGTATGCATAAAAGCTAAATTTAAATGGGAACAACCTTAAAATCGCCAAAGAACATTATGTAAGCGACATGCAATTTCACCAAAATTTTGTGTAATTAGAGTATGCATTTCAAACTGAACGATCTGAACTGTTTGCTACCGCTAGTCATGCAAATAACCAAATGTTTTGCCCCATAGAGCCCAAATGGCGCAATATGCTAATGACATGGTATGAGTGAGTATATCAATGAAATTTCGTCTTCTTTCCTGACTATTCTTTTTTTTTTGGCACTGAATACTGCTGCTGCCTTAGCTTAACTGCAGCCAGCCAGCCAGCCAGCCAGCCAGACAAACAAACAACACGGATTTATGTACAAATAGATCTGGTACTTTATAGCACAGATGCGCCAATTTATGAGCGGCATATAAAATGTTTCAATAAAATTAAATTATACATAAAAATGTTCAGCTTAAATTGTGTGGTAGTGGTAGAACAGAATCAACAAAAAAAAAAAACTTATAATAATAATAAAAATAACAACAGCAACAAATAACCAAATCAAACAAAGCGCACGAACAAACGGAACACAAATACAAATACGAATACAAATACGAATACAAATACAAATAGGAATAACAACAACAACCAAATAAACCTCAAAAACTATTGCAAATCGTAACAAGCACTCAAAGTCAAAGCGAATTATTTTCTAAACTAATTTTCATGTCGTGCCAAAAATAATAAAAACAACAACAGACGCACAGACATCGACATAAAATCATCAACACACTTGGTACAAAAATCAGCAAAGACCAACAGACATACATACTTGTATGTAGAGAGAGAGAGAGAGAGAGAGGGAGAGAGTGCGAGGGAGAGAGATGGAACTAGATATTGAAAGATATTGTGCAGTGCAAATCGGTTGTGGTAGTCGTACTTGTATGTAGGCGTGCCGGGTCGCAGTCGTAGTAGTCTGTACATATAGTAGATGCCTTCAAGTAGATGCCGGTATATTAAAGCCAACAACTTAATTAAAACATCAATAAAAAATTGTAAAAACATGCGACGCATCGCTATAGACAGGAGCCGGAGGAGGCGGAGGAGGGGGGAGGTTGTTGGAGGCGGTTTGCAAAAATGTGATTGCATTGAAAATTGAAAACTGAAAATAGCCGACGACCAAATAAACTTAAGAAAGGAAGAAAAAGTCAAAAGTCAATGTACACACATATACACATACAAGTATATGGATATACATATAGATTATATAGATTCTATTTTTATATAGATTAGTTCCAGAAAATACAGTGCAAAAAAGACATTGATAATATGTAAAAATTCGCGATTGGTAACTTATCTCTAAAACATATTAAAATCAGTGAAAAATAGGGATTTAGGTTTATTTTATTAAAACACATACATATATACATATATGGATATACATATACTTAGATTATATAGATTATATTATTATATAGATTAGTTCCAGAAAAAAACGTGTAAAAAAAAAGACAATGATAATATGTAATTGGTAAGTTACCGCTAAAACCAATTAAAATCAATGAAAAAATAAGTATTTATATATATTTTATTAAAACACATACATATATGGATATACATATATATATACAGAATATATAGATTATATTATTATATAGATTAGTTCCAGAAAAAACATATATGGATATACAAGTACATATATATATACACCTTATTCTATTTACACACGGCTGAATGGTTCCAGAAAAAAAAATTTTTAGGTGATTGGTAGTTATCTCTAAAATATATTAAAATCAATGAACAATTAAGTATTTATATTTTTTTTGTTAAAACACATATACTTATAAGATTGGTTCTTTTTCTTATTTTTTTCCTTTCGCTAAAGGTTTCCCTTTTTATTAGCTTTTATTTATTTATATTGTTATTTTCAACCCTGCCAAATAAAATACAGTCGAATAAAAAATATAAAATTTTTAATTTTCAGACCGCGTTAAATGAAAGTCGTGTAAAAAAGACCGTGTAAAAACAGAATTAGGTGTATACAAATATGCAGAAGTAAATGCAGAAGACATGGCAATGGCATGGCAGACGTGTTGCCTTAATGGCTGCATATAATAATCCTTTATCCCCCCACCGAAAGCTGCCAATAATGATGATTCCTTTTTAATGTGCGCTCCTCAGGCGTTGGTCATTATTCAAAAGTTGCACAAGCCTGCACGGCTGCATGGCATCTGGCATGATGGGGGGGAGGGGGGAGGTAGGGGGTTAGGGGTTGAACTGGTATGGCATGGCAAGGCAGGCTTTTGCATTGCAGCGTATCGATCACAAAAGTTGCCAATACGATGACGACTGCGGCTAAGACTGAGACTGCGGCTGAGGCTGAGGCCAAGACAGAGGAGACTGCGCAGACAACTTAAAACTCATCATCATCACCCGAGCAGTGATGAACTTCAGTCTGATGGCTCTTCTTCTCCTTTTTTGTTGCCTTCAGTTTTATTTCTGTTGTAGTTGTTGTGGTTGTTGTTGTTGATGTTGTTGTTCAGGGGCGTGCACAAAATGATATTTTATTCAATATCCTCTGTGGCCAAGAACAGTCGAACGATTTGTCCTTTTCAGAGCTGCGGAAAACTCACTGTAGGAAATCAAATTGATGGGCAATCCACACACACACACACAAACACACACACACATATATACACAGCCAGAGACAGAGACCTAACCTAACCTGAAATTAAAAACTCATAAGATATCGACTGATATATTGAGCTGCACAAATTACTGACAACTGAAGATGAAAGACGACGACGACGACGACGACGACGACGATGAAGACGACGTTTCGTGCAATGAAATCAAGCGTTGTCCGTTAAAGAGATTTTCAAGACAGGTTTCCAGAGGGGGGGAAACGAGCGAACTGACCGACTGACTGACTGGCTGACTGGCTGAATGACTAACTGACTGACTGGCTGGCCGACTGGCTGCATATAAAAAGACAATTAGTTGTTATTAAGTTGTACGCACAAAAGCCATCAGATATACACTATAAGGCGGTATATGTATATTTTTGTCGCACAAAGCGACAATGCGTCATATTTTTGGAGCTTTCTTCTACCTCTTCCCCTCCCCCCCCCCAAAAAAAAAAAAAAAAACCTTCCTTTTGCTTGCAATAGATGAACAATTAATGGTTATTACAATGAAATACACATTTTTCTATTTATTTTGATCTCCCCTGGCAATTTAGAGGCGCAGCAGCAATGGCATGCAAGAAATGGCGAAAGATTAACCATTTTGATGGCATAGAAAAAACAGAAGAAAAAAAAAAACAAAAAACACTAGCATTGCAGCGATTTCGTTTCGTTTCGCTTCAACATGTACAGTTATAAGCACAAAGCTATAGCTTATGATGATAAGCAAAGTTTGGCTTGCCAGCTGCATGGGGAGCCGAGTTATAATGGGTCGGTTGACGCATTTCAGTTCAGTTGCTGCATAAAACGCTTCAATTAAGTAGCTGACCGCACAGCACACCACAACACAACAGAGCACCACTGTAGAGCTATTAATAATTAATGGCAAACGCATACACATACTTGTACTATTCATATAGTATACTATACACATAGTATGAATATATATGCAGCTAACCGTAAAGGCAACAACTATAGCAATCATAATAAAAATTGATCAACAGTCAGTCAAGGCACGTTATCGCAACAGACACACACATACAATACAGAGACAGAGTTATACTCGGTTCATGAACTCAATTTTTAATAATAATTTTCAAATGATTTTTTATTTCACATTATTAGTGGCGCAGCGCGCTGGACCCCCGATCTCTGTCGATCTACCCTACCCTTTCAGCCGCCCACGCCTAGCATTTAATTGTTCGATTTTCATTTTTGTGTCGTCGACATGGCATCGGCATCGGCATCATCGACGGACGAGTCGCCAATGCTGCGAGCGCATGTTATAGATACATTCTGTTGTTTTTGTTTCTGCTGCCACTGCTGCCACTGCTGCGCTGCTGTGTGGTTTTAATTTCCGTGCTGACAAATTAATTTAATTATATTAACATATCTGCTGGCAACGATCGAGCGATTGACTGGAACATTCAAAAAGAATATTTAAGCTAGCGCGCGCCGCACTCGTATGCCCCTTATTTGTATTGAGAGCCGGCGTATAATGCCAGTTGCCCATATATAGTATGCAAAGTATGTGACAGTCAGCAGAAGACGTGGCCTTTCATCAAAGTTTGACTGTATGAACGGCCAGTTCTGTGGAACCACATGCGCTAGCGCCAGAAAATTTGGCATGCAGAATACTCTCGGCCATATGCATATTAAGTTTAGTTCAAATTATGTGTAAGGCCATGTTGGTGTAATCGATATAACAAATAGCGCTGGAGCTACGCTATGCTGCTTAGACAAGCTGTTTTTTTGAAGCGAAAAAATATAAAGAAATATTCCAGAGCGTAGTCAGAATTGTTTCCAAAGCCATCAAAGTATGATAACAAGAAACTGGCATGGGAGCAGAAGTGAATTTTTGCTGTAAAACTCTTCTCTGTAGCCAAATGACGAATTGGGAAATAAAATATATAATCAGCACTGGAATTTTGAATTGAAAAAGCAATGTTTTTGTTCGTTTCTTGAGATGCTGTTGACGACTGAAGTTTTCGCCAGCTTGTACCTGTAATCTGACGCAAATTATCTGACGATTTTAAGAAGGACTATAAAAGAGTGACGTTTTAAAAATATTCTAGAGCTGTAAAAGATATGAATGGGGCTGAATTGGAATGGAATAAAGTCGAGCGCATAATATAGTCTACATGCTACATTTTAGTAGCTTTTGCGTCTTGTTTCTGTTTTTTGTCATCTGCTGCCTGCATGTGTGGGTGAACTTTTGACGCTGTTCTACGTGCGTTTTCAATTTCGTTCGGTTTTGATGATTTTTAACCCTTGAGAGCCCAACTGGCCACCATGCCGTCCGCCGCCCCGCCATCCTGACAATCCATGACTCATTAGCTGCGCCTTATCGTCAGGCCTGAATCGTTCGCATAATTAGTGGCAGGCTCAAGTCGACTCATCGAGAGGGTTGCAGGATGCTGCCTCACAGCGCAAATAGTCAATTGTAAATTGTACTTAAAACGCTAAAAATTATATTCATAGTACTCATGGTGTATATATGACACACGCCGGCAGGCCACGATTGTATCTTTCCCTCGCACTCTCCCTCTCCCTCTCTCGCCCACTAGCATGGCTAGGGCTATATCTATGGCTGTAGCGATATATCTGCTGTATATCTGCATCTGTATCTGTATCTGTCGAGCTGTGTGTATCTAACAGCTTAGCGGGCAACCCTTCAAGGCTGCCTCTGCTGCTGCTCATTTCGACATATGCAAATGGCCAGTTATGTAGAGATATACATATGTGTGTGTGTGTGTGTGTGTGTGTGTGTATGGGTGTGTGTGTGTGGAAAAACGTGAAGTTATCAGGCTGTGTAAAATGCGCCATATTTGAAATAAAACTTTGAAACTATCACAAGGGACGAGCGCGGCAAGGCAGGACAGGAACAGGAAACAAGAAGGCAGCAGCCAGGAGGCAGGAGGCACCGATTTCGGTGGTAGAAACAGAGCATAGACAGACGTTGAACCGGTTTCCAATTTGATTAACGCCGCACACTCACACTCATACACACACACACACAACCTTAGATTATAAAAAATTGGGCCTATGCATCAAACACATCTCGACTCTCTTTCAATTTGTTTTTCATTCTTGGGCCCTGCATTTGGCAATTAATATTGTTTTTGTTTGCTTTCTGAACTCTACTTATTAATTCAATGGCTCAGCAATAAAATCAATGACTGTTTTGCTTAGTCAAATGCGACATATATAGCTTTTTTTACATATACATATATATATATATATATATATATATATATATATATATATATATATATATATATATATATATATATCTATATGGTGAGTTGAAAACTTACGATACTATGCCATGTTTATGGGTCAAGTTTATATATGTATATATACACATATAAGTGTAGGGCGACCGGGTTTTCCATTTTTCAGTCAGCGAAACAACATCGAGTAATCGGCCAATATATATATATATATACTCTATATAGTGTACATAGCAAGAACACCAGCAACAATTATTATTATAAACAACACGGAAATGAAATTTGGGTTTTGGTTGCCAGTGTGCTACTTATGTCATTGTTGTTGTTGTGCTGTTGTTGTTGTTGTTGTTGCTGGCTACTATATTCTTAATACTATTGTAATTTTTGTTAATCAAGCAATTTGCAGCTTACGATTTTGGTTTCAGTTTTGTTTACGTTTCGATGTCTTTCGAATCGGTTCAGTTTTTCTTTTTTTTTTTTCTTCTCCTTCTTCGCGTTTGCTGTGCTGTAGTTTTTTGGTTTGGTTTTTTTTTCATCGGACTTCTGGTCTTAATTCTGTGCCAATTTTATATGTACTTGAAAGCCAAACTCTAACAACAACAACTCAAATCAAGCGAAATGAAGTCATGAAATTTGAACAGCTGTATGTCTGCCCTCTATTTGTTTGTATGTATGGCACAAATATCTGTCTGTCTGTCTGTCTGTCTGTCCACTTGTCTGTATTTAATTATTTAATGAACTTCTATTTTTGGTTAACAAATTAATATGTTTAGTTTGATTCTTCTTGTTGTTGTTGTTGATGCTGCCAAAAACTGTATCATTAGCCATACATACATATATAGCTATATTTATGGCATTATATGGTCGTCGAAATCAATTTTGACTGACAACTGATTGAGAGTCTTAATCTAAAATGATTTTCTGCTTACACATACATATACTATAGTATATAGTAATTAGCTAAACAGACATTTCTATAAACAATCGATACACATTTCTTGCGAATACCCGCACTATTTTCCCAATAGCCGTGACTCATCGAGTGTCACGCCACACGGCATCGACAATTTTAAGTATTTTCCAATCAGCCTAACGGCACTTGTGATAACATATACACACAGACATCCATATATAGAGGTATATGCAAGAATGTACATATCTCATATACAATATAGTAACATAGTATATCTGTAGAATCACGCGCAAGCTTTTGTTGAATTTTCTGCTAATCTGCTGGAATCTTTAGAAATATGGCCCGCAAATGTTCGATTGTTATGCAATAAAAATTGGTTTTAAGGTTAATGAATTCTTTTACTATTACTCTCTATCTATTAATATTACTAGTCCTGAACTTTAGAATTTCTTTATGACTTGTATATGTTTATTTTATGCTTCTTCTATAAAAATGCATGCTTTTGAGGGAAAATTTGCTCAGTTCTTCAAAATATTAGTCTAGAGCTGCTTAACTATTTGATCGCTCTTCAGAGCAAGTCGGAGATTTCAAAAAGAAAAGTTATATGCTAAACATTTCCAACTATTTCTATTTGCAGTGCAACCACTTGTCGAGACAATTTCTCAGTTCCAGAAAATTTGCTGTTTTTTGATCGGACACTACATTGATTTAAATTTCAAGGTAAGTGGAACATATATCATCATCATCTGGCATTCAAAATTCTAAAGAACTGTACAGACATCGCCTCCAATCTCCATCCAATGGTTCATTTGGTTAAACCAGAAGAGTTTTAAAATAATCTAATGTGTTACATATACAATATATTTTATATATACACTTTAAATTATGAATTAAATTTCTTTATCAATTAATTTTGTCCACTATAGTACAGTTATATAAATATAATCGTATATATCTTTACTTAAATGTTTCTAGTTCGTTTATTTTGATTTGTAAGGAACTCTCAGACTACATAAATGTTTTTATTAATTAATTCAGTTAACTTTTTTAAAAGAAAAACGCATAATCTGAAATGCATTTTTTTTTTTGTTTTTTTAATTGCAATTAAACTTTGGAACTGGCTATAGATTTTGTTCATTCAGTTAGTTCTTGGGAGCGTTTTCTTGCACTTATTTTTCAAGTCGCTAGATATTTATTTTCAGCTTCTTAACTAATAATAAGTAGTTCCACAGATGCTTGGCTTGCTGCTGAAGTCCATCGGTTAGTCAGTCAGTCAGTCAGTCATTCTGTCAGTCAGCCAGTCAATAGCTTTTGTTCGAATGAAACTATTAGCTGGGCGCGCCGAAAGCTCAACTTGGCCATTTATCAGCAATTGATGTATGTAGGTATACACACGTGTGTGTGTGTGTGTGTGTGCTCAAGATTTCTGTTTAGTCTTTAAGCCAACAGTTCATCAGCCAACGCGCCTCACTGCCCATTAATAACAAATCAAATGCTCGTTAAGCGTCCGAGCAAGGCTGCTGCCGCTTCCTAAGCTCCATGGAACTCACTCCAAGCATATATACAGATTTATATATATGTATGTATATATATATATATATATATACTCGTATGTATTATTCAGTTTTGTATTGAGAGGTGCTCGTATATAATAAATTTCTACGAATTTTTGCTAAATACTACTCGTAAAAAAAAGTGCAAGAATATTCCAATGCTGCTCTCAGGGGCGTGGCTGGCTGACTGGCTGGCTGGCTGGCTGGGAAGGGGGAGGTGCGGTTGCGGGTGTGTGGGTGTCTTTGGGGCGTATGGCCGTTTTGCTTATTTAACTTTTATTGATTAAGGCAGACTGCATTTTGCACTAATTGCGATTGCAAAAAAAAAAAAAAAGAAACCAAAAAAGAAATACATTTTTGCGCGCACCCATGGACCAGAAATCAGGCAGAGAGCTGACGATTCTACAGATATGCCACATCTATACAAATGTACATAAGTATATATACATATGTGTATGTCTGTGTGTGTGTTGTGTGCACAAATATTTTCATTTGTATTGAATTTCATGCAAGCATGCAAATATTGCCGGCGGCAGAACAACAAGCCGAATCAATCGACTGACTGACTCGCTAGTTGCCAATTTCTAGGAACTTGTCGCTTAGCTAGACTAAATGGACGTGTGTGTGGGAATGTGTGGATTTTCAGGAAATTACTTAACAAAATATACAGAATAGAGTGGCGAGAGTGCAGAATGTTGTTGTTTTCGCAGCAATTTCTTGCTTGCTGCCAACGATCTTTCCTTACAATTCGTTCGCTCGCTCGCTCGTTCAATCAATCAGTGCGGCATTGATGCACAAATGTTTCTACCTTTTACTGATAAGCCGCAATCAAGCCAGCTGCTGTGCACCCCCAGAACTAGCAACACCAACAACACCAACAACAACAACAAATGTCAATTAAAATATGGCAAGAAGCACAAAAATGTGCGGCAAACAGCTGTCGACGCCTGGCCCCCGATCCTAAGATCAGATCCATCCCATTGAGTGGCAAGTCCGCACCTTAGCACACATATATCTATACATATACATACATACATATATATATATGTGTGTGTGTGTGTGTGTGTCCCTATGTCTAGGCAACCTAATTAACTTGGCAAAAATACTTGCAGACATATATACTCGTCCATACACTCTGTTGCAAGAAACGAATCATATTTGTCTTCTATGGATAGTTTTTTCACTCCTCCGCTGTCTGTCGGGGTAGTGGAGGGGTCGTGCGGAGGCGGCGGCTAGAAGGGGGCAGAGTCTGGGACCAGCCTGTTGTTATTGCCGCCTTATTTGTTTAAAGTTTGGCTGTCGGCCAAATTTGTTGTCTGGTCCTTAGACGAAGCCGCTGACGATGATGTGGCTGCCAATGCTTCTGTTGCTGTTGCCGTTGCTGTTGCTGGTGATGATGACAACGACTGCTGTTTTGCACAAATAATTTTGACTTGAGTGCGTCTCTTCTTCTTCTTCTGCTTCGTCTTGGTCTGTTGTTGTTGTTGTTGTCATTGCTGATCTTGAGTGCCATTAAATGTTGTTTCCACGAAACAAGAAAATGATTGCAATACTATATTGGAAACTTTTGCCAAACAAACCCCACATTGGGTGGCCATTTGATATGAGAGAGGCTTCGATCTGGTCGGATCGTAATGCCACATGGGTCTTACAACACAAATAAATAGAGTGTCGCTTGGGAATTTAATGGCCCCACATTGGGCGCTCATTTATACAAACAATTTGCAATTTATTCAGCCAAGAAATTGTTCAGTTATTAGCTATGCATATTTGTGTTGCTTGTTGTTGTTGTTGTATATTGCATTTTACATTTTGTAAACAAATTTTCAGAAATCAATAAAACAATTGGCGCAGACACGCAAACTCAATTAGTTGGCCACACAATTGTTGAAATGACGGCACACGGGGAAGGGGCGGGGGAGACGAAGCATGCAGTGTAAAGAAATAGTTTATAATCTTTAGATATTGCAGTTGCAATTGTTTGTTTTTGTTTTTGTTGCTGTTGTTATTATGTATTTGTATTAACTTCAGTTGAATAGTGGAACGTCACGAATTCAAATTGGAGGCTATAGGGAATCCGAACTAATGACTGATAGATGCAACCAAATTATTATATCTGTATTGGCTGATCAGTGAGTGAACAACATTTTCAACTGTTGGCTGGCTTATCGATTTGTATTTGTTTGCCTGCCAAGTTATGGCCAGACATGCAAATAATTTGCACACAGCTTGGCATTGACTCTAAAAAGGGAAACTTTGAAATAATTGTTTGCAGAAGAACAATAAATATTTTTGATTATAGTCCAATATAAAATATATATATATATTAGATATATAGATATATATATATATAGATATATATATATATATATATATAATATATATATATATATATATAATCTATATTATATATATATATATATATATATATATACTATATCTATATATATATATATATATATATATATATTATAGCCCAACTATTTTCCTCTGTTTCCGAATGAAATTTTGATTGATATAAATGGCACATACTTGTAGTTAAACATATTTTTATCTTCAAATCCTATTTCTGGTACGCTTTTTGTAATTTTCAGTCAACTTCTAATTTAGTTTTGCTTTTGTTTCAATGTTTAGGTTAATGTTATGGATACTTTTTGATATTAAATTATGAATTTTCTGCACATCAATCAAAATGTGTAATCATAACATTCCTGCAGAATTTCTGTACTACTTGAAAGATGCCTACAAACTAATTGATTCTTCAATTTTCTTCAATTTTCAAGTAGATCCGCCATTAGGAATTTTATTCATTTCAACAATTATTATTAAAAACATTCCCAAAAACTATTAGTATACGTTTTGTTCAATATGCTGCTGCTTGATTGAAGCTCAAACACTATAATCGCTCAGGCATTGTTGTGGTTCATTCGAAACGGGAGCTTCATTTCTATTTTTAAAATTTTTTGTCCTCTGCAGAGATTGTGTTTTTTGGGATAAATAAACTAAACTCTCACTCTTTCTTTAAATGCCAAATAAAGTTGAGTTATAAACATTGCTTGGACATACGAGTATTTCTGAATTCTCCAATTTCAATTCGTATTCAAAGAAAGAATTTCTCCACATTTCTTAAAATTTTTTTAACTTTCTAGGTACTTTGTAACACTTTTCACTCAACACGCACAATAGATCTATATTTTTATTTTTTGCACTCACTAGTCTGGTTGATGGGGCTGGGAAGGCGGTAGTGGGGGAGAGGCGTTCTATGTAGGTTTTCGGGTAACACTGGGGTTTCGGTTTCGGTTTCTTGTGCTTACCTGTTGCCAAAATTGTGCCAATAAATAAATTTGCTCCTTTTTGAAAAACCAATCGTTGATTGATTGAACAGCCGTCAGATCCATATCGGCTGTCCCAGCGGCTTGTGGCAATGTTGGCTGCATTCGTGGGCTGTGTGTGTGTTTTGTTTGTTGTTGTTGTTGATGTTGTGATTTGTTGTTGTTGTTGTTGTTGTTTCTACTTTTCTTTCTAATACTGCTCTAGTATTTCGTCTTCTGCTTGTTGTTGTTTGGCCGCCCAAGCTGCACTTGTTGTTGTTGTTGTTGTTGCTGTTATTATTATTGGCGTTGTTGTTGCTGTTGTTGTTGCAATTGCAGTTAATACATTTGTTGTTACTGCTGTTGCTGGTATTGTTGATGAATAATATGAAGCGTGGTGATCAAATTTTTGCAACATTTATGCCGAGTTATTTATTAATTATTTATATTGAGAATTTGCGACGCTTGTTGCTGTTGTTGCTTGATGTTGTTGTTGTTGTGCTTTCTTCTTCCCACACACACACACTCGCTCTTTCTCTCTCTCTCTATCTCTTGCTCTGTAGCCCTCGATCTCTTCTGTGGCTTTCAAGTCACTGTCAACTGCACTTTGTTTTGCTTGAATTTTTTCGAATTTCGATTTTTTTTTGAATCTTTTTGGTTTTACAAACTTTGTGTTGCTTTCGTGCTAAAAAAATTCATTTGTGCCGAGAAAATTTTGCACAAATTTGTTTTGGAAGTTGTTGCTGTTGTTGTTGTTGTTGTTGCACACACACGCACACAGAGAGGCACACAAAGACACACACACACACGCACACACAGGCACAGAGACAGGAGCCGGAGGCGGAGGCACACACACGCACACACACTTGTTTGTACAAATTTTTATGTTATTCAGAATTCTCCCGAGAATTCTCTGTTGTGCGCTTTTAGTTGATGTTGCTGTTGTTGTTGTGGCCGCTAAATCGGTTTGTCAGCTGCCGCGTGCGCCGCGTTGTTAAACAAAGCGCTGCACCGATTTGCCATGACCAACAGATTATATATACACATATATAGCTAGAATGTGTGTGTATATTTGTTGTTTAATAATTTTTTGCAGCGTTTGTTGTTCACGTTGTTGTTACTGTTGCCTTTGTTGGTGTTGCTGTTGTTGTGGCCGCTTTCTTAACACACGTTCCAGCCATCATCGGATCGCACAATAAAAAAAAATCTGCACTGCTCTATGGATTTGAATTGAATTTTATTAATACTTTTTTTTTTTTGATTCGATCTTCTCTTACATGCCGCGTCGGCTGTTGCAATTGTTTTGCATTCGCACACACACACTCACACGCGTTTCTCTCAAATAGATTTTTTAATTTTCTTGATGCTGCTGCTGCTTCTGTTGTTGTTGTTGTTGTTATTATTATTACTTTGCGCTAAACAAAAAATTTCTTGAAATCATTGCTGGCGACAAAAGAAGCGACAAGGTGGGTGAAAAAAAAATTAATGTTAAATCTTTTAGTCGCAGCCTTTTGCATTTGTTGTTGCTGTTGCTGTTGTTGATAATTAATTTATGTTTTGGTTTTTATGATTTTGTTTATAATGCTGCGTGCCGCTTCCACAGATGCTACTTGTTTTTTTTTTCGCTTCTTCTTTTTGTTGTTGTTATTATTATTGTTATGCTTGTTCTTTTGGTCTGTCGTTTGTCGTTGACGTTGTTGTCGCTGGTCGTCGACGACGACTGTGAAAACGTCCCAACACACACGCAGAGCTCTGAGTAACAGAGGGCACAAGCGACGTTGCCAGTCACGAATTCAGTTGATGACTGAACAAATCGAACCTTAACGAAGCGCGGACAACCCTCGCACACAAACAACGCACCCATACAGGCGCACAGACGCACACTCGAACACACAGTTTGGGCAGCGGCGACTGCGACAGCAGCAAACGAACCAAACCGAACGTACCAACCAACAAATACGACGACGGCGACGACGACGACAACAACGATGACGACGCAGGCCGAACAAACGAACCAACAACGCGCTGCGTTGTGAGAGAGAGAGTCACAGTCACTCAATCATTGGCGTCGTCGCCGTCGTTGTTGGCGCTCTCTCTCCTCTCTAGTCCACATGCTAAAAGGTTTTGCTTTACTTTTTGTTTTTGTTTATATGTGTTGTTTTTTTTTTATTCGTGTTCAACTGTTGTTGTTGTTGGTGCCGCTGCTGCTGCTGCTGCTGGTGCTTGATAACTGTTGTCAGTTGCATGTGTATTGAAATTCATTCATTCAAACCTTGTTGTCTGTCTCGCTTGCACGCATAACGAGGCGCCGCTAATGCCATTGCTGCCAACGTCTGTCTTCACTCCTCTCGATGTGTGTGTGAGTTGCGCCTTTTTTCTTATTGGGAAAAACTTATAGGAAAATGCTCGTCAGGAGATTGCAATGCGCTCATTTTTCTGCCCCCTATAGTTTTGTTTATTGAGCCGCAGATTGAGTGGAGTGCATATACACACATATGTAGTACATATGTATGTAGTAGTGAGAATGGCAATGGCCATAGAGGTGGGTGGCTGGGCGAGTGATTGTGATTGTGAGTGCTGACTTCCGACTACCGACTACCGACTACTGCTGAGTGTTTGGTAGTTTTCATCTTTTTTCTTTTAGTTAAGGGGAAGTGGAGGAGTCTTGCTGTTTGTTCCTGCTGTCGCTCCTGCTGCTTTCTATTGTTGTTTTTGTTGCTTATGAATTAAGTTTTTGCCTTGGTGTTGGGGGGCAAACATATGGTCAGAGCAGCGCCAGCTTTGCACTCGTTCGCTTCTTTGTTGTTGCAGCTCTTTGGCTTGTCGGTCCGGTCCAATGGCCGTGGGTAGTTCAAATTATTATTGTGTCTGGTTTGCTAGTTGTCGTGTTTCAAGCTGGCGTCTCGCTAAATCTGAGCTTCTCTCTTTCTCTGTGTGAGTGTGGATTTGGGATTTGGGATTTGGGAGGAGGTTGGGTTTGGAGTTGGGGAAGGCAATGCAATTGTAGGCAAGGCTTTGTTGGGGCTTCTTTGACTAGCTGCCAAAGGTCACATGGCCTGAAAGGAAAACAGGCAGGCAGGCAGCCAGGCAGGCAGCCAGGCAGGCAGGCATTCTCAAAGGTCAACGCTTGCGAAGACACTGAAGAAATGTGGCTTTATCGGAATGGTAAGTGAAATTCTGGGACTCCATTGATCCGGATTGATTTTTCTACAAGTTTTATGTACATTCATTCAAATGAATGTTTTGTGTAAAAACGTTTAAGCGTCTTATGTTTCACAGTTAATTCTTAGAACAGCTCTCAGTTCTGATTTGGCTTAAATATAAACAAGTTCGAAGTTCATGGAACCCTTTTACCCCAATGCTGAGCGAATTTTCATAACCTTTCCATAGCATAGAGGATAGAATTTTCACTTTGAAAATTAATAAATGCTAGATGGGAAAAGGTTGGCTGTCATTCTTGTTTTTATTTTTCAATGTGAAGGCAACCATCTCTCTGATATGTAAAACCAGGGGGTCTACACATTCACAATAAATTTGACATCTTAACCGAAGGAAAATCATCTATTTCAGGAACGCTCACAGCGCCTTCTAAAAATTGTTAAAAAAAAAAACTATCTATTTGGCTACCAATTAGAGCTTCCTCGGCAGTTTTTTCTGTAAATTGCCAAATCAGATCAATTCCTCCTGCTCTCTCCCAAAATGTACACGGAATATTAAATATTTCATAAAAAATAAGCAAAGAAAAAAAAATCACACACATAAAACAAATCTAAATAGCTCGCTCTTCTACTCTCTTTCTACTCTTTTTGTGCAAAGAAAAGTTCAAATTGTATCGAGAAGGCGAACTCAAAGCGGCAAGCGGTGAGCGGCGAGCGCCAAGTGCATTGCAGCAGCCGCGGGGGAGAGAGGGGCCAGCAACCTTAACCCACACACCAGCGAGTAACAGCAAGAATGACACCCACTACCCACTAACCGGAGGGCGCCTACCGCACACAGAGAGAGCCAAGTTAAGCCAAGCCAAGAGCAGTAATAATGCGTTGCAGCAGGAGAGTCGTCGGAGTCGCTGGCAGAGGTACAAACAACAACAACAACAGCAGCAGCAGCAGCAGTAGCCGCCGCCGTCGCCGCCATCGCCATCGCCAACGCAGCAGCCGACGCGGCAGAACCAACTGTGGGAAAAGAGAGATGGGGGACCAAAACTTCATGGGAGAGGAATGGCAAGACAGAGAGTGGGAGCGGGAGTGGGAGTTGGTTGGTCTAGGCTAGGCAGGCTGGGCACGCAGAGCAGTGAATGCAGGGCGGGCGGAGGGAGTGGGTGGTGCAGCCACCTACTCGGCGAGGCGACGCGACGTTCGGGCTGCTGCCGCTGCTGCCGAAACTCATTTCATTTCATTGCTGTTAGATTTTTTCCTCAGCGCTATTGTTGTTGTTGTTTTTGTTGCTGTTTTGTTTTTCTTGCTTTTCAACCAACCATTTCTTGTACAGTTTGGCATGTGTGAGTGTGTGTGTGTGAGTGTGTAAAAGGCAAACGCTTTCTTTCATTTTTTCGTACTTTCTTTCTCATTTAGACACATGAGCGCCAAACATAATTGACGCCAATCAATGGATGCAACGAAAGGGCTCATCAAACAAAAAAAGAGAGACAGCACTCATGTGCACATTTTTATTTGATTGAGACATTGATTGGCATTGATTTATGTCTCGTTGATACATGAAAAGGACTTGCAATAAATAAAGTATTTAAAAAACGATAAGCATGATTTTTAAATAGATGCTTTATTAAATTCCTTTAGAGCAGAACTTGGAACGCATTTATTAGTCTTGTCACACATTCGTAAGCATCTACAGTTTTCCAAATCAAAATTCCTTTATTCTTTGAAAAATTGAACTCAACACAAAATATAAATCAATACAGCAACTTAAATCGTTGATCGGTAAGTTTCTTGGAAATTTGTAATCTTTTAAAATTTAAACAAAATCACGATTTGCGAATTGATTTAAATGATTAAATAGAAACAATCACAATTCCCCCTCCCTCTCTCTTTAGCTACTCACTTTTCAAGAATTGCATGTAAACAGAAAACTGTTTTCTATGACAGTCTGAGTGCCACTAGCCCCACGACCCCGCCACACCCCACCACATATTACCAATTGGGAAAGCACTCCTCCGCCCGTTCGGTGCGAACTGCTCTTAAGAAATGCGCAAGTAAATACCAAGAAATTGGCGCACGACCCGCGACCATGAATATTTCCGTAACGAGTGAAAATGTGAATTCTGTGTGCTGACAAAGTTGTGCCACCTCCAACCCCCACCCCCAACAAGAACAACTAACTGAGCAGCCCATCCATCCAATTGGCAATGGATTGCAAGATGGGGAAATTGTTGGTCCTAAGCTGGGGCGAGTGCAATAAACAAAACGAACAAGTGTTTGTAATAACAACTACAACAACAAGAACTATGTATGCGGATGAGCTGCAGCATTGAAATCAAATAAGAATAGCACAGGCACTCAAGAGAGCGAGAGAGAAGCCGGTTTTACTTACAATTCACTCACTCATTCCGCCACTCGCAAGCGTTCGCTCTCTTGCGCTGGCCTCTCTCGCTGCTTGCTGTTATACATATGTGTGTGTGCGTCTGTGCGTATCCGCATGTTGGAGAAGTTTGAGTTGCAGTTGCAATCGAGCGGAGGGGCTCGAAATGTTTTCGAACTTGATTGAGCGCAAAAAAAGGACGATTTTCAATTGAATTTGTTAACTATTTGGATTTCTGTTCCCCTTAATGCACTTCCGATGGCAATAAGCTAAGCTTTGTCTCCGCTGTCAGCTATTTTCTTGTCAATTCATTTCGGTTGTCGAAAAGTGAAGAGCTCGTAAAATATTAGAAAATAAAATTCGATTTTTCCAAATTGCAACAAAATTTCTGCGGGTCCTTTCTAAGCGAAAATTTTCAATAATTACAATACGAGCTCTTTTTTTTGCATTCAAATTTTTGGGGGAAACCAAAATTCTCGCAATCGAAGCGCGAAGAGACAGAAATGCCGCTATTTACGGACATGGAGCGTCCACGTAGCCCCGTGGCTATTGTTAGACCCCGATCCTCTACAGTAGATCCTGTGCAAACTCATGAGTGGCGCCATCGCCGCCTGGGAGGCGCTGAACCGCTGCTGGTGGCCTCCGCCTCCTCTTCCATGACTGTGATAAACGTGTCCCGTTCCGCCGCTGGCAACGATGGCAACTCTGGCGGCACTCAAGTGAGCCGTAACTGTGCTGTTCCGCAGCCGCTTGCAGCTCCATTGGTGGCTACAGAGGAGACTTCTAGCTCCTCCGATGCGGACCAGCAGCCCTGCTGTAGTCGGAACTGTGCAATTCTCAGGAGGAGGAGCAGCTTCTTAACGCCGGAAACTGAGAGCCCGGAGAGCCCAGAGAACAGTGCCGAGGAGCCCTCCACATCAGCAGCAGCTGTTTCTGATGGCTTGGATAACGGCGCCATGGAGTCCAATGAAGAGCGCAATGGGTTGCCAGGACAGCCAGAGAGTGGGAGCATTGCGACTGCTGGCTGGGGTCTGCATTGCAGCAGCACTCGAACGCATTTGCCGCACCAGCAGCAGCGGGAGGAGCGACAACTCTGGCAGCGGATGCGTGCACAGCTCTGGCAGCGCCAGCTGGGACGGCAGACTCTGCGGGAAAGCTACTCGAATACCACCTTTATATTGCCTCAGCGTCAATTGAGTGGCAACGACAGCCCTGGCCACAGGGAGCACACAACGGACCATCGATGCCAGGAGAGCAAACGAGGCAAACGAGGCAATAGAGGTGTGCCGGAACGACGACGTCTTCCCAGCTTCCCGTCGACCAGCCGGCGTCTCTATGAAGCGCCGCCCTTCTCCACCATCACCATGGATGCCGCTGATGCCGTCAGCCGACGACAAGCCCTCGACATATCGATGCTGCACGAGTCCTCGAGCATCGCCGATTGCCACATGGAGTCCACACCGATCTATATGCCGCGCACCTCCATCTATTTTCCCGGCGTGGATCTGAATGTGTTGGCGCCAGCTCCGCCGCCAACGCCCGCCAGCACCCCAGAGACCACGCCCGGCTCCTCCCCAGACTGCACACCATCGTCCACGCCAGCCCTGACGCCGGCGGACACACCCGCCCTAACGCCCGTGCCGAGCAACAGCAATGCGAACGCCGTCCGCTCCTCCATCCGTCGCAGCCGACGCATTGCGAATCGACAGCAGCGTGTTCACGCTCGTGAGCAGCTGCGTGAGCAACAGCGTGATCAGCCCGTGGCCCAGCCACATCGCAGTCAACTGAAGAATCTGCATCCGCCCCATTGCTGGAATCCAAACGATCATCGTCCACAATCCCCACAATAATCGGCTGCTTTACTGGATGTGTGTGAGTGCGTGAGCCTTCTCGATGTCCTTCGACTAATCTGAAAGCTCTGCGGGCTACATTTACTATTCGGCATTAACTTTGAAGGACCCTCGATGATGAAATGCTCGTACTGTTGAATCCGAACTATCGTACAGTTTTTTAGGAACGAAATTTGTTTAAGCTCGAATTGAAAAGAAGAAACGTTGTACAAATTCTGAATAAAATCTCTTTAATACGAGCGCTCGCTAGCTTGGAATGCTCGCTTCAAGTGCTTCGAATCTTTTGAATGTACTTAACAAATTCTTCAACTTGCAGACCTCCTCCTCCTTTTTGAAGTCGTTTAAAAACTAATCGAAATATACAGAAAAATAAAGAATTCGATATCGATATCAGTAAGGAAATTTTTCTTAGCTACAGATAATCGCAAATGAGATTATATCGCCAGATCTGATGTGGTTTTGAAGGCCACAGCCGAAACGCTCTGGAAAGAAATATTTCATTCGATCCGGAATGAAGCTTCAAATATTTTCGCAATTTAAAAATAATGTTCTTTAATTCCTTTTAACTGAATTAAGACCAGAATAGTGCTATGACCCAAAATATTGAAATAACGATCATTTAATAAAAACTCATCATCAGTTACTTGGGCATTAAAATATTTTCAAGGAAAGGCAGTGAGTGCCGGAACTAACTGATATATTTTATATTTAATTGCCCCTTTTCGACATGAGCTCTAAATTGTGGACCGAAGCAAAAGCTCAACTCCCAACGCCGGCCGCCCCAAAAGAGCCAAAAACTCACTCACTCAGATGAAACGCACTCAGAAAGTATCACTCCGTCACACACGTGTGCGGGCGCACTTCTCGACGTGCTCAATTTTCGATAATTCGCATAATAAAAACCAAAACCAAATCGTATACGACATACACAGACGCACACACACACACACACACACTCACACATGCGCGCATACATACAAATGCTTGCGAACAGAACAGCGAGACCAGTACAGGCGCAAGTGTCACACGACATGGAAGAAGAAATATAAAAAGGAAAAAAGAACACAAAAATAAAAACGATTTAAGCCCCGCCCCATTTGATTGGCGAGTAAAGCAGACGACGACGTCGTCAATGGACACACACGTGAGGCTAAAGCAGCGACAGCGACGACAACGTCGACAGCGATAGCGACATGTGTGTGAGTGTGTGTGTGCGTGTGTGTGTGGTCGCGCAGGTAGTTGTTGGCAGCAAGTGGCGAACAGACGCAACATCATTCATCGAACGAAGACGACGACGACGACGACGACGACGACTATGCGACTACCGAGGCAGAGCAGCAGCTGCGGTGGCAGAGCAGCAGCAGCTCAGAAGAAGCAGCAGGAGTCAGAAGGCAGCAAACGTTGCAGCATCCCCAACAACAAAATTTGTTCCCTCAACTGTTTTTTGTTGCTGTAATAAGTTAAGTTACAAAAAACAAAAATAACCAAAAACAGTAATAGCAGCAACAACAACAGCACTAGCAGTGGCATTTTATTTTATGGCGCTCACTCGCTCGCACAAAACGCCATTGAATTGAGCTTAAGCTGTCGCTCTGCCCTGCTCCCATATGTGTTTGCATGTGTGTGTGTGTGTGTGAGAGTGCGGCTTTTTTTCAACAGCTTTGGCTTTGATTTCTTTTGCTTTAAATTGTTTTTTTTTTTAAATTTATTTTTCTTTATGCAATGCGCTCTCACCGAACACTCTCTCAGTTGCGCACGCGCTCATCTATGCTGTTGTTTTTGCTGTCGCCGGTGGGTTGAGCTGAGCGGCATTTCGTTTTGAGTGCGGCGCTAACTTTTTTACTCAGCTCTAAATATTTGTTGTTGGTGCTGCCTCTGCTGCCGCTAGCTGCGACGCACACACTTGCATGCATAGGTGTAAAAGAGCGCGCGCTATGCAGGTGCCGTCGCTTTTCTTATTATTATTATTATTCTTGTTGTTGTTATTGCTACCGCTGCTTAGGCTATTGTCGTTGTTGTTGCTTCTGCTTCTGCTGTTGCTGTTGCTTTTGATTGAAATTATGATTTTTTATTATTAGTTGTGCGTGTGTGTGTGCGTGTGTGTGGATCTGAGTGTGAGTATGTGTTGGCTTAACTGTTAAAGTGTCATATTAGCGTTGTTTTTGGTTGGTTGATTCGTTGCCTTCTGTGTGAGAGCGCATGAGTGTGTGAGTGTGAGTGCGCGTGGATGTGTGCATCAAATTGATTTGATTTGTTTGGCATTTGATTTTTGATTTTCATGTTCATGTTCATTTTCGTTTTCGTATTTATTTAATTATTTTTTGGCCACACACTTGAGAATTTGTCACAGCCTCTTTGCATTTTTTGGCAGAAAAGCCACTGCGTTTTAATTTATTTATTTGTAGTTTGAAAACTTTTATCTGTTTCACGCGCCCAATAAAAATGTCTGTAAACAGTATATGTGTGTGTGTTTTAAGTTGTTGTTTTTGTATTCAATGAATCATGCGGCCAATCAAAAATGACGAAGCAACAGTTGGTATACTTGGTTTTATTTTTATTCCATTCAAATAATTGAATTAAATATTAATTCATTTCATAACAAATCGAATATGCATACATTTGTTATTAAGAATACAAAAAATTTAATATCAAATAATCCATTTATTTAAGCTGGTTTAGGGAACATTATCATCTATTTGATCTTCTTTTCGAAGTTATGATTCAGCTTCAAAAAATTCGGAAAAACTAATTTCACAGATTTCGTTGTAATTAGCTGGGATTTGATTTTCGAAAAGTTTGCAACGCTTCTAAATCTCTTTTAAAATGGACTCTTCGTATTTATTATCGACCCATGTTGTAGGTGAGCTTTAATTTTCCCGATATGTACTATAATTTGTATGTTTTTTTCTTAAATTACTAATTAATTATTATGCTAAGCTTTAAAAAAATATTCACAATAAATAACTTCTATATTGATTTACAAGTGTAGGTTTGGAAACTGATGTTAAAAATAATGTTTTGTGATTATACAATATTTGTGGAAGACAAATGCTATTAGTAACCATTTTTATAATCGCCTTTTTTTAACTCGATTAAGACTTAATTAGCAAAATAAATTCTTCTATATTTATACGAATATTAATTGCCAAAGCCTCTTTATGCTTTAGGGAAACAAACCTATTTCAAAAGAATGTGTGGCAGATCAGTCAATACCTCACCTGCTCAGCTCAAAAATTGAATGCCCAAAATAAGGGAATGTGAGAAAGAGAGAGGGGAAGAGGGAGAGAGAAGGAATAGGAAACTGCTGCGCCAAACACGCCCATTTGATGCTTTAATTACCATTAATTAGGCCTAAACACAAAAGGCATTTTAAACTGCAGTCAAACACTTTCCCTTTCAAAAACGAAACAAACACACACACATACATATAAACATATGTGTGTACATACATACATACATACATATGTACATAGCCAAGTAAAGGTGGCTATGAATTGCAAGCCTTGTTGTTGTGGTTTTTGTTGCGCCGCAGGACATCAGCTGGACAGACAGATAGACAGACGGGCGGACGGGCGGACAGGCGGACCGAGACTGACAAACTCAGTCTCTGAACCTTTTGACCTTTGTTGTAAAAACAATACAACAACAACAACAACCTGAACAGCAACAAATTGCGAGCAACAGTTGAAA
This sequence comes from Scaptodrosophila lebanonensis, assembly GCF_003285725.1. Taxonomy (NCBI): domain Eukaryota; kingdom Metazoa; phylum Arthropoda; class Insecta; order Diptera; family Drosophilidae; genus Scaptodrosophila; species Scaptodrosophila lebanonensis. The sequence goes on along the minus strand of NW_022060589.1, from coordinate 911,029 downwards.
ATTCACACGCGCAACTTTTTTTTTGTCTTTTCAATGCTGCTGCTGTTCGCGTTCTTGTTGTTGTTGCTGCTGCTCTTGTTGTTGTTGTTGTTGCTGCTGCTGCTGGCCAACTGGACATGGGAACACGCACTGCCTGCCTCTGCCTCAGCCGCTGCCGCTGCCACTGCCACCGTTACCGCCACTGTTGTTTGTTGTTGCTATAATATTTGCATTGTTTTGCAATAAACGCGTGATAATTGCACACACAAACAAACAAACAAACAAATACACACAAACACACACACACACACGCATACGAGTCGCACATGAAAAGGTGTTGCTGTTGTTGTAAAAAGACCAAAGCGAAAGAGCCAGGAAAAGCCAAAGCCAAGTGCATGCCGAGGGTTGTGCGTCTAAGCTGCGACGCATTGCAAAAAAAAAACAACAACAACAACAGTATTGGCTAAGGGCGAAGGGGCGGGGAGGGTTGAGCCTGCCCTTGGTGCGTGCGCCGTGGATTTTTTTTTTGCACCGCGACGGTGGCGGCGGCGGTTTGCAAAAATGAAAATGAACTGAAAAAAAAAGAAAACAACAAAAACTGAAACCGTTGTAAATGCTGAGCGCAAATTTGTGTTGTTGTTGCTGTTGTTGCTGTTGTTGTTGTTGTTGTTGTGTGGTGCGAATTTCAGGCAAGGGCTTGGAGTTGAGCTCGTGTCGTGGAGAGGGAGAGAGAGTTGGGAGGAGTGAGTGAGAATTCGAGGGCGGGGGCTTGTGTGCGCCGCGGCAAGCAACAGGCGGTTTTGTCTGCTTGTCAGTCAGTCCGTCAGTTGGTTCTGTTGGTCTATGTGTTAGCTCTGACTGTTGTTGTTGTTGCTGTTGCTGTAACTGTAGTTGTGTAATAGATAAATGATTAGAGCTGTTTACATAGCTGCGGGCCATGCGGCCATAGAATGGCCGTGAAAACGAGGCATGAGTGCTTAATGTTCTGGGAGGTGCATGCCTCAAGGTGCGCGGGTTGAGGGTCGAACATGGGGTGGCTTTGTTTAGTGACGAGTTAAGTTATGCAGCGGAAAATATAATTGGCTGCCAACTGAAATGCGTCGCTCACACTTGGCACACCTCGTCCTACTATCAACGATTCTAAATATTTCCAAAATATTATTGTTGCATCTTTTCAAATAAAATAGCTAAGAGAGGCGGCCAATGTTTATCAGCAAATCTGAATTATGTTTCTCAAAAAAAAACTTGGTGTAGGAGGTCTAGAGTGAAAAAACTGTGTATAGTTAGGCACTCAAGGACTTTACGCAAAAGAAGCTGGAAAACTCTTGGGGACTGTTGTCCGATCTGAGGCATGGGTGGCAAATCCGGGACTGTCTTGGCCAACTCTTGTCCGTCCAAGGAGAGTGTCCGCTTAAGGGGATATTCAAATACTTAGTACACCGAACTCATGTTCTACAGGGGTGTCCGTATAAAAGAGCTGTCCATTGAGATAGTCTTCACTGTACTCACGTTTGCAAAAGCAAGAGGTGCCAGAAGACAGCTAAAAACTTCTGGGGCTGCGACACACATCTTAACTGCAAATGTTTGGAAAAATGAAAACTTTGCCAGTTACTAGATTTTTCTTTTCTAAAGATCTTTATTGTATTGATTTTTTTTTTCCTTCTTTTACATCGACAGCTTTGTTCGTCGATGAATTAAATAAATATAAACGCACGAGAATAATTCAAATCAAAATCGAATGATTTAAAAATAAATCATGACAGCATCAGCTGCTGGCAGAGTATGCCTATAACAACCTTTTAAGTTGGCCTAAGTATCACATAAGCACCCACCGTATGGAATTATAGAAAAATTGCCAACAGCGAGGGAATAAACATTGTACACATATTTATTTTAGTCATTTAACTATTTTTATAAACTTAAATGTTTTCAAATTTTCAAGCATACAAATGAGCTTCTCATCGTCCCATCTGTTGTGGGAACTATTGTTCCAATACAGCTTTACTAAGAAGTGTTAAATTTGGATCGCTTGTAAATAATAATATGACGCATTTTAAAATTAATCCAAAAATGCTAAAGAGCTGCCTCTTTGCGTTCTAAGCAGAACTATTCTAGCAGCTCTGTTTTTCTTCTTCTTAGAAAGGATTTACTATTGTTTGGACAGTATTTTAAACTGGTTAATCGAGATGTTCAGAAGAGTGAAGGCAAAGCAATGCATCATGGATTGTCGATCAGTGCGGTGCTTTCAATCAATCAAAGGGCTGAACATCCTGCTACTGGCCCACTTGTTTAGGCTGCCCAGCTGCGTCTTCTTCTTCTTCTTATAATACACACACACACACATACACAGACACACAGGCACTCTGCAACAATTCCGTTGTGGGTCTTGGCTTCAATTAAACACCTCTGCTCATTACCTCTGGCGAGAGGGTTGGCCGTTCGGCCGGCTGTGCCATTCCGTTCCGTTCGAATCTCATTTGCATATTGCAGTCGTAAGAAGCTGAAACTGAAAAGAAGTTCTTTCTGGCTGCTGGGTGCTATGCGTGTACTCGCTCGTATATGTTATGAGGTGTGCCATCCCACTTCCTAGTGGGTAGGCAACAAATTTTCTGTTTCTTACACAAATTATTATAATCAAGACTTGGTCGACAACTACTGCCGACTGGAGAGTGCACAGTGCAGGGTGCAGGGTGCAGGGCGGAGGGTCGTGTTGCGAGCATACATACATACATCTTGGCTATGTAGGGTGCTTGAAGGAATGGCAGCTGCCGCAAGTTTCGATTACGACTAATTTATGCGCAGCATAGGAATGTGTCCGAGTCCGGGGCAAGAAGCAGGGAAGAGGCAAACAGAGGAGGCGCCGCCGCCGCCGCCACCGTCAGTGCCGCTGAAGTGTGGCAACAGCGGATATGTACAGTCGATATCTGTTATATGCTAATATCGACAGGGCACGATTCGCAGCGCCTATTTCTTCTAAGCTTTCCAACAGACTTCTGGCCATTCTTGAGAGTCTTGGACTGCGGCAGGGGCAGGAAAACAGACAGTTGCATACTAAATAATCTTCTATTTGCAATGTATTTTATTGAAGTCTCATATGTGCTTTAAGCCATGGTCGTGAAGGGAGTTAGCTTGCACAACAATCCATTCAATTTTTCCAGTTCAAGTTATGGAAGTAGAAACGCTAAAACAACCTTTTGTCAGAGGCATTATAATTTCTGTTTTAAAATGTTTATAAGCCCCAAAAAGTTATTCTACTTTGAGTGATTATATGTTATATTATATATATTATAATGTATATATTATATGATATAGTGGACCGATTCTGATACAACTTCCGATGATAGTGAGGCACTATAGAGCACAAATAAATATAAATTCTGCTCAAGGCATTGCAAGAAACAGAAATATTGTTGGTCCCCAGCTAGATTTCTGCACCGATCGTATGACAGCTATAAGATATAATGGGTCGATTTTGATGAAGCTTCACAAACGAACAAATACCTAATAAAGTCACGATTTATTCAGAAACAAGAAAGTTATGCTCTTGCACCGAATTTTTCCACCGATCGCTATTATGGTAGCCATATATAATAATGAGGCTATATATATATGGTTTTTAGAAAACTTGGTCTGCATATTAATGAGATAGGTCTACGTACGTAGTTTGGTGTCCATAGCTATAATGGTGCAAAAGTTCTCGGGGCTCATACAGACGGACAGACTACAAACAGATCGATAGACTGTCTCGTTTATGTCGATTTAACTCGTCATGGGAAATATTTGTGCTCGCTTAGAACTACTTTGGGGGCAGTTGTGTTGTAGAGCATCAGCAATTTGTTGTACAGCGTTTGAGATTTTGGAAAAGGTGGAACACATACCTATTTATGTATTTATCAACACTCTTATATAAAGTGATGAAACGATTATGAAGATGTTGCACTGCCTCCTCTCAACGATAAACAAACATATCAAATATATTCGAGTATACGAGCATAGGATCTACATATGCTCGTGTCTTCTGAGCCGCACATGCATCGATAGCTTTTCATATATGTACATAGTTGTACGTCTATGTACTATATGTATGAATGTATGTTTGTCTGTTTGTATGTTTGTCTGTTTGTATGCTTGTATGTTTGTATGTATGTGCGAGCACAAGTATGTTGTACAGTTTGCTGCCAATTCCCACCGACACATGCAGCTTTAGCAATTGAAATCGCAATTGTGTTCAGATCACATTTCGCAAGCACATCCTTTAACGCCTCAGCAATCGTGTTTTGTGTGTTTTGCAATTGTTGCGCCTGTGGCTTTAATTGGAATTCGCTAGATACATTTCAGCAGACTGGCCGCGCTTTTCGTTCTAATTACGTCTATGGTGGAGAGCATACGATACCTGCGCTTCGCTTCGGTTTGATAATAGATTGTTGACTCCCCTTGAAATGGCGTCTAAAGATACAGCAGCCCCAGGTAGTGGTTGCTTGTTTTGTTCTTCTTCTTCTGCTGCTGCTGCTGGTTACATGAGCTGCCAATCCCCCTCCCCCCACTCCACTCCTCCCCATCGTACCGCCATCGACCCTACGCCTCGGCGACATTGTTGCTGACGGGCAGCATTTGTGAGCGAACGCCTGCAATCCGATGGACATTGGATAGTATTTTTATTTGTTGTATATTGTATATTGTTGTTGTTGCTATTTATTTCTATGTAGCAGCTTCGCAACAGAGACAAAAGACAAAAGGCACGTCACTCGGGTTTTGAATTACAGCCCTAGCTATAGCCATAGCCATAGCCATAGACATGGCTATAACTATAGTTATGGCAATAGCTAATGCTAATGCTAATGCCGATCTGTGCCGCTGTTTTGATCGTGTTTAGGAATTGTAATATGAATATGCGCGTGATCTTGTGAATGCGCCGCACAGAAAAGAAAAAAACACAAGAAGCAGATTGAAAACAAAAAATAATACATAACGTATAAATAAATTTGCATTTCAATTGTAAATGTGCTTGGGCGCTTTTCCTGAAAAGCCAGCCCCTTCACAAAAGGTGGGGGATATCAAGAGTGTTTATTATGAAATCTATCGCAGCACACTTTTGTATCGCCTTTTGTACTACGACTACGACTACTACTACTTACTACATGTGAACATGAGAAACGATCATTTACGGAAGAGTACCTACAGACAGTTTTCAGGCCTAAATAAGTGCGGTTTAAGGAACATCGAAAGTGCATTCTCTTTCTAAAAGCAACAAGTTGCTCTAAGAACTCTGAATCGATTGCTGCTCTATTGTTCATGGACTAGGTTCTATTAATTTATAACTCTCTATCTCCGCCTCCTTTTCTTCATTATTTGATTATTTTTTAATTTTATTCATGCTCTTACAACGTAATGATTAATTTTGAGTTTTACTTTACAACTTAACTAATAATCATTATTTTTGAGCAAAAAAATAAAACGTATAAAGTAATGATGATTCCTTAAGTTTTATTTTTTTTTTAATCAAAAATATACCTCAAGTTGTAATTGTCCCTGCATTTTTCGTAGAGAATAAGGACAAAATTTATAAGCCAAGACGAGCCCCTAAGTACAGCTTTGGGCTAAAAAAAATATCCTTAAAAAAATATGTTCAGGCAAAGTTACAGCTTGAGTTTTTTTTTGATAAAAAAAAAGAATAATCTTTATTGTTTGGGTTTTATTTTTGTTGCTGAAAAATAATGATTACGAATAAAGTATTAAAGTAAAACTTCAAATTTTTAATTTTTTAAGCCATGCATAGATAATCCTAATACAAGGATAGACAAGGATATAAAGGAAAATTCCTCGCTTTCTCAAAGATACTGTAAATGAATGATTTATTCGTTAAAAAAATCGTTATTTACTGTCCCTGCTTCTTAGTTTTGAAAATGTTCTAGAGTTGGTCACAGCGCTGCCGATTCTGTCCTTTTCAAAAAGGATGTGTTTGCCGTAGTGCCCTCCTCAGCTCCAACTCTCGTCTGCGATGTACAATTAGAATCCCGGCAGGTTTCGGAGACCCGGTACGCATATGAGTTACTTGCTAAGAAGTCGACGGCAGTCCTCTATCTATTGTTCTTCAAATATATAAATTAAAAATTATCCCATATGAATAAATGAAGCTTCCTTGCGCTAACTAATGGTTGTAAGCTTCTCTTATGGAATGAAGATTATCAAAATGTGAATTAAATAATTACAAAAATTAAATAATTACAAATAAGGGACTTGAAGATAGAAGTAGATGCGTAATTTTATTTGCGTTTTAAAGTTGCTATTAAAGTTAATGTAAATAAATAAATACACTTCTCTTCAAATGGGTTTTAATGGTATTCAGACCATTCCTTGATTTGTTCGATGTGAAGTAGGAGCTTGGCTGGGATCCATACCCTACCCCCCCAACATCATCCAATCATCGAACACACAGTTGGCACCGAAAACCAATTGCAGGGAAATCAAAGTTTGGGGATTTGCATAAAAATCGCATTGCTCATCATCAGGAGCGGGCGCTAAGTGCCCAACTGTCGAATGCAGCAGATTTATGGTCGCTGCATATGCCAGGCCGGAAGATACAATTACCAATAATGTTGTAGACGGGCGCATTTATAAGTACACAATATTATAGATACAATTTGAAGTGCGCAGATACATTTGGTGTGCAATTATGTTCCACAACGTCCTGCGGGAACACAAAATGCCAAATGTTTGCTTTTGCTTTTGCCACTGCCACTGCCATTGCCTTTGACCTTTTGTAATTACAACAAAAACAACAGCAACAGCAACAACAAGAACCAGAGGACAGCACACTCTGGGGTGCAGCAACATTTTCAGGGTGTATCTGTTTAATATGCAAATTTGCACTTTTTACATGTGCACCAACAACAAAGAGACTGGGAGATACCCAGACAGTCGACAGATAGGAATTTGAAGATCATTCGAACAGCTGCCCTTGAGACTGGGCCGAGTTTTTTTTTTTTTAACGTTTATCGCTGAGCCAAGCTGCAGACACTTGCAGGGACTGCTCGCAAAGCGCAGATATTCCTGATATTTCACATTTGATGTCCTCACGAAAAGGCAACAACAATTGCCACAGAATGCTGCAATTGTTGTGACAAATCTTTGATTTCCATATTATAATAAATTAGTTTTTTCAGCCACCAATGATGAGATGATGGTTACATAATGCTGGTTATTGAAAACATCTATAGATCTACAGAAAACATCAAATGTGAACCAACAAAGCAGCAGAATAAGGACTGAAAATTGCTCTTGACACACTTCTTCAGATATGAAGATATAAATCGGTGTCGGATTCGTTATTCGATATGCTGGCCATTTTTATAAGCTTTTTTATTTCCTTAGTTTTATTTAGTTTAAGTTTTCTATTTGTATTGTTTCTTTTTCTTTTACATCGACTGCATTGTTTGTCGATGAAATAATAAATAAATACAAATAAATATAAATTTATTTCGTCAACAGGTTTAAGTGTAAAAGATAAGAGAGCTCAACAAAATATTCCACAAACTTAAGAATAATGTCCATGAATGCCTGAGAGACGTTATTAGAACTAACTAAAAATATTTACCAGTTACAAAAGAAAACATGATGGGATGATGGGATACCAGCATGAATGAGAACAACATTCTCAATATTCAGTTTGGTTCCAATATCTTTGTAAACACAAAGTGTTTCATATAAGAACCTTTCGAAGTCAGATTCTTTGTAAGACTGTATGGCTATACGTGTATGTTATAGTGTGTGTGTGTGTGTGTGTGTGTGTGTGTGTGTGTGTGTGTGTGTGTGTGTGGGTGGGTTTGGGTTTTTATTCTAATTATTAGATAATTAGATTACTCAAGGCGAAAGAAAACCAATTGCCAAATGTCGTCAACGATTTTTCCGGAGCTGGGCTATGCCTAGAATAATTCTTATAGAGCAGATAGGAGTGTGTGTGTGTGTGAGAGAGAGAGAGAGAGAGAGAGAGAGAGAGAGAGAGATCGAATGAATGATGATAACTTCTTTCGAAATACGCTTATATTTCAAAGTTATTTGTATCCAAAAATCTGTTTCCATAACTAAATCGATGCTATTATTGAAAGTTTTTGCTTCCGCATTTGAAGTATTGCCAAGTTGTACGGTGCTATCTCCTGAAGTTCCGCATTCATTACAATGCCTGGCATTATAGGTTATACAATATCAATTTCTTCGAACCCCATGCGCTCCAAGTTCCCATGACGCTGCCCTAAGTATAGTCCATTGGCAATTACATGTGCTCGTAAGTCTTCAATTTGAAAGCCACTTTCCATGGCAGTCAGCAAAGCTATAATTTTGGGTGGTCTCTATACCTGTGGTGCTGTGGTGGTGCGGTGGGGGGTGTGGTGGGAAGCTGTTGGGCTTTGGGCGTTGGGCGTTGGGCGTGGCAGCACGCAAAACAGTTGAAACTGTGTCGTTTGCTACGCATTGACACGCTGTGTCATTTATGTGTGGGTGTGTGAGTGTGTGTGCGTGTGTGTGGCATACAATAATGCTAAAGATACAAACGTATCTAATAGATACATGTGAAAATCACGCATTTGACGACGACGACGCAAACGAGCAGGCTGACGACAACGACGCTGGGAAAGTCAATGAATTGTGGTATTGAGTTAGCAGAGCAGCAACCGCTTTTGCGTTTTGTGCCCGTGTGCATCCATGAGATACTCATGACATGCGAACGTGTTATGACAATGGGCAGCAGTGGCAGCAGTGGCAGCAGCAGCAGCAACGGCTCAGAATGGTAACGTCGCTGAAGACTTGGCAACGACGCGTCGACTACACATTCTTTGTGTTCTGGTCTATTAAGCAATGCACTTGGCTGCCTGCCACTCCAAAGTATCTTAAAGATACAAGTTAACTAATAATTAGCCGCTGCAAAATTGCAGCCTCTTTTTGTTGTCGTCGTCGTCGCAGTCGTCGTCGCAGTCATCAGCGTCATCGTCAGCAGCAACTTACGAAATATCTGTAATTTTTTGTTTTTTTTTTGTGTTTTTTTTTGTTTTGCTTGGGAATTTTTCAACATCAACTGCAGCGTATTTTGCATTGAATTCGATTGTTCAGTTGACTATATAGTCGAGCCGTGGCCCCGAATCTCGCTGGCCCCCAACCCGCTCTGCGCGGTCGCAGCAACATCTTCGTCAACTTTCAAACTTATTGTTTTCATTTTCATTTTCGTTTGCGTTCGTTTCGTTTATTGTTGCTTTGTACTTTGAGTTTTGGCATTTATTGCCGCTTGTGATTTTTTTCATTTTTTTTTATTTTTATTTTTATTTTTTTTTAACTTTTTCGTATTTTGTTTGTTCAAGTTTTGAGTCGAACCGGGCCGGGGGCCAAGCAGGGCAGGCCAGGCCTGGCTAGACCCGGCCCGGCCCGGGCCGCCTGTCTATTAAATTACACGTTTGGCAATCGCTCGCCGGTTTTAGCTGCAATTTTCGGTAGCGTATAATGGACCACAATTTTATTGACATTATTTTAATTAGCAGTTTTTGTCAGTTGTTGCTGTTGCTGTTATTGTTGCTGTGTTGCTGTGTTGTTGTGTTTTTGGTTTTCTGGCACTCGCATTGTTCATACGCAAGTCACTAATTGAGGTTAATGGGGTTTCTTGAAATCGTTCGAGCAGCATTCGTTATTATACGATTTATAAGCATATACACATATAGACATATACTACCTATATCTTCATATATATATGTATAGTTATTGTACACATAACTGCACTAATAAAAAGTTGTTAACTAGACTTTGAAATGCAAAGTTGTTGCACAGATTTGCAAAATATTGGAATAGAACTTCAACTATTCAGGGCGAGATCGAGCACAGAGGGATGATTCATTAACCGGAAACCGAGGCACAGCTGCTTGTATACACCTGGATTGAGGTTCAGTTCATTCAACCCCTCCAATAATTAGTGCCCAGAACTAGTTAAGGAATTGCTTAATTCTTATAATCGGTTCCATTAATTCATTTTTGAGCAATCAAATCGTTTCAGACTTTACTTATAACTCGCTTTTAAGTCTAAATTCAACTCTTAAGATTTTTATGTCATTTTGAATGTATTTTAAAATTAATATTATGAAACAGGAAACCCACAAAGTGATTTCGTTTCTGAAGCATGATTTCAAAAATTACTTGCAGCTTTAAAAAATCGGTAAAAGTGGTCTCTTATATAAAAATATCAAACTGTTCTGTTATGGCCAAATCGGCAGGCGATTCTGCAGCATAATAATAATAATAAACAGAAATAAACAATTAAAAAAAACATGAAAAATTGAATAAGAAAAAGTAGGAGCAAGAGAGTGGTTTAAAAATTAATTAAAAATTTCTTTAATTTAAAATAATAGAGACTTGTAAACTTGACAAATATCTGGTTACAAACTTTTTCAGATAGGCGTACTTTTTTTTATTGTCTTCTCAAATATGTCTAGAGCTATGTTTTTTTTTTAAATTTCATTTAAAGAACAATTATATAACTGATTGTTAATATCTTCTTGTTTAAATTCAGTTGCGGAAGATACCAAAAGCATTTCAAAAATGTACTTTGAAACTGTATTTCCATCGAGTGTTTGAAGATATTTCACACAATTGAAATTGATTCATCAGATCACATTTTGGCAAAACGAGTCTTTTGGAATGCGCGTGGCATTATATTCTTGATTGATTATCATTAGCAATGCGGAGAAAAGACACAATTGTCTGATGAGTTTAATTTTGGCATCGAAACTCACGTAACTACCAAAAGGGTTCAAAACAACGTTTGCCAGGACTTGCTCTCTAAAACTGACATCCTGTGAACATTCAAAATCGTGTTCTACAGCCCATATGGTTGGGCAAAAAATGTAAAGAGGAAAACATTAAAAAACTATTTGTCGGTTTTTGCAGAACTTGTTTGCATCATTAATTTGCATTAATTCCGAATCAAGGAATGTGTGCTGCCTTTTTTGTTGTGTTTTTTTTTTTTTTATAATTTTTTGTTATTATTTGGCTTGGCAGCACAATCGAATTGCAACAACAACAATTGAGCATATGTGTAACAGACGAGGCGGCAGTCGGCGGTCGACGGTCGACGGTCGACGGTCGGCAAGGAGCGTCACGTCTTGCGACATTGCCTAATGACATTTTTGAGGTTGACAGCAAAGGGTTTTTCTGCCCGAAGGAGAAAGGAGCAACAAAGTGAAAGAAAGCAAGAAACGGGAATGGGAATGGGAATGGAAACAGGCGAAAAAACGCATATGACATTTGTTTATTTGCATCATTTACCTTGAACGGGCTGTGGAAATAAATGAAATGTGAAGGGCGAGCTCGAGCTGGAGAACGAGCTGCAGACGCTGCAAAGTATGCTATGGAAAAAGTAAAGGATTATTAATGGTCCTGCTGACAAGTGAAGTGGCAAAGTCTCAGTCTCAGTCGCAGTTTCTGGTTCAGTCGCAGACGCGGCCACACACATTAGGTTGCGCTCTTCGTATGTGATTTATTGACATTTGGGGCATTTAGCGAACGCACACTCTAACTCTCTCTCTCTCTCTCTCTCTCACTCTCTTTCTCCTACTCTCCTTCTCGCTCTCTTCGACGGAATGCTGCCGCTGGGGCATTAGCATAAACCAAAGTCATTTCATTTGGCTGCTTTGGCACAATTTGTAAAAATGATTAATGCTTCAAAGTCAATAGCGCGACATCCTGGGAAAACCTTAGAGCCGCAGAACCTCTGATACTCCGGAGCTCAGGAGCTCAGCAAGTGCGTGAGTTTATGGTCGTGTAGGTGCCTAGCTCTCTCTCTCGCTCTCGCTCTCGTGCATGCTCTCTTTGTTTGCCAAATTGTGTGCGTGTGTTGTTGCATCATCAACTTCATTTGCATAATTCAGAAAATGCGTGAGAATCGCATTCGTTGGCTGTGCCCTTGAATTTATTGTTATCATCGGCATTAGCGTTGATTGCTTATGCGTAGCTACGCATCCAGCCACCCAGCCAGCCAGCCAGCCAGCCAGGCAACAAGTGAGCCCACTTGCCAATCTCCCCTATCCCCTATTTCGTATCCCCTACCCAGAACACACACACACACAACAACGAACAAACAAACAACAGGCGGCAGAAGCAACATGCTCATTATTAACTACTAAATAACCAAACTGCAACGTGCAACTGTTGCAGGGCAGCCAACATATGCATATGGCCACACAGATGCCACCGCCATCGCCATCGCCGAACGATTACACACAAATACACAGTGGAGCCTGCTTAAGTTGCTACCAGATTTTCCTCATGGTTTTCTCTTAAATATAACAATGCCTTCATCTCAGTTGTAGTTGCTCATTATAAACTTTTGCTGTCAAATTTGGAGTCCATTTAAAATGAACATTAATGTGTGCATGTAAAGGAAATGATTATAAATACTTTCTTTAATAATAACCTTTAAAGCATAAAATGAAAAGTATATCAATTTTGAATGCAGATAACTTTTTACATGGCATTATCAAATAGAGAATGCGATTGGATTTCAGAAAAAAATTGTGGACAAAAATAATTCTTTGATTAATATACCATATTATAGAAGCCTCTAATATTTATGGATATTCATATTCAAGTAATGGATAAGAAATTCTCATGATTTGGAAATTGTATATTTTTCAAGAGTTTTACATTTTATAATTATGAAACCATTGACAGTTGCTAAGCATTGCTTGAAATATATATATTGCTATATATTGCATTATAATTCCTTGTTTCAACTCTAACTTACAAGGGGTAGCAGGGGGTGGAAAAATAAATAAATAAACTAAATTTATATTAAAACAAGTTTATTATGCTTAAATCCTTTCTCTATATCGGTATATACTTGTACTATATATGCCCCACAAAAATATTCAAAAGTGCTTTACAGTTTCCTTAACAGTTGGGTTGCTTTGCACACAAGTTTTTCCATCATAATAGCTAAATATTTTATTATTATTATTTGCGGGTTGGTCTAGTCGACCCAGGCTCCACTGTAGCATATATACGTGCGTTTTTACTCGTATCTTATAGATGCGAGTAAGGTAAACGCGTAGGCCAACTATAACGGTGCATTTTACAATGCAGCGCGCAAAGTTTTCAACCGACAACTACAAAAACAAGAACAGCAATGAAAGCAGCAACAACAACGACTCTAACTACGACCTTTTCAAGCCGAACAAGCTGACACAGCACAGTGGTGCAGAACCTTGAAGAGTTGGCCAAATTTTATCACTTTATAGTCGAATGTGTGTGGCCTCGAATGAGCTTCAACTGAGAAAGCTAGACGCGACTGGCAGCTTAAAGCCAAGCTAAAGGACTTAATAACACCTTAGAGCTTACAAGGAAAACTCAAGCAGAAGATAATTGCACAATTGTTTTCTTTGTCGTTTAATAATTATTTGTAGTTTCCATTGGAAATACTTTTCTGATTGCTCACAAGTCGGAAGAAACGAATGTCCTGGCTTTTTATTTTATAAAGAAAAAATTATTTTATTTAGAAGACAATAACAAACCATACAATATCTGTGCCTAAATAAATTATTATTAAATGTGATATTAGCCTGAACCTTTGGCTTGTTTTTGTAAATCTCTAATCTTAATTTAAGATCTGTCCTAGATTGGATAATTATTAAATTTTATGATAACTTTGACATTTTTTAATCATGCTTCTGTTATGATCGTTACGGCGAAAGGTATTGACTGTTGTGAGGCAGGCTAAGAAGAGTCTATTCCATCAACTAAACACATAGCTCAAAATTCTTCCAAATTTGCAGTTCTGAACCACTGTGCACTCGCTGGTTGTTGGTTGGAGTTCTGCGATAGTTATAGTTGAAGTCGCTTTATCAGCGCTTGGAAAATCTGCGCAAACACCGCCACAGCCGCTGCTACTGCCAGTGCCGGTGCCGGTGCCAGAGCCAGAGCCAGAGCCACCGCCACCACCAGAGCCAGAGCCAGAGCCACCACCACCCCCACTGCCCGCTGCACTTTGCATTTGCCATTGCACTTGCTGTTGGAAATTAATTTTCGTGCAACAGCCGCAATGCGAGCGGCTAGAACAATAGACAAACAGACGGGCCAGAAACGGCAACGTGAACGGCTAAAGCAACAGTTGCAGTTGTAGTTGCAGTTGAAGTCACAGCCACGGTGTCGGGCAAAACCAATGCATAGTTTTTGGGGCGTACTTGTAGTAAATACGCGGACGGACTCTCATCTACTCGTACACACTCAATAAAAAATCTATGCGAAATTCCCACACGTATTCAAGTGCGCGTGCCTCTAGGGCTGGGCTTCAATTGGCCGGAGGTCTACTTGGTGGTTGGCTGTTTGGCTGTTTGGCTGTTCGTCTGTTTGGCTTTAAGTTTCTGCTTCCTAGCACTTGAAACTTGAACGGTTTGCAAAATGTAATTGAACTCTGGCCTTTAGTTTGGGCAACGGAACTCTGGCTTTTATTTCTATCCACATTGGGGTAAACATTTGGTCTGTCTGTAGGAACGCTTCGATCTCTGAAACTAAAAGAGCTAGATGTTATTAAATATTTGTTTTTTATTTTATTAAATATTTTATTATTTTGAAAAAAAATATAATCGTGCTCTGGCCTTTAGTTTGGGCAACGGAACTCTGGCTTTTATTTCTATCCACATTGGGGTAAACATTTGGTCTGTCTGTAGGAACGCTTCGATCTCTTAAACTAAAAGAGCTAGATGTTATTAAATATTTGTTTTTTATTTTATTAAATATTTAATTTTATTTTTTTGAATATTTTAGAAAATATTTTTCAAAATTTAATTGAACTCTGGCTTTTATTTCTATCCACATTGGGGCAAACATTTGGTCTGTCTGTATGAACGCCTCGATCTCTGAAACTGTAAGAGCTAGATATTAATAAATATTTTTTAAGATCTTAAGCTTTGTTTTTATTTGATGCTTGCTAAAAAAATACGTATATTTGTATTAAATTGAATCAATAAATTAGCAATAAGAGATTCCTTTATAGCGATGGGCACAACTTTCATACGTGAATATGCATTTAAAAGGAGAGTGGCTGGCAATGTTTCCTTGAAGTTACAGTTCTTCTTATTGCTTAGTGCTTTCAACTCTAACATGTACATACTTGTATATCGTGTAATTGCTAAAAACTGATCAGAAAGTGCTTATCTATATGGTGTTAGTTCTATCCAGTCTGATATCTCTGAAGTCATTTCAGATTTAAACGCAAAAAGCAGAAGTCGATTGCTTCAAAACTGAATAAAGTTGGCTTGGTTTTGAGGGCAATTAAATGTTTCCACTGGTGCTGTTGTTTAGATATCTTAATTCTCAAATCTGTTGAGGGATCTCTACGGTTATTTCTGTACGAGGAGTGTAGTATCTCAGCTTTAGTTTCCACACAGTTAGATCTAAAGGAATTAAGTGTGTGCTGTTCTTAATTGACAATCAACAATTATTGTTATTGTTCCATACAATAAAGCAGTTATAATATTAAATGTTAAGTTTTTTTTCTAGCGTAAGTTTAGTAATCTGTGGATCAGCTACTCCAAACATTATTTTTGTTTGCTCATAAACTATTGTTTTTGACTTAGTCTCGGATCTACACTGAAGATGTTCTTCGGGCAGAATGAGATGGGATTTGTGCCAAGAAATGGCAAATGTGACTAGTAGGTACAGCTGCTTCCCAAAATAGTGATTACCATATGAAAACGAGTTGATGAAACTGCTCCAAACACAGTGCCACTGAAGATCAATCAATAGAAGGCAAGCAGGCAGGCTGGCAAGCAGGCCGGCTGGCTGGCTGGCTGGCTGGCTATGTTAATGATGAGAGCCCCGGCCGCAGAGTTCCGGGCCTGTCAGTGCCTTATTGAAACTTTGAGTTATCAAAGGTAGCTGCTACGCCTGCATTTATAATTATGAGAATTTTCTGCGTTCCGGCAGAGAGGGAGGCAAATACAACACCAACAACAAGAGGAAGAATAAGAGGAACGTTGGCACATCTGCACCCATTAAGAGGCTGCAGCTTTGCATGAAATTTTCGTTTCATTTGAAATGAACGAAAATAATGAAAATAAATAATATCCGTTGCATTGATATGCAAATACGAGTGTCGAAGAGCCGAGCCGAGCCGAGCCGGGCTCTGTATATAGTATATGGCAAGGTGAAGGCGAAGACGCAGACGCAGACACAGACACAGAGACAGAGACAGAGACAGACGGCACTAAACAACAATTTATTGAATGCAAAGAAATCAACCCCAAGCGACTTTGGGATTATGCAAATGTTATATTTCCACCACACAGACGAAGCAGCTTCTCTATTTTCCCTACAGCAGAAGCGACTGCTGTTGAGCAATCGGCCGAATGATCGGGCGAGATCAGTGCATAAACGGGTATGTATATTACATACTATATTCAAAATAAAGGAACGGCTTCTCAAATCTGTGAGTCTTGTGGCAGTTTTCCCTTTTTTGGCAGAAAGGGTTGCAGACGCTGGGCTTGCAATTTGCCAAAAATCTCATCGATTGTGCGCATTGTGCGATTCGCGCAATTTGAAGTGGCATTTGTGGTAATTGATACGACACAGGGAAAGGGATCGATCCTGGCATCAGCAGGGGCCATTGTCTTGGCCATAGATTTGTGCGAAAATTTGGCATTCGAATGAAAGAAAGTTGGCAAAACAGTGCATTGCCATTTCAGTGAAAGGGTGAAAGTTGAGTGAGAGGCACTGATCCGACCCTTGCAATAGCACGTGTCCTTCAGGTGCTCCCAAAGGGCTCACAAATGTCACGCTGAGCGATTGGCGAAACTATGCCGTGCCATTATATCCTTGGCATTCGCTGACTTGTTGTCCTTTTTCCCTTTCACTGCGAGCCCAAACTGATCATACTTTGTAATGAATCGGCAAAATGTCAATTTCTTGAATTATAAATGCTTCTCCGACTGTGACCTTCATTAATTGATACCAAGCCTTTGTTACGAATCCCTATAGGGTTTCAAATTTGTGCAAAATAATAACGTATTATTTGTAAACTGATCGATAATCTGCTTTTATTCGCTCTTACAGCAATTTTGTGGCTTGCAATTACACAAGCCAGCAATATTGAACTTATTTTTTTAGATATTACATTTAGAAAAAGCGTTTTGCTTTTTATATATAAGTATTTTTATTCACATTTCTATATATACATCTACTTGTATATATGTATGTCTGTTATTACATATTTTTGTAACTTCTATAAGATTTTTTATTATTTAATTTTATTCAGCTTAAGTTCTCTATTGTTTTGATTTTTCTCATCGACAGCTTTGTTTGTCAATGAAATAAATAAAATACATTTAAAAAAAAAAATTGTTTTCTAACTCAGGCTAGTTATCTTTATGAGTTTCTTACAACACCTCGAAACTAATCATATTAAACCACTTAACCTTATCGAAAGACATTTATTTCAAGCTACAAATACTACTTTTTAGATACCAAATTCCCATCATGAGCTTCAAAAAAGTTGCTGAGTAATGAACGATTGGTCAAGGTCGATCCTTTTCGATAATAGGGATATATTCCAAATGCTTGAAGCTTATAAAGGAGAAACAGTTGTAGATTTTTATATCTTTACAAAAAGCTGGTATGAATAATGAATAGAGACGCGATAAGTAGAAGTAAAAATTCGCGCGAACCCAATCAGAGTGCAGAACTTTTTGCATGACTGATAAGCGAATATTAAAATTTTCTCTACAAGTATATATAGATGGATTTCAGAATGATAACGTTTGTATAAAAGTAGATAAATATTCAATGAGGTGTTATTTGAAAAAAGATTTGTCGGAGCTTCGGAATCTGCAATTAGTGTTCATTGCGAACTCTTTTAATATTCCCGGTAGCACTTTTAAAAGCTTCCTTCTAATTAATATTATTTGTTTTCTTAAGTCCTGCCAGTCGTCAGGATTTCTTTTAAGTTTTGTGCGATTCAGCTATATAGTTTAACCTTTAAATATTTTTTAATTACTTATAAAATACAATTAATTTAACCCTTACT
The DNA here is from genome assembly GCF_003285725.1 of Scaptodrosophila lebanonensis. Taxonomy (NCBI): domain Eukaryota; kingdom Metazoa; phylum Arthropoda; class Insecta; order Diptera; family Drosophilidae; genus Scaptodrosophila; species Scaptodrosophila lebanonensis. The sequence goes on along the minus strand of NW_022060589.1, from coordinate 893,001 downwards.
ATTAGTTATTGCTTAATATTAATGGCTATTGATCAAAGCAAACATTCTTAGCTCAGCTTTAACTAACTGCTAGTTTCTGTTGTTCTTAGCAACTATTTTGTATTTATTTTAAATTTTATTTAACTATTTTTATTATTTATTTGTTAAGCTTCCACTTCTTTAGTAGACGATTGAACTTAAAAGTGAGCTTAAAATTGCATTTAAAAGTGAAAGTCCGGCAGGTGTACCCCTTATAGTCTTCGAGATCTATAAACAGAGGCGAGCGAACATACAAATGGGCTTGGCAGCAGCTGCTAGGACCTACTCTGTTCGTGTTCAAGGACTCAGAAGTCACCTTAGCCATTGAGTGCGTAATAGCAGCATACTTACGAGTATAATTGATTCGACTCCGTTAATCATTTATAGCCTTGTAAAATTGCATAAATATGCATATTTATATCCATTCACTGCCATATAATTACTATATATGAAGCATGTGGGGTGTATTTGCATATATACATATGTATGTACGTATATATAGTAGGAGTACATGTATGTATTGGAAGGCAACTTGAACTTTGCGCCCTTATCGATCGCACTGACAAATAAAGCGAGTCGACAAGTCAACTAGAATGCCACCACCCGGCCATTTCCCATTTATTTAACACACTTGACCTCAGGCACATGGTCAGCACACACACACACACACACACACACACACACACACACACACACATAAGCACTCTTAGCCACCTATGTACTTGTATATACATATGTATAGTATGTATAAAATGCTAATTTATAACTAAAACCGATCTATTAACTTGGCTGTCAAAATACACAGAAGTCGCGCCCGCCACCGCCAACAACAACCGCCGAACCAACAACGTCTTTCCATTGACCATTCCAACCAACCAGACCAACCAGACCAACAGACCACCGGACTGGGCAACAAGCAACCCCCTGTGCCGACATCGAGGGCCAGAAAGTCGGGGGCATTCGGCCAGGCCTGTTTGGGCCGATATGCCACCATTGGGTGTCATTTGATTAGCATAATGCAACTATAAACGTGCCATAGCTTATTTTTACCAATAGCCATAGCCATAGCCATGGCCATTGCCATTGCCGTGTATCGAGGGCCCATGGACGCGCTTCAGATGGTCCGCTCGGCCCGAACGGCCCGCTCGGCCAGCTCTGGTCCGCCAGGGGCCGCTGATATGTACATTAAGCGTATTTTATTAGTGTAAATGTTGACGTTCGGTTATTTGTTTGAGCCATGAACTCAGCCATTTCACCTGGCCGCCTGGCCTGGCCAGGACTCGGCGACTCGTCGACTCGTCGACTCGTGGCATAAAGAACTGTAATTTGAATATTTATTACATTATTACCGCATATTCGTTTGCGTTTGGTTTTGCGCGTATTTTCCTATTTTTCCCTATTTTTTTTTTTATTATTATTATTTTTTCTTTAGCCACAACATACTTATAAGTTAGTTTCAGCATATGGGGCGTATTTTCATTAATTTATACGTACATTTGACGCAAACACTTCATGCCAATCCGCATTGCCGATGCACTCGGAGAAAATACAAACGCTTCTTGATACGCAATAATTGAGGGGCAGAGGAATTTGTTAATTGTTAAGGTCTTTATCCAAATACTGGTTATACATACATTTATTAACAATTCAAATAATTAAAGAAATGTGTATAATGTTTCGATTTAAATTTCAAACAGCTTGAATGAAGTTTCTAGAAATCTTTTTCTGATCCTGGAAAGGATTCTGTAATTGTGTAAATGTTGATGTACGTATAGTATATGTATAGAATCGACCGTCTTTGCGTCCGTATATAGACTGAGAAATACAAGTATCAGCTAGGCACCCCAAACTTGGTATACTTGTACTTGTCTTATCCATGCGTAGAAATTTATTACTTTTATTATATATAGTATAACCCTTTTAGTTGTCAAAGATCGGTGCAGAAATCAATCTAAGAAAGCTAACCTTGTTGTGGGTGAAAATATCTTTATCTTAATTTAGTATATGGTGTATAGTTTCGTTGCCATATGAACGATCGGTTCAAAAATCACTATTGGCGTGTTTTTATAATTAGTTAATAATAAAGAGTACGGATTATAAAACCTTATCAACTTAAATATATGTAAAGTGTGTTTTACAGTTTAAGAGTGAACGGACAGTTTCCAATATTCAAAAAAAAAAAGCGGGGAAAATTTAATCAAAAACCCATGAGAAAATCACTATTAGTATCAAAAACTTGTATTTTATTTCAGTCGACGTAGAAAGATTTTGTAGCAGGGTTACAACAAAGTATATTTTAGTTGAAAACCTGTCCTGGGGAAAGAGGTAGGTATAGTCTTTTTAAGAGTCGGGATAGAGTTGTTTTTTAAAACTAGATCACTTTAAAATATGCGCATTAAAAACAGAGCTGCCAAGAAATCAAAAGAGGCCATTACCTTTTCGATAGCTTGTCTTGGGCACAAGAGATCACTTGTATAGTTGGCTATGACTGTTACTGACACTAACGACTGTCAGTAGTATTTATTTGTGAAGAAAACTAAATTTTATTATACTTCGATTTATATATAATTTTTAAAAATTCGTAGATTTAAAATTTGTTAATCCAACGTCAAGTTCAAACAATAAATCGAAAATAAAAAATGTCTATTCAATGCAAACTTAAACCGATATCACATGGTCCCTTAAAATTGTTTAATTAAAGGATTTAAAGTATGGCACCATTTCGCTTTTTTCTCTCAGTGTACCGGTACTACACTACAACACAACAGGAACATGCACATATTGAGCTTGTATTAGACAGTTGGTTACGAGTAGAGGGGCGCCGAGGCAGCGACAGAAGTAGGAACAGGAACAGGGTTGGAGGCAGACACAATGGTGGGGGCAGTTATACATACATATATACATATGTATGTATATATATATGTGTGTGTGTGTGTATAATTAAGAGCAACGCAATATTAAAGGCAACGTTAAGCGGTGCGGCGTAGTTTGGGAGCGGCCTCTTCGAGCATCGTCTCCACTGCTGAGGCAGTTCCTCTGCTTATCACTCAGCCTGCATCTTTGTCATCTCGTTGCGTAGGCCTGCCCTTTGTTGTTGTCATCAGCTCATTTGTTGTTGTTGTTGCTCCATCGTTGTCGCCGTCAGCTTCTAGTGAAATTTATTGGTCGTTTATTCGCTTGCTCGCTCGCTTGTTCGCTGGCTACGTGATCACCCATATAGGTGTAATAATTTTTATTAAGTTCACAGTCGCCCCTCCTTCCCCTCCTTTCCCTCCTTCCCCGCAATCCACAATTCCGATACTGACTGCTGCTGGCTGTGCTGGCAGTACTTTTGACTTATGCGTACCGCTTGCATTGGTCCGATGTGAATCTTTACGCAGAATTTGTTTAGCTCGACAAAAGCTTTGCATGGACTTGGAATTGGACTTGGCCATCGATGCGGCCAAATGGCGGCCGGCACGTGTCGGCATTTTGTTGTCATCATCATCATCATCATCATCATCAGCGGCAGCGACTTCTACGTTGTTGTTATTGCAATCGGCACGATCCCCGCGATCCGCACGACCTGCAGAATCGTTTGGCTATCGATTTGTTTTATGGCCTCTGTGCTTTATGAGGTTAACTCCCCAGAGATCTACGTGAGCACAGCTCGATAAGCAGCCGATTTGCTCTGAATCGGTTAAGTAAAATGCGACTCCAAAATAATATACATACATACATACATACTCGTACATACTCGTAGTAGAAAAAAACATAATTGTCCGCAATGAAACAAATTTTGTAAAATTTCAAAACATATTTGGCAAATAAGCTAAAGACATTGTCAGGTTTTTAGCATGGCAATAAACTTTAGCTATAAAGTACTGTCTCTGGCTAGAACAAATAGGCATAACCTCGCTTTCCAAAATTGATTCATAGGCGAGAATTTTGTCAGAAGAGAAGTTGCTCTAGATGCGAAGAGGAAATGTCGTTTTCATTTCAACACTGTGGCCCCGCAAAAGTGAAATTATTTCAAAGAATTTCTTTTTAACTTCTGCTGACTGCACTTAAACGCATTTTATCAGCTAACACACACAAACGTATACGCATACGCAAACGCACACGCACACGAACACCGCATCATTATCGGGCCTTAACTTTTGACATGAGCAACAACAACAGCAACAACAACACAAATAACCACAACGCACACATGCAACTTAACCCCATTTAACACTTTCGACCACCCCCGCATGAGCCGTTACCTGTTATCACCTTTCAATAATAAAATAGACATAACCAATTGGTGGTAGCAACAACGCGTCCACTCTGGTCCGGCCAGGTCCGTGCGAGTCAAGTTCCCGGCCACCATTCCCATTCCGATTCCGATTCCCATTCCCACTTCCACTCCCACTTCTATTCCCAGGTCCAACGAGCGCTAGAAAAATGACTTCAATTAAGCGCCCAATGTGCTGTTCGGGGGGTGGGGGTTGTATTCTGAAAAATAGTCGTAGCTGTGGGAAGGTGGGAAGGTGGGAAGGGTGAAGCATACGGTGTTGAGACACGCATACGCCTCACTTAAGGGTTGTTGTTGTTCTTGCTGGTGCTCTGTTGCTGCTGCTGAGGGTGTTGAGTTAGCCACGGTGTAAGTAAAAGGTTAACTTTTGATCATTGCCTAGTTTGCAGAGGCGCCACCTACTGGACGGGTTCTTTGCTCACTCAACCTTAACTATATACATACATACATATTTACATATGTACATATGTATATATGTGTATTCCTATATGTGTATGTTGCCCTGCGTTTTCTGTGCTGCGGCTTATCGATTTGCATAAATTAATTCGTATTTAAAACGAATACGAAAAATTCAACTCCATTCCACTCCACTCTACGGCCATATACTTGTAGTATTACAACAAATACTAACGATAATGGGCAGGCCTGCACATAAACACACTCGTATAGATATATATACTACACACTCGTATAGCGCCAATATATGACGAAAGCCCCGCTGCCACATTGCATGTGAAAACACACTCGAGTTTTCTTTACCAAAAATTGTGTAGGCGAAGCGAAAACAGTGGTGGAGAAATTACATTTCATTACCACTAATTTAATTTTCTATTTCTATTTTTGTATATAGAGCAGAGGAATATTTAGAGCACAGGATCAGTAAGTTGTAGACTGTCAAGCTATTAAGAAACGACAGTCATTTGGTTTGGATCCTCATGCTGAAAATTGATTTCTAAATTGTTTACTTAAGCTTAGATAGATATTTTAGAGAATCTATATCATCATTAATTGATTGTCCAATTGAGAGCTCAGAAGCTTGTCAAAGAAGTCCACATCTTTCAGACCATTTCCTTATATGTCAATAGGATATATAATAATCTTAAATACTTATGTGTCTCTTAAACTCTCGATTGATTTTGAAAAAAAAGAACCCATTGAAAGGCAGTGACAATGACTCCTTTCCAAAAAATGACAAATTTTGTTCAATCTGATAAATAAAATTAAATAAATAAATTATTTGGAGATACTGTAGATGAATGCAATGTAGTATGATTGTTTTACAATTAAATCGAGCCTTTCTCTATTGGAGTTTTAAGCAGAAGTTAATCACAAATAAATATAAATAGTATGTTAATATATTATTACTTGTGTATAGTGTATAGTAATAGTTTTTCCTTTTTACATACAAAGTTAAAGTGCTTTCAAAGAACAGTCTTGATGTTATTGGCTGTGGATTCAGAGGGGATTTTTGGTTAATCACAAATAAATATAAATAGTATGTTAATATATTATATAGTACATATAGTAATAGTTTTTGCTTTTTACATAAAAAGTTAAAGTGCTTTCAAAGAACAGTCTTGATGTTATTGGCTGTGGATTCAGAGGGGATTTTTGCTACTGTTACACAAATATTTCCAATGACATGGCAAAGTTTTCAAAACGTTGCAATATATAGTATTTGCAAACAAATTTAATAGAACTGTCTATTGATTCATGATCCCCAATATTGAATGTTGTTTTTAATTAAAGTATTAACTCATATGTGTGTATGTTTGTAAAAGATTTGTCACAAACAATGTAAAACTGATGCCTTGAGTTGAAATAAACGCTTAACACAGCTTGTAGGTTTGGGCAGCTTTGTTTTGGGAGCGTTATCGATGGCATTGATGGAGTTTATGGCAATTAAAACTTTTCAAAACTTTCAAAAGATGTTCACCCATTGTGCGGCAATCGACGACGTCATGTGGAATGCACACAATTCATATGCAAAGCCGCACACACACACCCACACACACACACACACACACATACACATGTAGGTAGGTATATGGAAAAGTTGACTAAAAGGACTCGAGGGAGATATTAATCTACTTTTTTTGCTCTCTTTATTTGGTTTCGTATGCTAGTATATGCAGGGAAACGTTTCATTCGTTCTTTCATTATTACCAACTATTTGCGGTTGTTGTTGGCAGTATGCTTGAACCTGATACCGAAACCGAAAACTGAACGGCACACACACCTCTCTCCATGCTATACACCTCTCTATATACATGTATATATATACTCTAGTACATCCACACGTACTCCCCCATACGAACTCTGAGTGTGTGTGTCTGTGTGTGTTTATTTTTTCCAACGTGACTTTGTATGCAACACCCAACAGCTTCGCGTAGTCCTTGCCGCAATTTTCCACAAGTTTTTCACCGCTTTTCATTTTCATTTTCATGCCAGCTTCGCTTTGCCTCGCCCCGCCCCGCCTTGCCAGCTTGTTTGTTTGCCTTCACTTTGCTCTTAACTTTTATTGTTAACATGCAATTCATTTATTAATAATATTTATATGTCAGTGCTTGTGTGCGGCCTCGTATATTTTCTATATTCGTGTGTGTGTGTGTGTTTGTCCGCTCTGCGCTCGGGCTTATATACAAAGATGTGTGTGTGTGTGTGTGTGTGATTGTCGTTTTTTATTCACGAAGTGAATCAGTGGAGATGTCTACCAACCGTCCCTCCTTCGCCACTCTGGCTAGAACTGTCGTTTAAGCCATTTCTTTGATGCCATCGAACGGTCTTCATTTAACGATCCTTTCAGTTTCTTCAGCCTGCTCGCCAATTTCGATTCTCTGCTCCCTCCACAGAATAGAAAGAAGGAAACTGTGTGGAAAACATCCATAGACTCGTCAGATATCTATAAAGATAGTCGAGAAGAATAGTAAATACAATTTAAAATATAAATAAAATATATTAAATATTAAATGGGTTGAAATTTTCTAAGCTTTCTAATTTTGTTATTAAACTGAAATGAAAACAAATCTTATTAGTTGTTGGAGTGATTTCTTGAAACGTTCGTTCCTATAATAGCAACATCACCGATTTCGATAAAACTTCAGAATATCATGAATCATTATACAAAAACTCATAACAAACAGATTTGCTAAAGATGCCTTTATAAGCAAAGAGGTTAGCGCACTAGCATTGATTTCTGCCCTGATCGGTCCTATGACAGCTATATAAAATAAATGAGGTTTGTAATAATCATATTTATTGCGTATCGATAGGACAAGTCTACGTGCCAAGTTTCGTATCCACGGCTGTCATGCTTCGAGAGTAATACGGGTTCATACCAACGAACAGACGGACGGACGATCGAATTGCTGATCATATACATGTATGAATGTATGTACCGTTAACATCATAAACATCTTTAAGCTTTTGGGTACAGAGTATAAATATGGGATCGACAGCAAATAAGATAATGTATTCAATTTAGTTTACCAAATAGATATGGGAGCTCTAATCTTATAGGTCTTTTAAGATTGATTGTCCCGCAGATAGTATATTTGTATGTATTGATTTTACTTTATAAAAAATATATCAAGAGCGATTTAAGTGGATTAGTTGCTCAATTTAAATAATTTGAAGACCCAAAAAATGATTAATGGAGTGCCAAATGGGTCTTTCCTTTGTTAGGTTGGATAATATTTACTTAGATTTGTCAAATCAACTAACAATTTCTGATATATAGATATTCAATTATCACCTTGTCGCTGATTTGTTTTTGTTCAAAATAGTAATGTGTTGTTTAAGTTATTTCTAAGAGCATGCAGCGATACTTATTTTAGATATTTTTTATACTCATTGCCAGAAATATTTCTATATAATGTTAACATAACATATCCAAATATTGATCTTCCCAGGCCCCGATGTTGTGTGGTTTCTGTTAATGGCTGCCATACGCTTGTTTCAGCTTTTGGATTGGTTCTCACCATTAAACCGAGATTCTTGTGAATTGTGTAACAATAATTTTATGTGCAGTAGCAGTAGCATTAGCAGCAACAATAACAACAATCAGAAGAGGCGAAAGAAAGGTTCAAACTGTTAAACGGCGCCATATTGTTCCGCCATATTTGAACTTTTTCTTTCAAGTCTCTGTCTCTCTGTCGCGCGCAGGCAGTGTGTGAACAAAAATCATATTTTGTAATAAACTTGTACACAAGTTTAATTAACTTCACACGTTATATATGCAAGTTGGGGTTGACCCACCGCTTACCATTCCCCCCCCCCCCCCACACCTCTCCCTATGCATATCCATATAAAGGTATGTGTTTGTGTGTGTGTGGAGTCTACAGACCCCAGCGGACCCTACACACAAACGAAGTTCTTCTCTCTCCACTTGTATGAACATGAACGGTATTTGGTCTATTGCCATCTCGCTCCAACGCACAACACTAATATTTTTACGAGTTTAATTTGAAAAACCTTTAAAGGTAATTAACGTGTATTTTTGGCAGTTTTATTACATGTTTTCTGCTTCTGCCGCTGCCGCTGCCGCTGCCTTTTCTTACTCACTACTCAGTGGCTGCCAGGCGCCTTGCATTGGTTGAGTAATATGACAAGAGATACGAGTAGCGTCTGTATTTGTTTTACTTCCCATTGGCGGGGCGGAGGGTGGCAAGGGGGGCCTCTAACAAAATACATTTCATGTGGCCAAAAGTGTAAGTCAGATACATACATACATACATGTACATATGTATGTACATGCAAGCGCGCGGAGCGTATTTAAAAAATTACTTAATTGTTGTCATAAAGTGTCGACTTTTCGTCGACAGCGACGGCGACGACGACGTCGACTGGACACAGTAAGTGTAGAAAGTAAACGTACTTAGTCTGTACAAGTATTTCTAAAGCATACTTACAGTTTTAAAATATAAGAACTTAAATACTGAGATGTGTGTAGAAGATATATACGCTCTGTTTTCTGCCAGGTAAGTATATTTTGATTGCATTGAATAATAAGGGGATTTACGAATTAAGAAGGAAGTCCTTTAACACTATTTATTATATTATACATTATTATACATTAAAATGTTTTCTCCGACATTATTGAAAAAATGTTTTGCTTTCTTAATTTTTTTAAAACGTATATATTTACAAGTATATAAGAATTCCATTGGCTACATATGTACAAGTATTACACCCAAGTTCGTAACTTTTAGATATTAGATATTAGATAGATCACATTAGATATTTTATATACAAAGTAATACCTTCACTTTAATATGAAACCACGGCTTATAAGAAGTACTTTTAGTTTTCTGCAATTAGATAGAGAAATACTTAGCAAATAGCATTGTGAAAATAACATTTTTATTTATAGTGGATAGAGTTGGAAAAGATGAACATTTTTTAGATAGAAGAATTCGAAATATATGCATAAATACAAGCAAAAACTGTCTTACAAGGCAGAAGAATTCGAAATGATTGTTCAGATATTAATGATACATAAAAAGAAATACCAGGATAATAGTAATAGTTTCGAATACTGGACAAACTATGAACTACTAAAGGACAACGTGCCAAATGCAGATTGCACAAAAAAATTGGCTGAGAATACTGAACAATATTTTAGTTCAATTTTCTTTTTGTTAAAAGAAGCAGCATATAAGAGAAAAAATAGAGGCAGCAAAGGAATTGGAGAAAGACAGAATAAAATAAAGGTAAAAAACACCATAAGTCTCCCTCTTCTAGCGCTGAAGCATCACATCCGAGATAAACTTTTAATCTAAACTGTACTTTATTTTGTACATACATACAAATATGTGTGCTACACGAGTTCAAATCTCAGGCGTACGAATAGAGCCAACAACAACAACAAAAGCAACAACGACGACGTTGTCAGCTAACAAAACAGTAATAATAATACTAACTGAAAACTGGTTGTTAATAATAATATTTTATTATTATTGCATTACTTGGTAATGATTAATTTTAAAAGGTTGCTTCAGTTTCACAGACAGAGACAGAGATGGGGAAAGGTGGTGCGAAAGAGATGGCAATAGTTGACAAATGAACAAAGATACAAATGCCAGAAAAAAGACCGTGTGTATGTAGAAATTTTGTTTGCTTATTGGGTAATCGGTGGACAAAGGTTTTTAGATATACTTGTACATACAAGCATGAACATTTGCCCGTACTCGTACTTGTACAAGTATTATAAAAATGGATTTCTCAACCTATTCGAGCAGCTATGTCGTACCAGTAAGATAGATTTTCGACGAGTCCATATTAAATAGAGTTGTTGGATTATGCCACAGCTCTTTATAATTAGTTGTCCTTCAAACGTTGGAGCAGGACCTGAGAATTTAAGGCAGTAGAAACCACCAAGCTCTGTTCTTCTGCATTAATATGTATTATCAAATTTGGCATTGTAGAGTTTTTTTTTAAAATCATCAAAAATAATTGTTTTGCATAGCCGAGAGCACTATACTAGTATATTTTAAAAATTATTCCTGTATCCTCCCTGTAGATGATTTAGATGCGTATGAAATATTCTAAAGGAATTGTTGATAAGATCAAAAAGTGGCAAATAAAAGATTGGTCTGTTAAAAATTATTGAAAATAAAAACAAAGTTTTGCTCAAACTATAAACCGAAAGCACTATTGTGTGACCATCTTTTCTTAGAGCAATAATCAGAGAGCATTATGTTCTTTCTAAATCTCTGAAGAACTTCTGTCGAATGAATCTTCTACGAATCTCAATCACTTCTCTCAGGGCAGATCCTATTTGAAGGTATGTTGTGCTAGGGATATCTAGTTCTAGACGATAAGATTATTTTAAAACATACATCATTATTTTATACAGCTGACATAGGAGCGATCGGTGTAAAAATCACTTTTAATGAGATAATTTTTTGGTTTATTTAGCATTCTTATAAATTTACTTTACTATTTATTTAAGCTTTTATCGAAAACGGTAATCTAGCGGGAAAAAGGGTCAGGTCCTTCATATTTTTCTTGAGAGTCGTTCCGAAATGAATATTATATAAAAACCTTATTATTCTTCTGATATTTCCATTAATTTTTTTAACATATGCTTTGGGAGGTCTAGGAATATTGAAAGATTCACTCATGTTTTCCTTTCGCTTTCAACGTCTATACTATTTTCTCCTCATTATTCAATTTGCAATTTCTGCCTTAATTTTTGAAATTTAAAGTCTCATTATCTATTTCGAGAACAATTGAAATTGCGGAAGTTCTATATTGGATAGATCACCTATAAAGATAATTGTTTAAATATCATCTTCACTCCAGCACACTCCGTCGTCTCGACAACTCCGACTTCAATTAGTCACTGATGTCGCTGATGATGATAATGATGATGATGATGATAATAATGATAATGATGATGTTGCCTGCCTGCCTGCCTGCCTGTGTCTTGTCTGAGGTCTGTGGTTGTCGATGTTCTGAAAGACATGCGGGTTTTGAGGCTTTGGGTTTGGCACTTGAATTGCATCATAAATTCAATTCAAATCAAGTTGAAGTCTTACTCATATAGTACATACTCGTCTGCGGATATATGGACGATATATCGTACTATATACTCGTGTGTATGTGCGTTCGTTGCGCTCAACGATTGTTTGTTTGATTGTGTGTGTATGTGTGTGTTTTAATTGAAATTTTGTGATCTTGCCTCGCAGTACATTTTGTTTTTGCGCTTTAATCAGGAAGTTTTTAATTGCGGCCTCCAACGCCTTGCCGCACCCCCCACAAACACAGCCCATTATAGTATTGTGTGGCGTCATTTAATTGAATTATTTGAAACGACTAAAAACGAGAAATCAAAAGATTTTTTGTTTATCTTGCCGTGCTCTGAGTTGTTGTTCTTCTTCTTGTTGTTGTATGTACTTGTATGTACAAAATGTTGAACGTTGTATCGTCTTAATATTATTATTATTTCTTATTCTTTGGTTTTCGGTCTCTCGTATATATAGTATGTATGTATGTATGTATGTGTGTATGTACGTGTACTCGTATAATTAATTTTTAATTTGACTCGCAGAAATTGGGTAATAAAAATTGTAAATTGTAGCGGCGACCCACACTTCGATTGTTTGGCAGACTGGCCACAAGGCAAAGAAAGCTCGGGAAAGAAAAAAGGGAAAACGCGTCGCCTGTGCTTTGTTGTTGTTTGCCTTTTTGTGCCGCTGCCACAGCCGTTGCCTTGGTCTTGGACTTGGTCTTGGTCTTGGACTTGGATCTTACGTCTCGTCTCGTCTCGTCCCGTCGCGGCTCGGCCATTCCCTTCCACTAAGAATCGTACTCCACTTTTCTCCTGCACTGTTCAATGTTTAATTTGAATTTTTTTCCTTCGCTCAACTGTTTCGATTTCTTTGCCTTTTGCTGGCTTTTGTTGTTGTAGCTCTGCATTATTAAAAAAGTAAACAGAAACTTCGGCACCCGCCCCCTTCGCCCCACCACACAATTCATTTGCTTGGTTTTTTTTCTTGCTGCTGTATTTTTTTTTAACAAGGTACTCGTCTCTCTCCCCTCAGCCTCTGCCACTAAGAAGGCGCTGCCAGCTGCTGCCCAGCACGCAAAAATTATTATAATTTCCTTTCTTTCTTTCAATTTCTTTCATTTTATTCGCTGGTTCTGTACTTTTTCGTTTCTGCTTTTACTCCTTTAACTTTAACTTTGTGCCTTTGCCTCTGGTAATCGCCTTCGATATGCCTGCTATATAATTTCGCCCAGTTCGACGGAAACGGAAACATACCGAAAATGCGACGCGTTGCAGCCACCACTCCCCCACCCCCCTCCTCCTCAACCCATTCCAAGCAGCTTGTTGGGCACCCACTGTGTCTGTGTGTGTGTGTGTGTACGCTGTTGTTATTTTTCTGGTGTAACAATAAAATTTTTGTATCCTTTTTCTCCGCCTTGCTGCTCTTGTTGTTGTTGCTGTTATTGCTAAAGAAAATCAAAAGCTACAATATGCCGCCCGACAATGTTGACGTCGACGCCGACGCCGACGCCGACGTCGATGTCTTGGTTTCTTTTTTTTTTTGGTTTTTGTGTTGTTGTTTTTTTTTTTTGTTCTGGTCGCCGTCGCCTCCATCGTCTGCTACTGTAGTTAAAAACTGAGGCGGCGGCCAAGACGCCAAACTGTGGGCCACAGGGGGAAATACAAATTTGTACGCCGCTGTTTTGCTTTCATACACTTTTTTATTTTCATACACTTTCAATAATTTCTTGCTTTAGCCCATTGGGCGGGCGCTACAATTGGCACGATGGCTAGTTCGATTGCCAGAAGTTAAATCTTTCTAAGGCTCACGTTTCTCAGTCAAGACAGGATCGCTTTTCTAGTTACAACTGCAGCTTGGCTATCCTAAGAAGACGAATGTCTTCTCACGCTTCAACTGAGTGTTAATCGCTTAACTAATCTCAGTTAAGTTTAGGGCTAAATTTTTAAACAAGTATGAAACGTTTAACTAATCTCAGTTAAGGCATGAGACATTCTCTTATTGGCTGGTTATTAAACTCTCTTGGCTCTCAGCTTTTTGGCTAAGCTAAGAAGGTTCTTTGGTTGGTTGATGCGATCGTTTGGTTTGGCACTTTTTTCCTAGAGCTAGTGATATAAAGACTCATAATTACTGAGATAAGATTGTCTATTCACTGTCTTTGTCCGTTTTATTCCCTTTCTCTCCCAACAAACTCCCCCCGTCCCCCTCTCCCACTCACTCTTTCACCTTTGAAAAGAGTTTTTTTCTTACAATTCTCTCTTAGCTGCAGAATTGACAAATTTCTGTAATTCTTCTCTCTCCGATTGAGGGCACTACTTAGCATAAAGACTTTTTAATGGCTGCCTGCAGTGCACATCCAAGTCGCCTTAACTTGGTCGCCATAAACTTGGCTAAGGTTTTGTGCTCCAGTCAAGTCCAATGTTTTGTTTTCCCATTTTTAATTTCGGTGTAATTCTGCACCCCTTTCGGTTGCCTTTCTACTTTTGTACTCGAAGGGGCGTTTGTTGCTATTATTATTTACTGTAGCCTGCCTGCTGCTTATCGTAATTCATTTGCCTCGCTATTATTTCTTTTTTTTTGCCACCCATTTCTTAGCCCTATTGTGAATTAATTTCAATATTGAATCCTTTTATAGACTGCACGTGTCTTGGCTGTTGTTGCTTGCGTTTTTGTAGCCGCCAGCTGTTGACCGGACTGGTTGTTGTTGTTGTTGTTGGTTCTGTTGCTCCGTCGAAGGAGATACTGAGAATTTGGCTGACTGACTACTTTCTTGGTCAATAGCCAGCCGTTTCATGCCAGGCCATCGCCAAGTTTTCATAGCCATCCAGGGAGTCCGAGTCGCAGTCATAGAACTCTCCGTAGTTGCTGCTCAGTCGCCTCTTCTGTTTCTGTATATGCTTTATTCGATGCATCAGCATCGAGAATACCCGGGGCGGCAACATCTCCTCCAGCACATTGAGCAGTCGCAGAGGTTCCATGGTGACGAGCAAGGCATTGGCATAGTGGGTAACACCATCCGTATAGTTGTAGCTGCTACAGAGCGCCTCTCCCAGCATCAGCTCTTGCCGAAAGTAGCTCTCCAGAGCGGCGTAATCGAATGCCGGCCATCTGCGTTCCGGTTCCTCAATCACCTCAGTCATCTGCTCCTCATATGTGGCGGCACATTCTTCCACCGAACACGACTCCAATGGTTCATCTTCCGGGCCATTATCAGTATTACTGCAGTTGCGACGCTCGTGCACTTTTCGCCTATAGTTGGGATCCATGCGTCGTTGATAGTCGTACCACACGCAATAGCCCAGCATTGTGGCCATGCACACCATGGCTAGGACTACCCACGGCATGGTTTCCAACTCTGATCCCAAAATGAAAGCCAAAGTGTAGAGAGGTTTGGTTGGAAATATGACGTTTACTGAACTAAAAATTAAATTTAGGCCTAGATTACTGGGTTACTCCAATAAAAGCGGCTCTAGGACAAACAATTTGGACTAAACAAAGTAAATCAGTTGTTTGAAATATGGCTTTGTTATTTGAACATCAAATTTTCAAAACAAAAAATATTAAAACTTGGATTGCTTATCGCACTTATTTAAACATTTATGAAATCGGCTCTAGAACACAAAATTTGGACACCGTCTTGACTAAACAAAGTTAATCAGTTTTTTTTGAAATCTGGCTTTGTTATTTTAACATCAAATTTTCAAAACAAAAAATATTAAAACTTGGATTGCTTATCTCACTTAATTAAACATTTATGAACAACACCTTCTGTGTTGTTATTTTAAAAGAAAAATTTCAAATAAAAATTAAAAAACCTTGGGTTCCTTAACTGACTTATTAAAACAATTTTGTCCCTACAGTTATATCAAGCCTTTGTTTGGGTTTAGTAGCTCTTTTACTTGGCCTGATCCTTGCACTCATATAGACGGACATGGCTATATCGATTTATTTATATGCTTTCTGGGGGCTGTCATGAGCTCCAAGGGTATTATTTCCTGGCTCTTAATCGGACTTTTCTCAAAATTGAACAAATATTGATTTAATTCCACTATTTCCTGTAGTTGACACTTTTGTGCGCTTAAGCTGAGCTTCCTAAAAGATCCCATAGATGTGTATGTATGTATGTATTTAGGTGGAAAAAAATACAAATTATCAAAAGTTACGGAAGTTGACATAAAACAAAATCCAAAACCCAAAAGAAACCAAAAATACAAGAAAAAGCCTAACTCGAAAAACAAACAACGACAACTACCGTACCAGTCAAGCGGCTAAACAAAAACAACAACAACAACAGCAACAACAACAAAAATGATACACAAGCACATGGAAATTAAAAACGAAAAGAAAAAATTAAATTAAATAAAGTGAAAAAAGTCAGAGGCAACAACAATAACAATAACAACAACACGCAACAACAAACAGACGCTGAACGGCGCGAAAAATAGAAAAGACATTCACTGTAGTCGATGCTGGAAGACAGTTGTTCGAGAGCGTCCCTAGCCCCCAAGCCCCCAAGCCCCCGCTCTCCCCCCTCCTCCACCCCTTTCCCCCTCCACCCTATCCAACACAGCACTACGATCATCGCTCGTCTCATCACCTGCTTGCTTTTAATTGCACTAAAAATGGAGTAATGATGGGCAACGGTGGATCGTTGGGGAGAGAAGGTGGTCGGGAGGAGGGGGGTAAGAAGGTATGGAGGGGGTCTCTATGTTCGGTTTTCGGAAGTTGGCATTTTTACTTAGTATTATGTACTATTATTGTTATTATTTTAGTTGCTGTTGTTGCGGCGGCTTTAAACAAACAGAAAGTTGCATGCTGCTGACATTTTGGACGAGTGCTGGTGGTCGGCGGTAGAGGGCGAGAGGGGAGATGGGGAGATGGGGGCCAGAGCCACCTTTCTACGCAACCACATCCGGCGTTTGTCTTCGTGTGCGTGCTGGAATTGAATGTGTGAGAGTGTGAGTGAGTGAGAGACTGAGAGACTGACTGAGTGAACGGGGGCTCCCACACGTGATAAGCTGTATAAGATGTGGCCCGAAGGTACTCGCACACTTTGGCCAAACATACATAGCTTGACGAAATAGACCCGCAACGGGTGCAAGAGAAAGTTTCACTTTGGGTCAAATGCAGCATCCTGTGATGAGGCGAACGGGGTAGAGCGACATTAAATTCGACTACTTATAACTAAGGTTATGTGAATCATATCAGTACATATAACAGACAACTGAAGTTCAATCTAATACTTATATCAATCGAAAATAAATTTGTTAGTTTAATCTGCAAATACTCCGCTTGTCTGATCTCTGAAACCCATAAGCACCCTAATTTCGAAGCATTCCGATGCATTCCCTAAGCAATAGAAGAGTAGTTGCTATTGAAACAATTTCATTGATTCCAATATCGGACTATTATACTTCTTGCTTATACTTCTATGCTTACTATTAATAATGTATTTATAATAAATTGACGTTTTTATATCAGTAGCCGTGGCAGACCACATGTTATAGGTGCATGATGAGAAGAGTTTTTTTTGTAGACATGCACGTCAGTCTGCCCGCCCGTCTGTATGTATGAACGTCGATACAATTTATATCATAATAGCTAGGGACATCCAACTAGGAATGTACACTTGTCTTATCGATATGCAGAGCAAGTTTATTACAAGACATAAATAAATAAACAAATAAACCGAATGAGTGATTGTTGAAAAGGACTCGCAATTATAAAAATTCCACACAAATTTGAACGCTTAACTGTGCGTACTAATGCTTAGTAACTGATTGTGGGGCCAATTGAATAAAATATGGACAGCTTTATTATAGCTTTACATTAATTCTTAGCTAGCCGGTTGGTAAATAAAATTCTCCCCATCAAGTCGGAGCCGTTTATTATATATTATTGTAAATTGGGTTTGATTTTTCCGATTTAGGCTTGGCTTTTTTAAACCTTTTATATTGTCTATGTAAGCACATAAATAATTAAATAAATAAACTAGCTTAAATCACTTCCTTTACACGTAGCTCGAAGACATTAATGAGAATCTAATGGACAATAGTAACGACCGACCAGATTTCGAATGAAGTCAACTATGTACAACATTCTGTATGGCTCTTTAATTGGAAAACGAAGTAAATATTCTGTGAATTGCAATGATCCATAAAATGCTTGCCTTTGATAGTAATACGTAAAGCTCAGAGGCATTCGCGTATACAAGTACATGCATACATACCTATGTATGTACATACAGCCAAGGGCGTAGGCAGCTTTTACCAAAGGGATCCATTTTAAGGCGAAATAATGCGTCATAATAATGAACGTGTGGTCGACTTTATATGACAAAATTTTTTCTACGGCGTTGCCCCCCCCCCCCCCTGCCTACGCCCTTGCATACATCCATACGTATGGAGGCGTCTTATTTTTAGTGCCCATTGTTTAATAAAATTCGCATGTCGTCGAATTTGACATACGCCTGTCAAAGGCTGGAAATTACTTTTTTTTTTGTTTTTTGCCGCTGCTTCTGGGCCCTAATAATACATACAAGTATAATATTAGGATTTTTTTCGCGCTGCTTGCATAACATTTTATTTTATTTCATTTAATTTTGTATTTTTTTCTATACTAGTCGCCAGCACCTTGGCAGCAGGTCGAGGGTCGCGCTACACCAAAAAAAAAGAAAAAAGAAGAAAGAAATGAACATGACTCCGGGCCCAGGGCTGTGACTGTGAATGTTTCTGCGACTGCGACTATGGCTTGGCTTAGGCTTAGTCAATCAATCATCAGTCACATTTTAACAGCAACAGCGCCACAGTCTCTGTCGCAGTCGCTGTCGCAGTCACCGCCGCGGTCGACGGCGTTCTGCCAACGTAACATTCAAATCAATCAAAATTCTACGCCATCAGAGTCATCGTCATCGTCATCCTCGTCGCTGCTGACGTGTTCGCTATTGTTGTTGTTGCTGCTGCTGCCACCGACGTCTAACAGTTAAAACGAATTGGCACTAGCAACCACCTAAGCCACCCATCAGCAACATTTCTCTGCTTTTTTCCATTCCATTCCTTGCTTTCTTATGCAAAACAAAAAACCTAAATATAATTTTTCATCGAAAATGTGTAATAGAGCGCATGTGTGTCTGTGTGCGTGTGTGTGTGTGTGTGTGTGTGTGTGTGTGCGGGTGTGTGTGTGTATTTGTAGTGCATGTTGATGAAGTTGTTGAGCTCGCAAACTTCTATGCCATATAATGAATAATGTGCGACTGCCCTTGTCGCTTGTCGTCGTGGGTCCTGGGTCGGGGGTGTAATGTTCATATGGCGTGCAGGAGCAGTGAAACCATATGCCACATACGAGTATATATCCAATACCAATGCAGTATATGCTCGATATCGCTATTATGCAGGGTGGAAAGGAGTGGCAGTACGATGTAATTGTACCTCCCACTGAGCTTTTGTTTTGCTCCTTCCAGATCAATTTCAAGCCCAAACGCTGGCATCTCAGATATGCCGTTGAGTTGTTGATCGTTTCTTTTTTTTTAATATGACAATGTTCTGTTTTTCTGAATCAAAGCAAATTTCTTTGGCAGTTAATTTTCAATTTCTATGTACTTGCATAATTGGTTGTATTTGTGTGCAAATAATTGGCCTGTCCGACCGAAAATCTCTATTAAGTCTCCCTCTTAGATGGGCGATCACTACGTTCAGAATTATCTTATTCTGATTTCTTGGTTGGGTATGGTATGGTATGGACCCCCCTTTCATAGTTTTCTTTAGGACGAATGCATTTCGTCACTGTGTTTTCTTTTTAAACGGCTATTGGATATAAAATATTTAAAAGAAAGGCCAACATCGGGATACTTCTAGCAGGAAGATTCGTTTCTTCAAAAATATGGTTACTAAAATGTTAAATAAAATTTATCTTCATGTCTTGTATGTCTTATGTCTTGTACAGCTTTATAGAGCTTAATAAAAAAATTTGAATGATTCTGTTAGTTTCTAAATTGTTTTAATTATAATACTATAAGCAGAGCTTATTTGTTTGACATTATTTGAAAGGTAGAAAGAATGCATAGGATTAGGAATCAATATTATTTCCGTCTATACCTAGTGCTTTCAATTATAATTTCTCAACCTGCTCAAATAAAAATATAAAAAAATTGGTGCAACTTCTATATCTCTGAGAGAATTGGCATTGTTTTGAATTTAATAGAATTATAAATTGAATATGCTTGTTCGATTATTCGAAGCACCTTTTCAGGTTTATGGTAAAAAACAGCAATGTGAATTACATTTTATTTGTTTTGTTTCTAATTCATAGTAGGCCGAAGTCTTCACAGAGCAGGCTTTGAGTTTTGTGCTCCTCAAATGCTGTTTGCCCCTAGTTTTTGTTTTGGGAGTTTCATTCTACTTTTTGAACTCGAACTGTACAGATCAAAATTTTAGTAACAAAATTTTTTCAAAGAATTCCCTTGTTAGAAACATATATTCTAAATTCAACATGAGTTTATTTAAGTCTCTTAAAATGCCCAGCACTCTCAGTCGACCCACTATTGTGTTAAAGAGATGCAGCCAGAAGCATTGCAGCTCTGCGGTGGCCCTGAACAAGCTATCGGCAGTGGCCCGATTCGCAGCATCCGCCATATCTATACCATCGGAGATGGAGCCCTGCCAGATAGTCCAGCAGCGCACTGTGGATCGTGAGTACATTAAGTCGAAACGGAACGAGTTCGATCAGAGGCGGCTGCGACGAGATCAGCACCAGCAGCAATTGAAGCAATTGATGTGTACGCGTCCGGCAGAGAATCGCATGCCACGGCTTCCGTTTGTGAAGACCCCGCAATACCCATTGGGGTTTCCACTCGACAATCGCTACGCTAGCGTGGAGTCTCTTTTGGCCAAGACTGCAGATCCCAAGCAGCTGGCGCTTGAGGTTATTGAGTTGGCCCGAGAAATCGTATTCGAGAAGGACAGACACGAGACTCTCATGCGCTCCTACAAGCAACTGAAGGATCAAGTGAAAAAAACTCATTAAAAGCAGGTAATTATCAATATATTCGTCTGTATTGTATTCAAATATATTCGGCATCCACTATCCTTGCATCGTTGCTCCTCAGAATGCAAAATGTACATACACCCATCCATCATCCATTACCTCGGGCGTGCGAGGGTGGAGCCCAAGGGGGCTTCGCTCGCTGTTTGGGTTTCTGTTGGAAATGGAGCCTCGTTCTTCGTCTGTAGGAGTGAGGAAGTGGCTGGATAGACCCAAAGTTCGTCAAACGTCAATTAATCTGTTGAGAAGTGGAGGGACTTTTTTCTGGACTTAACTGATATCGTTTTGAATTTCAAAATATTTTGTTTGTCCAAATTAAAAGCAATACTTATAATATAATACAAAGCCTATTATTTCTTAAATGCATTAAGGTGTCTGTCTACCTTGATATGGGAACGGTTTCAGAATATTGTCACTAAAACTATGGAAATAACTGAGTCTAGAACATAATTAAATGCATTGCAAATTGCATTTTCTAATAGCGGGCCTCAAGATCTACTCAGAACTGGAAGTGAAAAAGAAAATTAATTATAATCATTATTATTATTATTGAAAAAGCCTGAAGGGTTGCTCTGGGTATTTATATTCTTTTATATGTATCAAATTTTGTGATTCAAGATTAATTCTAAGTTACAAATGTTAAAAAAAAAAATAAATAATAAATAATTATTTCTTTTCAAGTCTTCAACTAAAAACAATACCTATAATATAATACAAAGCCTATTATTTCTTAAATGCATTAAGGTGTCTGTCTACCTTGATATGGGAACGGTTTCAGAATATTGTCACTAAAACTATGGAAATAACTGAGTCTAGAACATAATTAAATGCATTGCAAATTGCATTTTCTAATAGCGGGCCTCAAGATCTGTTTATTAGTGGAAGTGGCTTCATTCAGAAAAAGAAGATTAATTATAATCGTTATTATTATTAAAACATTTGTTATTTTCCTTTCGAGTATTCAACTATTTAATGAAATGCAGTTTCCAACTACGAAATATCGTGATTGCCAAGACACAATCACAATAGCACTTTTTTCCAACACTGCCAGCAATAATTGCAACAGGAACTGATTTAAAAAAAAAAAGAACACTGCAGCGAAAAATGTGACACCGATGATGTGAAGATCACGACAACGACAACGACGACGACGACGACGACGATGATGAGCTTGTCTCGGTTAGCTGGTGGCTGCTCCAGCTCGCCTGTGGCGCGCTGATGACTTGATTTGAAATTTGAAATGATATTTTAAGAAACTAATGCCGACATAGCCATAGTTTTGCGACGACAGCATTAGCGGCGGGCATTCGTTCCTGGCATCCCCTTTTGTCCGGCAGAGGCCTCTAGAAGCGTTGTAGGCATGTTAAATGTCATTTAATAGTTGACAGTTGCACTTGCTGTAGTAGTTGTTGTTGTTGTTGTTGCTATGATTATTGCAGTTTATTTTTTGTATCTACAAAAATTTATGTGTAGGTGGTTTTAAATTTATGTCGTTGTCGCCGCCGTCGTTGTCATCGTCACTCCCCTGCCCATCGCTATCGCCAGCAGCATCGCCAACAGCAACAACAACAACAACAAAAACAACGGGAACAGCAATAGCATCACCATTTGCCTTCGTTTTAGTCTCCTACATCTTCATTTGGATCTTCATAGTCGTCGTCAGTTTAGCAAACCGAAACAAGTTGCGAAAAATTCTTTTGAATTTGGTTCGTTTTTCTTTAATAAAAGTAAATTTTATTGCTTGCACTAAAAATGTGCGATGACGACGACAACGGCGACGATGATGATGTTTATAATGCTTATGAACAACATCATCATGATTATGATGATGATGATGCTGATAGAGCTGATCACTTGCTTATTGAAAACATCCTGTGCGC
Source organism: Scaptodrosophila lebanonensis (assembly GCF_003285725.1). Taxonomy (NCBI): domain Eukaryota; kingdom Metazoa; phylum Arthropoda; class Insecta; order Diptera; family Drosophilidae; genus Scaptodrosophila; species Scaptodrosophila lebanonensis. The sequence goes on along the minus strand of NW_022060589.1, from coordinate 870,277 downwards.
CAGATTCTCAAAATGGGGGGCAATTCTTCAAACATCTAGTTCATTTATTTATTTAATCTCGTCAGCAACGTCAGCAAGTAAGGGCTGTTAAAATAAGTAAAGAAGTACATTAAGTTATAATATGAACATTTCAAGATTGGAAAGCTTGAATCTGAATCGAATAAGTAACGATAATATTCACCTTTTTTTTTGCCATCCGGCCAGCTCGCTTCACAGCCCCAACAAACAACTAAAATCCGCAATAAAACATAAACAACAAAAGTATAAAAAGGGAAGAGGGAAACTTAATTCCAATTAATAGCTGGTTAGACTCTAGTTCACAAAAAGCGAAATCTCCAGCCAGCTGTGTCAGAGAATTCCAAGGGAATGGCTAAGAAGGGACGATTTTAGAAAACAGAGAGATCTCTCTGTTGACAGTAATTGATAAAAATCATGTTGCGGGCAAGATTAAAGGGCAATAGTTTCTAGTACAACCTAGAAGAGTACATATATGACCAATAATCAGCAAATGGAGAAAGACAACACCAAGGAGAGTCCTCCGGACTGTTAAAGATGGGAGATTAGGGTTAGCTGGCAAACGCAGGTTTGGATCACAATTCCAGTCCCAATGCTGTTGAAACGCATGAGCATGTCAGGACCTACTTAAAAAGTAGTAAGAAGTTTCGAAGTGTATGTGAATTGTTAAATTCTTTTGACCAACATTATATTTAAATGGAAATCAGAATAAAAATGAACTCCAAGATCTGCAATCTGAACTTAACATTTAATGCAACGCATTATTAAAATATACAATTAGTTGAATTTATAAAGGATCGATATGACAGGCCTAGAAATATTTAACGCTTTGAGTCCTGCTTTTCAAATAAGACGACATTCCAGTCAAAAAAGAGCTTCACAAGGTCAAACGCCTTACTAATGGCGGTGCAGCCAGTAAGTCCAAAATATGGAAAATTGGCAACACGACAATAACCCAGAAGCTTGGCGAGCGATCTTTGGCTTTGGCTTCGGCGTTGGCTTTAGAAAGTTTTCGGTTTTGGCAAATCATAAATGCGACTATCAAAAATGGCGTCGGCGGTCATGGATCACAGCACCACAGACTTGCTTTGACTTGTCTTGACTTGGCCTGGGCTTGAAAAGCAGAAAAAAAAAACACACACACACACAAGCTGAAAATATTTAAATATGCCAGCGTCGCGTACAGTTGGGCTGGATAAGCTGACTCAGGCTCAGTCAGCGAAGCGTAGGGTAGTCTATACTTCTGTTAAGACCTCACCTCCCCCCCCTTCCATGCCATACCTGGGCGTTCTCTGCCATTGGAATCGGCCACGCATTAAACACGAGCGCGTCTCGAGTTCATGTCTTATCTACAGCTTGAGGTTTTGTTGTTCCTGTAGTTGTTGTTGTTGTTGTCGCTGCTCGAATTCCACCTGCTTTGGCAGCGCCCAGCACCAGCGCCAGAGCGAGCGCCATTTTTGAATTTCGTTTTCTGGACGAATGCGTCTAATATGAATTAACAAAAAAATTTCAAATTTAATGCTCTTTGTTAGGTTTTGTTTTAGAGTTTGTTGTGTTTCTTTTTTCCAAATTTTATTTTTTGTTGTTAGCTCTTTTTTTTTTTGGCTAATTAGCGTGGCGCTCATGGGAAACACATGGGAAATGCTCGCTTAGTTGTAGGTTATATATTGTATATAGTGGCTGCTTGTCTATAAACTGTTCGCCCTCCTCAAGCGTCCCCCTCCCCGTCCGCGTCCGCGTCCGCGTCCGCTCACCCGCAGCCGCATATGAACTGAATTTCTTTTGAAGCATATATAATGCAGACCTAATGCCAGCGTCGACATCTGCGTATATAGTATATTTGTTATACTAGATGGTTTGGTTGTTGTTAATGTATTGTTTTTCTTTTTGCATAAATTAAATATTTTTCGGTTTTCAGTAGCGTTACCATTTGTACGAGCTAGACATTGCACAGAGATAGTGGACATTGTGAAGACCCTACAAACGATCAAGTCCGCTAATATAATGAAAATGTCTCTATTACAGTAAAAGCTAGTGCTACCAATCCAGATGATACCAACATGTCCCCTTTTTTCATTCAATTGATAACTTACTTATTTCTGAAGTTATTCTAAGCATCACGTCTGGGCTTATAATTATAATTATAGCAAAAAGTTCCGGTGAAAAAAATTGTATATATTTATGATTATTGTATGGCTATGGCTTTTTGGAGAATGTTCTCCTTTTTTAGTTTTAAAATTGAAGACCTATATTAATAAATTAATGAAGGAATACAAATAACTTTAAGCGATTGATGGATTTCTATGGCGATTTAAACAACATTTCAGTATAAAAAAGAGCTTGACATTTTCTTTCTGGGGCTAAAATATAACTTAAAATATCTAAGGCTGCAAGGAACTAAGTTTCAGAAGGGATTCCGCTTTCCTGCCTATAGGTTTTCGACCAATTAGGAAACAGAAAAGTAATCAGAAACTATAATAGAAACTATAATTGTCACTGAAATAAATCTATTCTTAGATTGTAATTTGTAATAAATAAACAGATGCTTAAATGAATTATTATGCAACTAAATAAGAACAGATCTAAAATAATTTCTAAATAATATTAAACTTCTATTACTTTTAATGTACTGCCTCAGATGTCGCTCATAAGGTCGCATATGCCCATCTTGTAGGTGTAGGGCAGACACAAAAGTTATAAAAGCGTACATTCGACTATTACTATGCGTATGTACAAGTACATACATAAATATGCACATACACACATTCATGGCATATTGTTTAAAGCTTTAGTCAGAGATTCACACTATATAAAAATTAGTAGTGTTAGTCTTTGTTTTTATTGTTGTTGTCTATGTTTCTGGGTTCAATGACTAATTTATGAAAGTTGGCCTGACTTGACTTTTGGGCTCAGCTAGCCGGAAACTCATGAACATTCAAACAAACCGAGGAAAACCAGTGCTCTACAAAATCTGTTATTTGGAAGAGTCTACGTCGGCAACGGCATGGATCATACAAACATAAATATTCATATAATTGAGGGTGTAAGTTCACAGGCAAATAGCAAAATCCGATTCTGATAAAGTGGCTGTACTTAGGTATAAATAGAAATAGGTGCCGATGCCGCAATATTGGAAACATTTCTGGCGGAACTTTGAGGGATTTTCAGGGATGTTCGAGCAAGTGCAGGAAACCGCAAGGAAACAACTGAATGGCAGGTTTCCAGGAAGCAATACCCCCGTAAACCATTTCATATTTACATGTGAAATTTAACGGCGGCAGCGGTGGCGGCCTTAATTTGTGGTGCGGGTACTGGTGGTTGCCTGTGGCTAACCAGAGCTCTAGCACTTGTTAGCAAACAAAGCACAAGTGCGAGCCGGCAGACCGACAAAGAGGCACCGCAGGATCAGGCTAGGGTACACAACGGACTGGGCGTGTGCGGCCGACAAAGTAGATGATCAGGAAGTGCTCCGAAGGTATGTGGGCTAGGCCTGTTTGGATACGGGGGACAGTTCTAAGGCAGCAATCAAGTCAAATAGCTAATCTTAACTTGTTGTGGCAACAACTACATATTTGAAAACTTAATACGCACTTAAATTCAGGCTTTTTATAGAATATTTTAAATCCGAATTGCACATTCCTAATAGGAATTCTATATACCACAATATATTATACAATTCAAAGTCCAACCCTTTAACAATAGATTGCAAAAGAAAAATGTTTGATAGAAAATACTCTCTTTTGCGTGGACGAAAAGATTTTAGGTAATCATTTACAAATCATGTAATCATGGCTTTACAGCAACGAGCGTATGATCAGATCCATTACTAATAGAAATGGGCTTCATAGCTTTTAATAAAACAGGCTTGCATACATTTCTAATAATAGTGAGGATGGTTTTATAGAGACTACTCTATAAAGACTACACTAGCGAAGGTCAGTTCCCAACTGCTTTCAACATTTTTATACAGAAAATGTACAAATAAGAAACTATGCCTCGTATTTTGTTAAACTTTTACAGCCGATATCCTTTTGGATATAGTCGTCAGGGATTGTGTATTTGTTCCTGACGAAATGAGCTTAAAGCGGCCTACATATATATTTTTTGTAAATATAATAAATTGTTCATAAAGACAGCTGTAATAGTTTTGTTATTGTGGTGCCCTCCAAAATGGAAAAATTACGAAAAAGCGCTGTTGCCACATTCACTTAAAATATACTTATCATGATGCATCAGGGTGCAAAGCTATATAAGATAGCAGTCCAGAAGTCCTACCTAAGCGTAGCTTTTTCTGTACCATCAATTGCATATTTTGTATCTAAATGTGTATTTAATTCAATTTTATGTATTAAATTGTCTAGGCGCGCGATATATTAAAACTGCCCTAAATGGTGCTAGATATTGCAAAAATGTATTAGATATTCTTTAAGCCTTGATTATTTATTTATTTATTATTATTTATTATTATTATTAGTTCCTAGTGCTACAAGAATGATTCTTATAAATGAATGCACTAGTCACAACAAATATTGGTATACGCTTGCTTCAGATGCCTTTCCCCCTTATTTCCAATAGATCGATGTTACCTTTAATTGAGCCAAGCCTTTATTATTGGTATACGCTTGCTTCAGCTCCCCTTCCCCCCCTTCTTTCCAATAGATCGATGTTACCTCTAATTGAGCCATTGGGCCCAATAGCTGTAATGTTTTGAGCCGATCTATGGGTAGTTGCTTTTGCATTTCGTTCCTCTGTTAAATCAATTTTTATGTCGCACTTTGCAGTTAAAGTGAAGACAACGCCAACGACGACAACAACAACAACAACAACAACAATAGTACAACAACACGAGCTTGTCCAGCGCGCCTTCTTACATTAAATATGCATCAAAAATTGATGATGATGCATTTTTAACGATTTGAGAAGATTTTTATGTCAGGCATTTGACAAGATTCGACAGGGCCGCACCGACTGGTGAGTGTACGAGAGCGGCATATATACATACATATATAAGCACATATCTATATATGCGACACATGTCCATCCATCAGTCAGCAGCGACGACGACGACGACGACGACGACGACGACGACGATGACGACGACGACAACGACAACGACAACGACAACGACAACGACAACGTTAGCAAAGTCATAGTAACTTGTTTGTTGTCGTTGTCACATTTAGCCACAGCTCCTTAGCCGCTCCCCCAACTCCTGCTGTCTTTCTTCTCCGCTTAACGCCGTTGTTTTCATGGCGTTGTCTTGTCTGCCACTTCGCTTCAATTTGATTTTTATTGCCTTTTGATAAGTTCCCTTTATATGGCCGTGGCTTTTGCTTTTATTTCTGATTTACGTGCATTTCTCAATGGCATTGTGCTTTGATAGCCTGGCGCCCGCCTCTGTAAGTCCTTGTTGAATTGACTACACTGCGAGAAAATCAAATCAACGAGCCTCAACAAAGTCTTCATTTCTCGACGAATAATATCTTAACATGAAGTAGTTCAGTGATATTTAATGTGTTTACCAATATCTTGTATGGCTCTTGCTATATTCTAATTGAGAAAGTCTTTGTTGGGACTGTACATACTTGTAAGTCTATGTTGAATTGACTACACTGCGAGAAAATCAAATCAACGAGCCTCAACAAAGTCTTCATTTCCCGACTCAGAATATTTTAAATTGAAGTAGTTCAGTGATATTTAATGTGTTTACCAATATCTTGTATGGCTCTTGCTATATTATAATTGAGAAAGTCTTTGTTGGGACTGTACATAAGTCTATGTTGAATTGACTACACTGCGAGAAAATCAAATCAACGAGAAGTCTGCATTTCCCGTCTCAGAATATATTAACATGCAGTAGTTCAGTGCTATTTTTTGTAATTCTCAATATCTTATATAACTCTTGCTAGTTTCTAATTGAGAAAGTCTTTGTAAGGACTGTAGTATATATAGTATAGTTTTTATAGTAGTAGTTTTTATGACACGTTTTCTTATTTGTTTATAACAATTGTTTATACAATTTCTAAGAACTGAGTTTATGATGAGAAAATTGTGAACATATATATTATTATTATATTATAAATATTATTGTATCAATAGACGATTTACTAATACGATTGAAGTATTTCTAACCAATACTGCAAAAATAAGTTGGGGTTAGTTTTTAAAGAAAGCAACTTGATGTATATGCAGTTGATAGGGAAGCCCAAACAAGAGATTCTCTCTCTAGCTGCGATAGAATTGAAGATCTGAGGGGACATACTAACAAATAGACAAATGAATTCAATAAATGGGGTTTAAAAGCACTGGTTATAAAACCTAGGCGTGGTTTATGATTAAGAAATCATTCTTCAGACAATAGTAGGAGATCTGAGCGGAAATGGACAGAAAAATGCAAGTGACAATAATTTTCATATAATAAGGATAATCAATGCTAGAAAGGCAGTGATGCAGGAGTTTTCCAAAGTGGACATAAGTGGCTACATATATAGCACAGTTACATAGCTATTGTCCATATACCTATACAAGTAGTATGTACATAATTGTATGTATGTACTTGTACAAAGATATATGTATGTATGTACATAGATAGCTAGCCCCATGGCTCACACGTTACGCGTGAGCATGGACAGCTCGTAATTATTTTTGTGGCCAAATTGAATTGAATTAAAAGTAAACTAAAGTCAAGTCAATTCAAGTGAAGTAAGGTGAAGAGAAGAGAATAGAAGAAGAGAGAAGAGTAGAGTACTGTAGAGTAGAGAAGAGAAGGCACAAAGCTGAAGCCAAAGCAGTGGCGCGCAATGAACAACGAACTTTTTGGCTACAGTTGAGCGATTCTTGGGTGTCGTCTTCGTTGTCGTTAATGTTGTCTTTATTGTGGTTTTTGTTATTGTTGCTAGTGTTGTAGCTAGTGTTGTTGTTGTTGTTGTCTGCTCATCGTCACCACTCACTGAAGACACGACTCACTTGCACCTGCATATTGGGCGAGCAAAAAGAAGGCAGAAGACAGAAGGCAGGCTAAGACACGGACACGGACACGGACACAAGCACCACCATCATCATCGATGCTCAAGTCTTACACACTCACAGCCACACACACACACGCACACATGGACTAGCTCATCATTCGTGGCCACTGTCACTGTCAAGCGTAATCATAATTTATTGTAATTATTTTGTATTATTTTTTAAAATTGTTTTAATGAGTCGACATCGTCGTCGTCAGCGTCAGCGTCAGCGTCTCCAACTTTGCGTTGTGATCGCTTTGGCGTTTTACTTGATTTTCCAACGAAGTAGCACCGACTACAGCAACAATAGCAACAACAATAGCAACAACAGCAGCGATTTTCAGTTAATTTCCCGCCACCATAGTCGCGACTCGATCTGCCCGCAATTACATTATAGATATTTTCATGTTATGATTACCGTTGCTTCCAACACAACAAACAACATTTCTGTGGCATTTTGTCAAACGAAATTTCATAATCGGAAGTGTTAGGTCTTGGCTTTGCTTTGCCACAGCCGTTATTACCAAGCTCTTTTAATGAACCTCAATTATTGAAACTTCTCAAATGCAACGGCAAAGGTGCTATGAGGTGTACCCATAACAGGGGGAATGGTGTGCTCTGGTGCCAGTGCCGGAGCCAGTGCGGGTGCGAGTGGTTGGCGTTTTGCGTGAGAAATTATCTTCCTTACATGACTTTGGTTGATTTTTAATGATGAGGGGAAATACCTGTGCCAGAGACGGACAGAGACAGAGAGAAACCACACTACGCACTGAAGGTGTACAGCAATGTGTTAATACTTGTATTACTCTTACGAGTACACATATCCGTATCTATATAGAATGTTCCAAGCTGTGATCTGTGATCACCTGTTGTTTCTTTCTTTTATTATTTTTTTTATTTTTTTATTACTATTTGTTCTCCAGAAAATTTAATATATGTACAAGAAGTTTTCGTTTAATTTTAATTTTGATTTTTTTTTGCATTGCATCTGCTTTATTTTGAAAGTATGGGGAAAACTTCAAAATGTATATACAACTTTTTTAAAGACAAAAAGCATTCAATATATATACACCTAATTGTGTTTTTACACGGTATATTGGTTCCAGAAACAACTGTGTAAAAAAAGACATTGATCATATGCAAAAATAGGTGATTGGTTTCTTATCTCAAGAGAAATATATATGCAATTTTGTAATTTTCAAACCGTGTTATATCAAAAACGAGTAAAAACAGAATTAGGTGTATTTTGTTGTGAACTTAAAAAACATTGAAAATACAATTTAAAAAATGTAAAACCCCTAGTCAGCAGCGGCCGCACTTTTATGTTAAATCAGGCTATATAAGTAGTACAGTCATGCCGAAAAATAATAGGGACCCTTGCATGGAAGAATTTGTCTCTGGAATGTAAATACAGGAAAGAATATTTATCAAGGAAACAATAATAATTATTAACAATAAATAATTTCACAGAATAAAAGTCACAAATTGAAACTGAAAAGTCTTTATGTCCACGAAATTTCCCTCCAAAATATCTGTCTGTTAAATTAGAGAATATTTAAAGTTAAGTTGAAGTTTCAAATTGATGCTGCCGATTGTCTTATGTACATATTTGATTAGCTATAGTGTGGATGATATACATAGGTAGGTAGATATCGTGCACAACTCATAAGCAGACCTGAGCGATAACAACACTGTACAATTACATATCTATTTATTGTGGAGTGGTAGCATTGTGAAAGAAACGTTGATGTGGCAGGTAATGGGACTCGTTTACCCAATTGAGCAGCTGCGGATGCTGCAGAACTGACTGTGAGGCTGTGTTCTGTTGGCCCATTGGAATTCCTGACATCTCTTCATGTTGCTGGGCACCTTCTGATCTTATGCAAATATTTAATAGTTGTACGCCGAACAATAAGATCCATTACAGAACGCACCGGCGTACAAATACGGAGTACAGCAAGTGCATACATGCACATGAATATGTATGTATGAATGGTCTCTTGATAAGAGGCCATACATACATACGGTATACTATATAATTCTTTCTTCTCCTCAATTCGTTTGTTTGAACTTTATCAGCCAGGGTTTGCGTGCATTGTGGGGGAGTGTGGATATAATGCTCGTTACTTTGTATATTTGGTGGTGTTGTTAAAGATTTCTGGCTTCGATGCCCATGTGTATGAGTGTGCGTGTGTGTGCATCTATATAGTTATATATATATATATATATATATATATACGTGTGTGTGTGTGTAGTGTCGCAGCGTTCACTCACGATAAGATAGTGCAGCACTCACGACAATTGTTAGGCGGCAGGTTCAGCAGCAGAGCTCGGCACAGCACAGCACAGCATGCCAAAGCCATGAGGCTGCTTTCCGAGAATAAAATGTGATTTCGTTTAAATACTTAGGAAGTTGCCAGTAAATAACAAATAACAAAAAGAAACAATAACAATCACAAAACGCTAGCGCTTGTTTACATGCTGATAAATATGCCCAAAGACTAAGACTTGACATGTGCCCCAAAACTAGTATACTCACTAGTGGGTGCTGGCTGCTTGCAGGGGTGGAGGGCTGGAGAACTGGAGGGCTAGAGGGCTAGAGGGCTGGAGGGGGACAGTTGCGACTGTGCTTACCACATCGCTCTGTTATGTTAGGCATGCAATAGTGTATTAGCCAGCGGTTTAAGTCAATAAATCTGATGACACTTCTTGCCTTTTGATGAGCTGAGGTAAGCCAAGCAAATAGTCGGATAAGTACAGCTGGATACACATCTACATACATACATATGTCTATGTATGTATATATTTCTACACATGTTTGCTGATAAATAATCAGATAATGAAAGATCATGATGATTTAAAAAGACCACAGAAACAGGCTAATCATGCACACATTTTAGAATAAAATATAATTTTCGATAGCCAACAGCCATACACCTACCCGTAATTACAACTAATCGAAGAAATAATATAAAGAAGAAAGGGAAATATATATATTCTGGTAATACCAACTAATATCCGCACATACATACAAGTATAAAACCATTATTATTATGGTATTTATAGTATAGGACTTTGATCAGAAAGAAAGGCATTTTGCTTACTACTCTACTCGTACTACTTGTATATACTTGTAATACAGGGAAAAATAATATTTCATAGCGGAAATTAGTGTTATGCCGATCACTACTATAATATATAAAGACATATGGAAGAGCAGACTGAGAAAAACACGAGCGAACAGAAGATCATAAAGGTATATATGTAGAGTTCTGATACAAATGGGAAAGTTGTACGTTTATATTCAAATATGGATACTCTGATTACCTAGGAACGGGCTGTTGAACAATACCTAACAAAAAACGAATTATTTTAAATATATTTTAAAATTTTCAAACGGAAAATATGTCAAGATTTAACATAAATGTAGCACGAAGAATTATTTTATCATTGTGAATATAATTTTTCATGTTTTAAAACTCTCACAAAACATAGACGCCTTCATACAAAATAAAAAGTCTTAAAAATAAAATAAAAATAAATGCAAACTATAAAGAGCATACATATGTGAGTGTTTCTACTTTGAAAGTAAGGCAATTTTATGGATGTGGAGGAGCTGTGGAAGAGGCTTTAAAAACTTAAAGTTCCAGTGTAAGTTCCTGCCGTATACCCAGATTATAGTTCAAAACAAAGTATAACTAGGCAGCAGTTTCAAATTGTCGCCAAAATGCTAACAATTTCCAGAGCACTTGGAGAAAAAAATGCCACCGACGTCGCCATCGTGCCCAGCTCATTATTTTTATGACTACCAAGAGCACCAGCACCAGCACCACCAGCACAACTTGTTAGTCTTGCCATTGCCAGCACCATCATTGAAAAGAGTCCAAAGTGATCTAAATCTATTGACTGAACTCCCAAGCACTAAACTATGAGGCTAAGGCAGCTGGGAACTGGGAGCTGGTAACTGGTAACTGGTAGTTGGTAACTGGCAACAAGCCACAACGACGGCTTGTTATAATTTTTATGACGCTTTTTGCTGCCTTATTTTCTACCTAACTATTTATAGTGGCAGCGGCCGAGGCAGAGACAGAGACAGAGGCAGAGGCAGTGGCAGCAGCATTCACTTATATTTTTATTGTTATTCATGCATAATGCCAAAAAGATAAATAACAAATAAATTTCCTACTACTACCAACTCGAGGTAGTCACTCACTTCACTCATCCAGCAGCTGTCCCGCTCGCTCCGTCGCCGCCAGTTCGGAGCTGGTCCCGCTGCCTTACTCCTCTCCAGTGGTAATTATTAATAAATGCTGAGCCGCCACAGCCGCTGCCCCTGTCCCTATCCCAGCCACTATCTTTAGTCATCGTCTCTTCAGGTGCCGTCCCGCACCGTCCCTTCCAGTTCCGTCTAGCAATGCTCTACTCAGCTCGGCTCGGCTCGGCTCAGCTCTACTCTGCTCTGCTCTGCTCCGCTCTCTAATAATATTCACGCTTCGCTAAACATTGAAGAAAACTTAAGAGTCGCAGCTTGGTCGTGCCCTCAGCGGCTATGCGACCGACGACCAATTGTCTTTTGGCATATTTTCAAGTTGAACGCTCGGCGAGTTTTTTCTCCATTTTTTTTTTATATTTTTAATTTTTTTCTGTTCGTTTCTACTACAATTTCTAGAGATTTTCTAGCGCGATTAAGCGAAAAACGAAACAGTCTCATAAAAAATATCGCGCTCTGGCTTCGAAGATATGTATGTACGACTATGTTGGTATAGATGTGTGTTTCTATCTCTACTAAGTATGTATGTACAACTGTGTATGTATGTATGTATGTATGTATGTAGGTAACAAGCAAAGCTCCACACATAAAGCTAAAAAATGGTGGCTGTTATTATATTGCCGATGTGTTGGCTCAAAGCAAAATGAGCTGTGATGTTCAACTACCTACCTCTTCAGCGTCGTCTCTGTCTCCCTGCAAGGTTCAATGGCAAAGTCTGCGCCAACTTGGGACCCTGATTGGTACTCATGAATAAATAACCAGATAAGCCAAATGCGTAATACGAGAGTCGTTAAACATGGCAGTTCCCAAATAAAATATAGGTCTTACAGCACACATTCAATTACAAGGAACACGCAGCACCTCGTCAAACGAAACGACTCATATTTTTAAAAATATTCTCTGAATGCACTTTGAAAAAGTGCATTGATTTGAATATATAAATATTATATAAGTATATAAATATTAGCTGTCTGCATTGGAAATTGCTTTACAAATCAATACGAATGTTCTATATATATTCTAATAGCAGACATGATAAGCAATATTTATTCATAATTCTTCGCTTCCTGGTCTTTAATAATTATGTTCTTTAATCCACAAATGAATCTTAGAACTTGACAAAATATTTTCAAGACAATTTTACTCGAAACCTTTACAAACCTTGTCTGATTTAAAGACTCTAGGGCTAATTCTAGCATATCAATACTTGTTGTTGAACGTTGAATATTAAAATTGAACTTTTATATATATACTTATCTCCATAGCTTAATGGATTCACGATTTGCATCAACTTGTATAAAACATTTATAAAACATAAACAGTAAAGTCTCACATGTGTTATTTGTGATCGTCGATAGAATATTTTGAATAAATACTAACAATGGAACAAGAGTTTCTATAAGATGATAACGAGGCTTATGTTTTAGGAACAGTTGACCATTAAACGTGCTCCGATTCCCTATAGGTAATATAAATAGCAATAAATAAAACGAATACAAATCTGCTATTAGATAATGGTTTACTTCTTAATTTGGATGAAATACACAATACACAAAAATTCTTCCTTTATGACTGTTCTCCGTCGCGGTGGGCGTTTGTGGAGAAGAGTCTTTGGAGAGAGTTTATAAAGCGTCGAGATTGCAGGCATATTCGATGCCTTACATCACGGTCCTCATGGTAAATCGGCGGACGCCGGCATTAATGAGCACCTCATTGTAATATACAAAGATATCAATAAAGAGTGTCCATTGCACGTTAAATCGGTTTCAACTTCAAGGTTCAGATAGAAACTCTGTATAAGAAGTTATATAAAGCGCAGAGGCCCACTTCTCTGACACACACACGACTATGGGCATTAAATGTGAACTCAGTGTGGGTCCCCTTTCAATTGTCGTCAGGACACAGTCACTGTTAGCTGCTTTCCATATTGGCATCATCGCTTTGCAACTGACAATTGCTGGCAAATGCGACAAACTGTCAAACAAAACAATTGCTGTCAAATTTACAACAATGAGAGCCGTAGAGCGTTGAAAGAATTGCGCCCAAAATTGAGCTGTCAAGGTTTTTATGGCAACCCAACCAATTTTAACATATCAATAAATTTTTTCGACAATTTTTTGTAACGTCCTGAACGAAGACGATGTCGATGGCGTCGGCGTCGGCGTCGGAGTCACAGCAACAACAAAAACTGAACACCTTTTCAATAAATTTGCAACAACTGTCAGCAAAACAATGTCATTGTCACGTCGCTGCTGGCGTCAACGTCAACGTCAACGACGGCATCAGCAGCGGTATCGGCAGAGAGCGACCTATAAACCTGTCAGAGGGCATGGCGCATTCCGAATTGAGGGCCGCCTCGATGACAGCAACGGAGACAGAGACGGAGAGATGGCGGCATTATTGTCGCTAAACAAACGATCAAATGGCAATTTAAAAGTTTTTATTTAACACTAAATCACCCACACCATTCGCACGCTTACCAATGAGCCACCCATACAGAGTCGAGCCTCCCCATCCCCCCACCCCTGCCCATCACCATCACCGCCGCCAGGGCCACCACCACCACCACCACCGCCACCTGACGCGCGCTTTCTTTTTCAATTCCGAACCCTTTGGCGGGCCGGCAACCCTTGCGCGATTTTTCAATAACTTGTTGTTGTAGTGAAAGCGGCAGCGGCAGCGACAGAAGCAGAAACAGAAGCAGAAGCAGCACCCGCCGCCGCCAAACAAAAGGCGCAAAAGTTTACCGAGTTAAATTATGAGGTTGTTGTTTTTTTCTTCTTCCTTCATTCTTGTTATTGTTGCTGTAGTTGTCGTTGTTGTTGTTGTTGCATTTTTTCCTCCTTGTTGTAGTGTATACAAGTATTGTAACCATCGACTGCCTGACTTTTGACTCCCCATGGAATTTTGCGTTGTTGTTTTGTTGCATGCATGAAAAAATTTTTTGACATAAACGACAGGACTGTGGAGGAAGGCTACGCCAGGTTAGTTGTGTGTGTGTGTGTGTGTGTCTGTGGGTTTGTAGCTTTAAGTTGGATTTTAAAGTAAGCCTGGTGGATCTATTGTTATCTTGCAGATGCCAAATGAGTTGTGCTGCTTATCAGAATCTGGTTGATCGGGAAACCATTCTTAATTTGCAGTCATGTACAGCTTAGGCAGAGTCATGACTCCGCAGCATAATATTTTTGTTGATGGAGTAGGTCGAGCACATATTATTTAAAGAAATAACCCTATAAGTCAGGCATTTTCTATAAAACAGGCCGATTTAAGGCCTTAGTAGAAATATAGGCTTTAATCAGTTGTTATATTGAGTTGTTTACCATTACTGGTTCGATTTGATTCTGACTGCAAGGACACGATTAACGTAAAAGGACATACTCATTAATCTTTACTAAGAAATCCCTCTCTACTAAGAGATTGGTTGTGGTGCTAAGAGCAAGAAACGCAGGAGCTGAAATTTATAATAACTAGCTTAATGGATTTTAATGAAAACGAATTCCAATTCATCCGAATTTTTGCTATCAACCCTAAACTTTGAAACCATTGCTACATCCAATTTGTACCCAAACTAACCTAATATTGTTTTTTTTTTTTTTTCATTCAAAATAAATTCAGCCAGGACCAACATTCTAGACTCTAGAATCTAGAGCTATGCTTGACAATTGACAAAGACTCTATTCCGACAAATCTAATATTGAATGAGTAGAATCCTAGATTCGCGCAGCGACAACCGACAACTGTAAACCCTGTGCCCGGTATATTAATTAAAAGAATTGCATATTTACATCAAATTTCATTGTTATACCCTGCTCAACGGGTAAAAGGGTAAGGAAAAAAGGTTTAAGCTAGAGCCTAATGTATGTAACGCACAGAAAGAGGCATTGCAGACAAAACTAGGTATTCATATTCTCCGTAGCACTAGGCAGGCCAATGTTTTTATTTTTTAACACACTCCCCCACTTTTAGTATTTCTTAGAGTTGCTTTACTCTAATGTCTATGTGTGCAGACACAGTTGAGCGGGAGAGGAGCAACAACTAAAAATTCCTAATAACTCAACTATTACTAGAATAAAGATTGGCAGCCCAGGTTTTTTATACTCTGTACATGAAATGTACAAGAGTATATTAGGTTTGCGGGAGCTGAAAAATGTAACAGGCAGAAGGAGGCGTGGCAGACCCCACAAAGTATATATATTCTTGATCAGCATGACGAGACGAGTCGATCTAGCCCTGTCTGTCTGTCTGTCCGTCTGTCCGTCCGTATGAACACCTGGATCTCAGAGACTATAAGAGATAGAGACACCAAATTTTGCACGAAGATGCGTTATGTGTGTATTCTATACGAGTTTGTTTTATTTTTTTGATTTTCCCCCCCACTTCCCCCCTATGGGGGTTTTCCCGATTTTCCATTCGTATAATCGCCTATATCTCGGATACTATAAGACCTAGGAACACCAAATTTTAGTCCCAGATGCCTTATGTGAATACGCAGAAAATGTATATTTTGGAATTCCCCTCCCTCCCCCCTCTACCCCGCAAATCGTAACTCCCGTAATTCTTGGAATAAAATTTTGGAAATACCCCCAGTTAGTTATTATGTGTCCGTATGCCAAATTTCATTATGATAGACCGATTTAACAAGAAGTTATAGCCATAAATATATTTGCTGATGCAGCGCTGCTGCAGCGCTGCCCGCGGCTGTTGTTGATGTTGCTGTTTGGTTGACTGCGAAAATGCTTACACAGACACGAATTGATGCGCATAGGCATACATACACTCACACAGACGCAATTGCTATGTAAATGTGCAATTATACACCCTTTACGTGAGTTCGAATACCGAGAGAGGTAAAATCGATCAAATTTTTTTTTTATTTTCTTAATTTTTTTTATTTTCTATAATTATTGTAAACATATGTACAGAGTATTTCAAAGTCGGGACACCCGACTTTAGCTTTTTTACTTGTTTTTTTTTTGGGGGGGGAGGTTCTTTGAAATTCTGTTGCCGAATTCAAAGAAGTTATAAAAATCTCATTGTGCTGCATCGAACTTTGATTTATTATATATACTCGTATATACTTACTTTTGGGTGTATATTTAATATTAATATTTTATATTAAATGTATATCAAATATTATAGGTGCTGTCTAATATCCTTTAAAATATGCTGACATTATTTTCAATCTTGAGTTCCCTGCCAAGCAGATTAATTTTGTCCAATAAATCCTTATTTTTATACCCTGTACCCGTAGGGTAAAAAGGGTATATTAGGTTTGTGCAAAGTATGTAACATACAGAAGGAAGCATCTCCGACCCCATAAAGTATATATATTCTTGATCAGCATGACGAGAGAAATCGATCTAGACATGTCCGTCCGTCTGTCCGTCTGTCCGTCCGTCTGTCCGTCTGGATGAACGCGAGGATCTCAGAAACTATAAAAGCTAGAATAACCAAAGTTGGCATCCAGATTCTCCTAGGTCCGAGTAAGGACGAGTTTATTTTTTTTTTTTTAATTTTCCCCCCCTTCCCCCGCTGCAGAATTTCGTCAATAGCGTCCACATTTCAAATGCTACCTAAACCAAACTTGCACATACAATTTATATATAATTGTCTACTGTTGTTCAAAATTTTATTCAATTCGGTCAATTCTAAGAAAAGTTATTAGCGAAACAAATTCTCGCCAGTACAACCCCTCCAAACTGCAGCAACAAGTTCGCTCTTCTTCTTCCTCTTTTTGCTGCTGCTATGGGCGCATATAACTCAGTGACGGAAGTTTACCTGGGTACAGGGTATTACACTGTCGGGCTTGCTCGACTGTAGCGTTCTCTCTTGTTATTATTTATGGATTACCATAAAACAGTAGTTGCGAGAAAGTCAAAATATTTGTAAAAATTGAACATTACTACTCCCTAATTATAATCTGAAGCTGCAGATTAACAGCCGATCAATTCACGAAATGCAACCTGCGCAACGAAATGATCGACCATTCGCGGATTCTATTGTTGCCTGCAAAATAGCCCTACATACATACATTTGTATATAGATATATGTATATTCATATAGAAATACGAGTATAGGCGAGTAACCAGCACCCGCCCACCCATTTCCCGGCTGCAACAATTGCCGGTTACGCTTCGTTAAGCATATGCATACGATGGCGATGGCGATGACGATGACGACAACCACGAGTACGACGACGGCGACGACGACGATGACGATGACGACGACGTTGCAGAGGGCTGATTGAAAGATTATTTTGCACTGATAACGCTAAAAATGTATGGATGGATGGTTGGATGGTTGGTCGGCCGACCAGTCAGTAGCAACCACCAACAACAGTACAAGTGAGCGAGCAACAGTAGCAACAATAACAACAACAACAACAGAAATGGCAACAACAACAACAACAGAAATGGCAACAACAACAACAGAAATAGCAACTATAAAAGTCAAATAGAGCGAAGCAGCACAGAACACTAAAATTGCAGTTCGAAAATTGTTGCGCTTTGGGTTTGCGTGTTTGCATTTTTATTGTTGTCCGTCCGGAGTCGTTGCCGTCATCGCTGCTGTTTGTTGTTGTTGTTGCTGCTGCTGCTGCTGCTGTTGTCGTTGTTGTCGTTGTTGTTGTCTGCGGTGGCCGTTGCCACTGCCACTGCACGGGGTCGTCATCAATTCGCAATGCATTTCCCACATTTTCAACTGGCAAGCGGGCGAACGACCATCATCATTAATAATATTGAAAAGCCCTAATTGCGGTTAAGTGGCCCAAACGAGCGAACCGTCGAGCGAACCTGACGGGGCCCTAGCCGCTATATCTTCTTGTTCAGACGTTCAAATCGAACTCTGCCAAAGGGGTTTGGAGTGTTCGACGACGCTTTGACTGCCGCTCATCGGAATTGTTTCAGCCCGACCCGTTCCATCGTTCGTTATTATTTCCTTCGCTATTGCGTAAATCATTTTTCCCACCCCTAGACCTAGGCTCATCGTCGTCATCACCGTCGTCGCAGTCCACTTCACCTGCCCAAGGTGTGTGCGCACCCCGGCGTTGTCGCTGGCGCTGACCGCTTGCAGGTGCACCGACGGTCCCGACCTAACCTGACCCTCACTACACTTGACTGCATTAATGAAATCGTTTGTAATTTTTCTTCTTCATTTCATTTGTACGCCTGTATCGTGCCTGTGCCTTTGTCTCTCTCCATCTCTCTCTATCTCTCTCTCTCTCTCTTTATCTCTGTCTCTGTCTGTTGTCGTGTAGTTCTCGTGGGGTCGCTGGTCGATTACTTGATCTTTTAGTGGCTTGTCCTTGTCCATTGATAAGCACCGCACGTGGCTTCTGAAACCCTAAGGGGCTGCAGCTGCATCGCTTCCAGCAGCTGCTGCGCAAGGACGCGCGCAAATCTCTGGCGCGGGCGAAGAAAACTGCTCCAAGAATATCAGTATTTGTCACTAATCGTTAAATTAGAATGTTTTTATTTTTCTAGCGTCCATTTCAGCTTTGTTCTTAAGCTCTCTAGGAACTAAATGATACTCGTAATAGAGAACTTCTTACAAATCGACTCCTTCCTTTCTTTCTAACGCTTCATCTATTCTTTTATGTTAGTTGAAAATTACTTCATCTTCAATAATATTATGACGCGCTATTTCGCCTTAAATTGGAACTGAGTTGGATTTGTTGAAGTTCTTTCATTTCTCGTATGCATAAGTCATTTTTTTAAAGGCATCGTGCATTATTTAATCAAAATTTTAATTATTTGCCCCCCCCCCCTAAAAGCTGCATACGCCATTGGTCTTGAGGGAGGTTAAGTGATGCTTTCTTTCTTCATATCTCTTTCACTTTAAGTTTCGCTCCTTACTTAGTTTATTTGTTCCTTGTATGCTGAAAATAGTCCTTTTTATCTTGTCCATACAGGTAGGACAAGTTTTACAAGTTATGCTAGTCTTTTTTTGTCACCTTTTAATTCTGCCATGCAGTAGACCACAAGGAAGACTTGGTCCTACATATACTATATGTATTAGCGATGCTTTATATTTATTTGATATTGTTGGGTTTTTTAATCGCAAAGCGTTGAATGCACTTTCCTATATTTCGAAGTGTAGTTACTAAATAATATTTAATAATATATTGAGGAGCAAGATATTCTTGTTGATAAGTAATGCATTTTAAAATTTACAAATTAACAATTTCTAGATAAATAACATAGATCGAAAATAAACTCAACTAAAGAAGGCCAGCTTCTACGACTAATTAGTTCTCTACCAGCTTATGGCACTGTATTTAAAGGGAGTTGCTTACAAATTATTGAAAGTCTAAATAAACGATTCACCTGACTAGAATTCACATCGATCTTTGATCACCGAAATCAATTGCGACCAGAGATATCGATGTCTGAGTCTAAATGCTGATGGTACCTATAGCATAGTTTCACCTCCTCCTCCTTCTAAATCGGTTGTAGGTACTAGGTTATAGAACTGCTACAAATCATTGTGCCACATTTGTATAATTGAGAGTTGGAATTTAGCAAGGCCTCTGCCCTCCGCCCAGCGCCCTCCCTTCCTATCACATATCTGTACATTAACTAACGACGACGATGGCGACGACTACGACGATATATGGCGCTAGTGAAAGAAGTGGCAATCAAAGAACCAAAACAACAACAACAATAATGGCAACAGCAATAATAGCAACAACAACCTGAACCTCAGCGCCCAATGCTAATAATTCAAAATGCTGCACATGCGACGTCTCAGTCGCTTGAGAGAAAGGAAGAGAGTGTTACTCACATGGAGTGGGGTCGGGAGGGGGAGGGGGAGGGGACTGGGGGGAATGGGGAATGGCGAAAGGTGGTAAAGAGACAGCGACTCTTTCTTACACTTGAACAAACAGCTCAGTCTCTGCCGCTGCCGCTGCCGCTGTCGCCGCCTCTGCCTCTTTCCCTGCCACCGAACATCGTCATTTTTTGCTACTGATTTATGCCTGGGCGCATAATGACTGAAAGCAATGGAGTATGCATTGCACACACAGACACATATGTATACATATACACTATACATGACCATATATACATACATACATATGTATATAGATGTGGCAAGGGAATGAATGCCATACTATAGGCTATACATCAACGAAACGGCACAGGAACCAACGAACGAACGAACGAACGAACGAACGAACGAACGAACGGCGATTCGCGTGATAGAACAATGTAAAAATTATGAACGTGTAAAATATGGGCAAAAGTTCTTGCCTATAAATATGTATGGTATCTGTGTATGTGTGTGTATGTATTTCTATAGAAGTTGGTTTGGGCTTAAGGTGGAGGGGGGGGGGGGGGGGGGGGGGGGGAGGGGGCCAACACAGAGAGTGTATGCGAAATAATTGATAAAGCGAAGCGAAGCATCGAGCCAATGTTTGTAGCATGTGTGAAAGAAGGAGCCGCATAGCAAAAATAAAAACGAAAAAATCTGCGGAGGGGGGAGTGCGGAGGGAGTGGGGGAAATATGAAAAACTTGGCCTTCTTATAGAAGAGACATGGGCTATATAAGCTTCATTATGATTCAACTTTTAATATAGCTGCATTGTATGGTTAGCGTTGTGGTTGAGTGGTTTGATTTAATGACCACTTAGGGCTTAGCAGAACTTGATATGGACTCCAAAGATGATGACCCCAAAATGTATAGTGTATGTATATAGTATATTATGAGGAAAATTCGTGCTCTCTCTCTCTCTGGAACAAAGTGGAGCTTGGCTTAGCCTAGGAAACTTGCTGAGAAAGAGGGACTAATAACAACAATGGGGTGGAAATAAAAAGCATACTGATATCTGAAATCGTGATGCAAATTATAATATTATCACCAAAAATGTGTACAATTCTTTCATTGCATTTATTGATGGTGCTAAGAACTGGGACACTCGTTTGCAAAAATAGCTGATTCATCCCAAGCTATTAAAGATATTAAAGCTATTAAAGATATTGTGCGTCTTTATTTAATCAATGCGCAGTTCACACTTATAAGGGATGAGCGCTAAAGTGAAGCTAAAGATGGACGATTAACAAACTATCGATATTATTTTAGACTTAACATATTTGTGACTTTAACAGAAGCTTAGTAATTGGGCCAGAGTATGGGAAAATGCTGTTCGATTGAAATAAAATGTTCATCTAATAAAATATGAAACTCAATCTCCTGACAAATCTGTCCTCGATTTTTAATTTAATTGTATTACAGCTATGGGAACGATCTGCATTTTCGGAATCTAACATGTTAGCCTATTGATAATTTTATTTTCCTTTCAATTTAAGCCACACAGAGCATTAACTTAATTTTCCGCTTACACACATTTAGTTAACCGCATTAGCCGAGCTAATTCTCTCGTTGGCAGAGATCGGTTTTTAATTTGACTTTCCCCCACTTGGCAGGTTCTTGGGCTTTAACTTCAACTTGGAGCGGAGACAATGGGTGATAGATCATAATTTTAATGACTACGCCCGCTCCACGTTCGCCCCGCATGGTACAATGAACTTTCAATATTAGTGTGCCTGTTTCAAGAGTCAAAAGCTGCGCACATTTTCACCATTTTTATGTGTTTCCCATTTTTGAGCACATACACACAAGTATGTATATCTACCTTCCTATATACAAGTATGTGTGTACATACTATACATACCTACATATGTACATAGTACGGGTATGTTTGTTTGTATGAGGTCGCCTCAATTTTCGAATGCGCTGCAGCTTATTTTATAATAATAATTTCTTGCCACTTTTATGGCTCACAATGATGGAAACGACGTCTACGACAGCAACAGCAACAGCAACAACAATAAAAATAATAATAATAACAATAACAACAACAATGGCAACAGCAATGGCGACGCGTTCGGCGCGTCTTTTGATTGGTTCAACTGGAACAGTTTTTAACGAGCTGAGATTTTCTTGTTGCTGTTGTTGTTGTTGTTGCCAGCACTCTATGATTATCAAGAGCGCGATCAGCAGCTGCCTCTGCTGCTGTCTTTGTCGTTTGCTATATTTTTTTTATGGCTTCTATATAATAATTCACCTATACGTTGGCCGTGCGACGCAATTAACTTGCTTAGTTTTCATAGATTCATAGAAAAGAGCCGAGATCCAAGATCCGAAAGCTGAGAGCTGAGCGCTGAGAGCTGACAGCCAAGGAGCCGAGCCGAGAGTGCGTGGTTGCCGCCTTAAAATCGCACAGAAACTACAAAAACATCAGCAACTAAAATAATAACAATAATAACACCAACAAGCAACAACCAACAAGCAACAAGCAACAACCACTGCGAAGACTACGACGACGAAGCGCGCCCGACGTGACTTCGATGTTCAGTTCAAGATTAGACGACCGGCCTCAGCAGCCTGGCAGCCGTATATCACAAAAGTTACAACAACAGCAGCGGCGAAAAATGGCGAATTTTTCACTCATAAGAGATCTGAAAAATGTGTCCTTGACTAGAGAATACCCATATACCCTTCACTGCATCATTAATTGATTCACACTTAATTGAGAACGTGAAGTACACAGCATGGAACACACATCCAACTTCATCGCAGCGTCCTAAGTATATTGAAATATCCGCAAATAACTGTTTAAAACGAAATCAATAAAATATATAATGCTCTAATCTATATGTGTAGGGACAAACTAAGTGAGGAGGCTGTTTATCTTGGACAGAGAGACGTCCAAAGGAAGTATTATACTAGTAGTAGGTTGTATTATTCCTTCTATTTTGTGCTACCAATAGACCCTTTTGGTTCAATTGAAGGGTATAAAGTGATCATCATTTTGTTGGCTGAGCTGAGCTGAACTCTTTGGCTCTTGGGCTGTCAACTGGTCAACTGGTTAGCACCATGCCCAAGACATGCAAAGCTGTGGGCTGATTTGTCTCTGATAATTTTGTTTGCCAGGCTCTGTGCTAATGAACATGTTGCCAAGCTCTGGCCTGGGAAAGTTTCTTGTCTTAGGTCAGGTATGCACAAATACTTGTATAATAAAATAAACCAACGAAATTGAAATTCTTAGAGCAGCAACGAAAACTGCACATCATCTTGGCCAACCACTTAGGCATGTCATGACCTGGCCAACAGCAGCTGTCCAAATGACTTCATTTTGGCTATAACAACAACAACAACAACAGCATTGATAACAATAATTGTAACAAGAACAACATCATTTGAATTTTGTCTATCAATGCGTTTGTCAATCGTAGGATCGATCAGCGCCAACGACTGACCCTCATGCGACTTCCTAATTACATGACACGACCGCAGTCAGGCCGATCGATCGATCGCACCTGTAGCTACAGCCGAGGTCGCGCGCGCTATTTACAACAGCCTGAGCTGAATAAATAGGGAAGATATACAAGTAGTTGCCAGCCACCGGCCACTAGCCACCACCACCACCACCAGCACCACCAGCCAGAAGACACCAGAGAGGCAGCAGCGGCACACACATCGGCATTTTAATTGAAATGGTATGTGTTTTGGCGTTTGCCGCGCTTGATTGATTTAGAGTGAGTGCCGCTGCAGCAACAGGAACTGCAAGAACAACACAACACGGTCCTTAGCGTGCCAAAAACTGTATACTCTATACAAGTTTCTTTTTCCCTTTTTTCCTTTAAATATAAAATCATTTATAACACGATCGAAAACTACACATAAAATAGTCTGTAAATATGCCGAAAATAAATGTTTATATTCGATGAGTACAGGAGCTCTCTTTCTAAATATCACCAAGTGTCATAAAATGTAGCTCTAGTCCTGTTGGAAGTATTCCCTCCCAGTCTATAACTATATTATGTAGAATAATGATCAACCAGCTTATTTAATTTCGCAACACAATACACCTAATTCTGTTTGTACACGGTCTTTTAAAATTAAAAATGTTATACATGGCTACACGACTTTATTTCATTTAGCACGATTCATTTTGTCTTTTTTACACTGTTTGTTTTACACGGTTTTTTCTTATGCGATTTTTTTTAGTAACCAATCTACCGTGTAAAAAAATACATTGATCATATGTAAAAATAGGTGATTGGTTCCTTATCTCTAAAGAAATATATATGAATTTTTTAATTTTCAAACCGTGTTATATCAAAATCGTGTAAAAAAACGAATTAGGTGTATTTCTTTTTCCACCCATATGCGTCACAAAAATATGTAAAAAACCATCATACCTGTTAGGTAGGGTATAAAAACTCGCCCCTTAAAACCACCACCGAGTTTTTACACCTGCCTGCCCGCTGGGCTACCCGAGCTAACCAACTCGACTAGTTGGCTAACTGTCAGCCAAACAGTCAGCCAAACAGCCAGTCCCGCGTAATGAAATTTCCAAGCGGCGTGCGGCATGCAATGCAATGCGATCGCATCGGATCGGATCACATTGGTCACCCTACTCTACCCTACGCTACCCTACCCTAATCTAGTGGCCACTTGGCCATTGTTGTTGCTGTTGCTGTTCCAGTTGCAGTTGGTGGCGTCGATCTTGTCCGTTGATCTTTTTGGTGCATTGGCTAAGTTAATTGGTTGTAAAACAATTTTTGAATTAACATAAAAACGTTTCATTGGAAGAAATATAGTTTGTATGTACTCGTCGGAACCGTAGTTGTCTTTGTGGCCAGCGAGCAATCGACCGCTTTTAATGAACTCTGGTTATGCGGGCGCTGGAAGGGCTGGAATAGGGGTGCTAACCAAGCCGATATTAAATTAGAGCCTTCAACTATGCCCATAAAAATCAATGTTAAGTGTTGAGGCCTCAAGAGAGATATGTTTTTGAATGGGAAACCTGCTGCCTTACTTTAGTGATTTTGATATGGAATGAGTTCCTCGAAAGTAGTTGATTTGATCTGGATAAATAAAATATTTGCATAAAAATCAATGATCATTTAATTTTGATTGTGGGTGCAAAGCTAGGGTCTAATAAGCAAATAATTCAAACAGTCAGCATTTTTGTTTCCGAATGTCTACACAATTTTTTTGGTAGCGCAACAATTTCGTTTTGAAATCATGTTGGAAAAATTACAGCCTTCTATAGTACTTCTGCCAATATTATTTTCATGAATATTAATATCTCCAGTTTTAAGACAAGAACAACATTTAAGAGTAAGTTTTGTGTCCTATTAGAAGAAGAAGACTTTAAAATAATTAAGTAAAGGGCGTTCAAAATTTGTCAAAATATATTTTTACAGTTTGGTTTGCTTGCAAACTTTTTATCGTAGCTATCAAACAATTTGCTCAATGAGCTTGCCAAAACTGTAAGAAAGCATTTGCCATTTCCAATTCAAAGACAATTTCTTGCTATGAAATATCACGGCAGCATACAGAATTAATAAATAATTAATTTATCAATAAACGTAAAATATTAAGCGAGCAGTGGTCAGACAAGCAAATTATCTGCGGATCATAAGCGGGCTAATACGGCAAGCTTTTAGGGGCTTTGTGTGCAAACAATTGCTTACAGCCGCATTCTCGTGAATTGGAAAAACGAAATTGCCAATCGAATCTGAATCTATATGTGAATACAAGCCAAGAAAGAACCGTGCAGATCGCGCGTATGTAAGCGGGTCCACATGTTGTCAGTTGCGAGTGCCGAAAAGCATTCATCACCCATCGCTAATGTGTGATACGCAATGTACCGCAACTGACAAACAACAATTGGAAACAACAAAAACAACACCAAGCGCTCTCCCCCACCACTCGACTGACTCGACTGTCAAACAAGCAGGCAAGCAACCAGGCAGACAATTGAATTGTTTCAGTTGTTTGTTAACTATCCGCCAGTAAGTACGAGTACTCGCCTATAGACACATGTGCTGTGTGTGTGTGTGTGTGTGTGTGTGTATGTGTGTGTGTGTGTACTTTGTTTAGTGACCAGCAGCGCCCGCAAGACCCGCAACACCCGCAACTCCATAAGACCATTCAACCATGCACCCCGAGAGGGGGGTGGAGAGACGCTGGCAGAGAGGCAGAGCAGCGCCAAATGCCGACAAATGCAAATTGAATTGAATGAAATGGAAATGGAAATGAAATTGTATTGAATGCAGCCTGCGCACAGACCCCGGGACCCGCAAGCCGCGACGCGACGCGATGCGACGCAACGCGAGCAAATAAAGACAATGAAGGCGACTTTTATTGGTTCCATTCGATGATCAGCCGTCTGTGGCTATAGCTATGGCTATGACTATGACTATGACTCTGTCTGTGGCTTTGGCTGCGGCTGCGTCCGGTCGGCCGAGCGTCAGTTGTTGCGGCATAGTTAGTGACACCATTAACGCCGCGAACGCTGCCAACACATCCGGCGTGCGCGCATGCGCAGCCCGTCGACCCGACTTGGCTCTCCCTCAGCTCGGCTCGGCTCAGCTCAGCTCACCTCCACTCACTTAGCCATACTACCCTTTGGTCTGTTTGATTGATTTTGTTTCAATGTAGCGCCTTTCTCTTGCCGCCGCCGTTTGTTTCATTGTGGCCCGACCACGGTTTGAATTTTTATTGCAATCGGTGTGAAATTTCACACCGCGCTGCTCAAATGATTTCGGACTAGCCGTCTTCTCGAGCCCGGCCACTGGGGCCGCCTTCCTTTTGCGCACTTTTGCCGCACGACCAGCAATGTGAATAGCCACAAGTCAAAAGGTTAAGGCAAAATACTTGTACTTAGTGACTGACAAAGGCGTAGGGAAATTCAAATACTTGAATCAAATAATATACGAGTACTCGTATGTAGGTGCAGTTAAGCTGCTACTTATAATCTTGAAAGTGGATCACTGGAGCTTTTCGTACATTTGAGAATAGCGAAGGAGAGTTTGTTCGCAAATAAAATATCAGTAATTTACAGGACACCCTATATAAAGGCTGTTTTAGCTGTTCATCTAGCTATAGCACTGGGAATTTATGTTAAACTTATTTCAACCTTACACAAATGGATTGTTGATTTGAGCTTTGCTTGATGGTCAAATATATTCTCAGATAGAGTATATTTTATCCTAATATGTCGCTGGCAATAATACTGTTGCTAATTCTTCTAGATGTTGAAGTTCAAGCTATTCTTCAGAGTTATCACCTCACCATACTCTGGATCTCCTACACAACTCTGAAGTGAAAGTAATAGATCCTATAATATTTTAAGTAACATCATCTAATACTCATCAATTATGTTCAACTTATTTCAACCTTACACAAATGGATTGTTGATTTGAGCTTTGCTTGATGGCAAAATATATTCTCAGATAGAGTATATTTTACCCTAATCTATCGCTGGCAATAATACTGTTGCTAATTCTTCTAGATGTTGAGGTTCATTCAGTCTCAAGCTGTTCTTCAGAATATGTTACCTCGCCATACTCTCCAGCTCTTACACAGCTCTGAATTGAAAGTAATAGATCCTATAATATTTTAAGTAACATCATCTAATACTCATCAATTATGTTCAACTTATTTCAACCTTACACAAATGGATTGTTGATTTGAGCTTTGCTTGATGGCAAAATATATTCTCAGATAGAGTATATTTTACCCTAATCTATCGCTGGCAATAATACTGTTGCTAATTCTTCTAGATGTTGAGGTTCATTCAGTCTCAAGCTGTTCTTCAGAATATGTTACCTCGCCATACTCTCCAGCTCTTACACAGCTCTGAATTGAAAGTAATATATCCTATAATATTTTAAGTAACATCATCTTATACTCATTATAATTTATTTGGCGCTTTTTGTGGGACCACTCACAACCCTCGAAACAAACACACCATCTTAAGTATCAACATCAAATTCTACTTCCATGGCACATAGCCGCGAGGCCCACGCCCCTCGTCCGGGCGCTTGTCCATGAAGGCTATGGTCAGATGGCGTTTGGCCGGCGTTAGTGCGGATTGCGATGTTTCGGAATTACGCAGCAGCTTCAAGTTCGCTATGCTGCCCATGCTGTTGTCCACGGGCAGGGACACAGACCCTCTAGGGCGCCGCCGGCGAGCATGTTTCGTCACTGCCGTCAACGATGGCTTGGCCAGGCGCTGCCTAACCTGTGGTTGCTCAGTGGCCTGTGGACTTGGACGTGGCTTTGGCTCCATCATCAGCTCGGACTGCAGCCTTGGCAGCAGCTTTGCCTTAGCCTTGGCCGTCGGTGATCCCTTTGCCGAGGGCTGCGCTGAGCGTTTTCCCTTACCTACCTTACTATAAACGCTATCCGTTTCATCGATGGCTTCTTCGCGCAGCAAATCGCGGATCAGGCTTTCGCGCAACAGCTTGCGGCGCATGCGCTGACGACTCGCGTGTGTGGGGACTAACACCACCTGTTGGTGCTTGCTGTTGTTGTTGGCATTGTTGCTAATGGGTCCACCAATGTAGGGGTTTTTATTATTGCGTGGCACTCGAGGCTTATTATTTTTGAGGTTGGACTTGTGCTTCGGCTTGGCCTTAGGCTGTATCTTGCCAGGCGTTGGGTACATTTGGGTGGCCCCGGCCGCCCCTGGGAACTGATATGGTGTGTACCAGGGAAATATAACATTATTTAGCTGCTGGAGTGGGCGCGCCTTGGCTTTGACAGCGTTTCCCTCGGGCTTCTGCACCTTCAAGGGCTGGGCCAGGCCGAAGCCGGCGCTCAGACGGCTTGGGGTGGTCGCATGCCGTTTGTAGCGTCGCACTAGCCAGGGCTTATCATATTTGCGCTGCAACAGCGGTAGCGTCTTCTTGTTCTTCTTGCGCGTCGTCCGCCCAACACCCAGACCACTATCAACAGGAGAGTGATTCTTATTGTTTGGGGATTCGGGCATTTTCTTTTTGGGCAGCTGGGGCACGGGATTGTGCAATACAGACTCTTCTTGCTGCTCACGCTTTGGCTGTGCCTGTGGCTGCAGTTTTGGTTGCGGCTGCGACTGGGACTGGAGCTGTTGGGACTCACCAGCGCGCAGGCGTGGCGGGGGAGATTCCATGCCGACACTCTGCCTGGGATTTATTGCGGGTGGAGCTGCTTGTGTCTTTTGTTTGAGTTTTTTTTGACGCAGTAATGTGCGCTTGGATGGCGGCTGCTTCACTGGTAATCGCTTCTGCTGGGAACCCTTAACCAACATTCGTTGTCTTTTGATCATCCCCGCCTCAGTTTTGGCTGACAACTCTGACAGGGGCCTCTGTCCACGGAATGCGTTGCCGCTGCCTTCTGCCTGCCCTTCATAGGTCAGAGAGCGGGGCAGCGGCACGCGCATCGACACTGACGGCACCTGGAGCAGTATCTCCTTGGTCTCGTCACCTTCTGGCAAATGTGTGCTATCGATGATGACACCCGTTAGGTTCTTGTGCTTGCCAGCGTCCAGCTTGAACAACGCCGGCGACTTTTTGTGTACTGTCTTCCGTATATATCGGCGAAACTCTTGATCCCGAAAGTGTCGACGCTCCTGCTCCCCTTCCTCCACATCGTCCAAGGCCTCTTTGGCCTGCGTGATCAGCTCGGTCATGTCCAGGGTTTCTGGCTTAACGTAGTACATGTGACCCCTGTAGTCGCCCACACGGCCCAGGCCATGTTGCTCGGCAATCACTTGGGCCACAATACGCTTCAGTCCCACACGGTTGAGCGATATCTGAGGCGCCACCTTCTTCGCCAGCGCCTTAAGCGCACCGCCCACAACCGACAACTGCGAACCGCTCCAAATGTTATTTTTCGATGTCATGATTTCGGATCGGATCAGTCAGATGTTGCGGGGCAGGCACTAATTGAGAAATTGTAATGAAAATTTTGTGGTTGCGTTGCGCGATCCGTGAAAAATGTGAACAAAATTTGTTATTGGCCAGAAACTTGTTTTTTTTTTTATTTTTTGGATGTATGTGAAAAAATAAAATAAAATTCGTATGCTAACCGGAACTAGGTATAAAAAAGAATGAAATAATATATTAATAATGATGTTTGTCGCCGGGTTTACTGATTAGCTACACAAGAATTAAAGAAAATGTGGCGAAAAATTTGCAGAAGATGAAGGAGTGAGAAAGAAGTGAAGTAGAGAATAAGGAACGAGCTTGGAGCTATATTGTTGCTGGGACAGCTGAAGAAGAAACGGTGATGATGAGTGGTGGAAGCGAGAAAAACTGGAGAATAAGACTCATCTGGCCTACTGGTTTACGAAGTGGTCTGCGAACTTATTGTATATGTGGGGTCTAAATACCAGATGTAAACAGTTGTGGAATGGAAAGGCTGTACAGAAGAAAATAATGACAAGAAGTTATGTGAAATCTTTTTATAATAATTAATTAATAATAAGTTAATTAATATAGAGAACTGTTGATAGAGTTGGTTTAATTCGTTTATGGTAGGTTACTATTTGGAAGCAAGTTCGTCGATCGGCAAGGCAACAGCTGCCCTAACATGAGTCTTTTAAAGCAGAGTCGATTTGAAGATCTAATTTAGTCACGGAGTCTATTAATTTTCTAATAAATATAAATAATATACAATATATATAAAAAATAATAGTAATAAATTGATAAAAAGACAGCATGTTGGTGAAGCTTCAGTAACTTGTTCTTTAGAATTGCCTTCTTAATCAAATGAATCAATTTTAATAAGAAGAAGAAATGCAATAGCAAATTTACGCACAAAGTTGCAACTACACATACATACACACACACACACACACTCACACAATAAAATCTAAATTTCTCAAGCCCCAGCCCCCACATGGAGGATGACAGGGCCCAGCCAGTTTCGGTTGCTGCCTCAGTTTTGGTTTCAACTCCAACTTCAATGCAAATCAGCTCGTTGCTCAATGCATACATCAAAAGCAGCAAGAGGCCATTAATTAAAACAACTAAATATTACCAACTAAACTAAAACTAAAGCTAAAACTAACTGCCAAGTGGAAATTAAAGCCAGACGCGCAAAGTTCAAGCCAAGCGCAGTGGAAGCGACAAAGGCAGCGAAGCCAACGGCGTGACTTAGGCATGGGGAAGAAGGGGTCGTGGTGGTGCTGGTGGTTGTTATGGTGGTGTTGGCGGTATTTGGTCGTTGGTGAGCGCTGCTCAGTCTAAGCGTAATCAGCGCAGCATTTTCAAACCGCCGCCGAATGATTTTTGCATAATAAAACACTTAATTTTCATGCGCATTTCCAAAACTCCGAATAAAAAAATATAAGACTCCAAGACTCACATGTAATTTCAAATGGAAAATTTATACAGAGAGTTGTAGAAAATCATTAAACAAATCGCACTTTAATAGGCAACAGCAACAACAATAGCAACAACAAACGCAACAATAAGAGCAAAACAGACGAGGCCTAAAGAAATTTACGACCCGGGGCCCCAAAACCGAAACAAAAACAACAAAAGCAACAAAAACACAAACAAACAAAAAATAAACCAAGTTGAACTGAGACGCGCTCGGCTCGGCGAAGCATCCAAGCGCTGCAAAATTAAAGTGAAGTGAAGTGCAAAAGGCAAACAGCAACAGCAACAATAACAACAACACAACAACAACAATGACTTGACTTTGAGTTCAACAAGACGCTTGGCGCTGCTTCGGCTTCGGCTTCTGCTTTAGCTTCAGCCTCAGCCTCAGCCTCTGCTGCCGGTTGAAACACCTGCCCACCAAAAGCGCACTCGGCGCGCGTGTGTGGGCGTCTAAAGAGAGGCAGAGAGACAGTGAGAGAGAGAGAGAGAGAGAGAGGGACGTAGGTAGAGAGGTAGAGAGCATGGGATTGGGAGAAGGAGATCGAGCGAAAGATCGCCATAGAAAGAGTTTTTCACATGCGTTGGCCACGACTGCGCAGTGCTCTACGCATAGACAGATGCGCGTCCATTACGTTTGAGCGCGCCAGCCAACCAAGCAGCAAACCCCAAAAAAATAACATCAACCTGCAACAACAACAACAATAGCGAAAGGTAGGGGCCCAGACCCCAGACCTCAATATGTACGCGATTTTTATGTGTGAACGTAGACAAGTTCGGTAGTTAAGTAGATGCAGACTAGGGATGTGTAAAGGGATCAAATTTGATTCAAATGAGTAAAGATCACTGGGTCATTAACACCCTTTTGGGATCCGAAAAATCAGATACAAATTTCCAATACGTTTAATATTTAGCGCAATTTATTTTGAAAATTGATTGAAAAGTTAAGCAGAAAAAAGAAAAAACACTCAAACAAGAGATCTTACAAATCAAATCTATATATCTATGTAAGCATCAGATCAAACGTTGTCTGAAACATGTATGGCTAGAGAAAGACCTGCAATGAAGTACTAAAAACATCTTACCAAGATCACGACTCACGCTCACTCCTCGTATGTGAATGTTTGGGGCTTAATTGTTAAATATATTAATATTAAAATTTATTTGACAGCAGAGTTGAGAAAAACTCAAGACTAAAAAGGCTTATCCAGGGCCACTGCTCATCGTTCCAGATTCCATATAAGCCGAGTTAGAGGAAACTAATTGGACATTATGTTTTTCAAGCTAGAACTGATGTATTCTCTACGTACCTCCTAGTAGAAGACCTCTAACGGCAATAGTGTTGTAGGCCTAAGTGCTGTCAAAACATAATTGGGAATCAGCAAGCTTATACATACGATCACGACTCACGCCCATCTCTAATGCTCTCGCACACACACCAATGCAGTTACTGCACAAAGGTAACACAAACACCAACAGACAACAACAGCAACATCAGCTACAACTGAACAAAAAAAAAAAAAAAAAAAAAAAACAAGCTAAAGAAAAACCCCAAAGTTAACCAACATTAACATTTAATCGAACCTCATGTTCAGTAGAGCATGTCTCCTGTTACATACGAGTTATCATCGCACAAACACAGATACACACTCATACTTATGTATATAGCACACATACATATAAATATATAGGCAGCGAGACAGTAGGAAGGAAAGAGATCGAGTGAGGGTGGGCCGAGAGGGGCCGACGGATCGCACACAATAGACATCAAGTGAGGGAACTACTGAAGCTCTGCAAAACGACTTCACTACACTTTACTTCAACTTCACGTAGATAGTACACATACATACATACTACATACATACTCACTTGTATACTTGTGTGTGCGTGTGTGTGTGTGTGTAATGTGTACGTGTGTGTGTCTGGATGTATGTATGTACTCCAATCGAGTCCATGTGTGTTGGTTAGGCAGTGACGCTGATGATCACTCAAAGTCTTCGTCGTCGTTAGCGTCGTCAACGTTGTCAGAGTTGTTGCTGCTTATGTTGTTGTTGTCGTCTTTTGTTTTCGCATGGGGCCTGCTTCCTCTTTCGGCCGCCCTGCCACAGATTTTTCCACCATTTTCTATAGCATTTTAATTTAATTTTTATTTGCTCTGGGGTACTGGCCACCATGCATACAACATCTGTTCATACATACACACATTCGTAAATGCGATCGGTGCGATCGCAGTCTTTCGCAACTTTTGTGTAAGAAATCACATAAAACTTGCCCTCAATGGCGCCTTTTGCCAACTGATAGAGTTGATCGCCAGATAGGCCAGTTGATATATTACCCAGATACGTACCCACATACTATACACATAGGATGTATGGACGTACTACTTAGTATGGCATGGGGAAGAAGCAGACGGCTCTTTGCAGCCTTATCTGGAATATTTTAGAAATAAATAGGCATGCATTTTAATAGAAGAAGCTCGAAATTAGTTGCTCAGTTACTACATCAGCTCCGATGCTTGAATGTTGACTTTACACATCAAGATAGCTCCCATTAAATACGAATCAGTTGCAATCAGAAATCGGACCAATGGACAATATAAGAAATAAGAAAATATTAGTGATAAGCAGTAAGCTGCTGCTATCTATTCTACAATCAATTTTTTTTTTTCAATTTCTAAAGATACATACAAATCTTAATAATACAGTTCAATAGTAAAAATATAAAGTAAAATATATTAAAAAACTTGTGGACATAAAATCAATATTTATTGCTTAGTAATAGTTACTGATGCTATTTGACGTAAATATTAAATACAGTACTACATACTCGATAGCTCGCACACTCAATAACTTGGACAACAATCTGGACATTTATTCCATTGCCATTGGAGGCTCTATGATACGGACCTTTTATTTATTATCATTGCACCTATTTCAAAAAGTTGCCATTTTGCATATACAAGTACTATATTTGAATGAATGAACGAGATATATAAACCCTCTACAAGTCCCTTATCTTGAGCTGAACCATGGACATCAACAGCATCAGATAAGGCAACACTGGATGGCTTCCAGAGAAATATCCTGAAACGGACGGATCTTCCGTAAATGGATAAACCATGAGCTGTATCCGCGGCATAACAGACAACGCTGGCGAGGATTTAACAACGCGGCCAAAACCAGCAATCGCTTGTAATGGCCACAAAAGAACTTCAGACATTGGCTAAACACCAATTGTGCGGAATCTATAACCTCTATAGTTCGCACTCTGTAGTAGTAACAGCATTTGTCAGCCAACAAGACAACAATAAGAAAAGGTGAATTAAAATACTAAACAAAATGAATAGTGAGAGGCCTGGCTAGCATTTTAGTTTCTAATCAAATTAGTGAAATTAATTATTAACTAAGTAGTTATGAAAAATTATACAGCATTTTAATTTTGAGAAACTTTCCAACTTTCTATCAACTACATAAATATGTACATACTCGCACATGTGTATGTAGAGCCATATAGTCATGGACCAATCCAAATTTGATATCACCCTACGGAGCAAGAGAAATTACGGCAAATTAAGAAAGATGGAACGATCTCTGAACCGGCCCACAAGTCCATAAGCCAACACCCAAGACCGGTAGCGGTAGCCCATTATATGGCTAAGCTAAACGCTGCCACACTTGACCACACACTTCCAGATAGACAGGGAGAGATAGAGAGAGAGAGAGAGAGAGAGAGAGATGGGGAGAGGGGGAGAGAGTCAAACCATAAACATAATTTAAATATGAACACTAATCTGCGAGTTGGCATGCAGACGGACGGACGGACGGACAGACAGATGGGATGGGATGGGCCGAGACGGGACGGGTCTTTTACATTATGGAGAAATGTTGGGGCGCACTATAATTACGCCAGGTTGCGGTTTCTTTTTGCTGCTACTGTGAGCAGCAACTTAGGAAATACAAATAACAACAACAACAACTACATCAGCTAAGGGTAAATAGCCATGGTCCATGCATGGCCAACTCCACCTTTAGCCATTAAAGAAACGAACGTGGCACAATTACTCGTCTTCGTCTTCGTCATCTCGACAAATTGCTCAATTGTTCAATTTCTTGAGCACGGCTCATGGATGGGAGGGAAGGAGAGCAGGAGGCGGTGTGTAGATGGATGGCTGCGATCTGTAGGACCACCTAAATATTTGCATTTAGATGCCGCTTATACAATTTATTTGCAATTTTCAATCAGAAAAACGCAGGCAAAACGCGAGCAAAACGCTTCGAATGCCGCAAAAGTCGTGGGCATATCAAAAAATTGATTACTTTATTATTATTTGCATGTATTTGCATCATTGTGGTTAGCATTGTGATTGTGTGTGTGGGGGGCCCGAGGTTGGAACACGTTCGAACAATATTTCAATATCTCTGTGGTTTCCAAATGCATAATTTATAGCGAAATTTGTGCTCAATTTTTGTTGCTTCTTCTGTGGACCACACGCGCTCGCCAGCCCAGACCAGACCAGGCCAGGCCAGACCAGACACTGTCGTTGGGTGGCATGGGTTTAATAAATAATTGATTTAATACCGACAAAGTATACGATAAGTACTTATAGTACGTGTGTACTTGCTACGACAATTGTATTTTCTCGCTCTGCTTTTCACGCATCAACAGCATCGCCAGCATCGCTAGAGGAGGAGAAGAACGGGTTACCCCTGGACCGCAGGAAGCGCAACACATTTCCAAATATCTCTCTTTGCGCTTGCGTCGGCTTTTAACAAATCTTTACGATATGTCATTAAAAAGACAACGGCAACACGGTCTAAGGCGGCGGCGTTTATCGCTGTCGGCAAATCGGAAGTTTAATGGGTTAATGATGGGCTCGCACACACACACACGCACACACACACAAAGACACACTCTCGCATACGCATACGCGTGGACCCCTTTCGACTCAAAACTGAGCGCAACAACAACAAATAAACATATAAAAATGAAAACAATAATAAAAATTGCAGCCGACACACACACACACACACACACACACACACACACACAGAGAGGGCACCAAAAACAAAAAAGAAATAACCAAAAGGTACAAAGCGGGACCACCTGGGTGGTACATGGTACGTACATACGAATATATATGTATCTGTGTACACATAGATAGGAGTACATACAAATACATACATACATACTTATACTTGTACTATGTAGGAAGTGTTCATACTCCTACTTATTATCCGTGCTAGTTTCTGGGCATTGTCATAACGGCAGCCTCAATCGAGGAATCAAGTAATATGCTGTAATATACAGTAATAATATATAGTGATAAGATCGATGTTTTCGTTTTATCAACTTAGTGCCAAACAAGCTCGAGTCCTAATTGCAAAACACTCCACTTTTGGGGAGATTGGCACAACTCTGGAAAACTTTAAATACAATATTTCTCGATATATACAAATATAGTCTTAACGAAAGTCTTGAAAACAAATTTAGTTGAAGTTAGCCTTTACATATTGCTGATGTGCCCTTATTTTTATCATATCTGATGCAATCTATGTACACAGATGAAGCTATCTTATACTTAGGTCCCAAAGATATATAAAAGGAAGTTATTATAGAAAAATATGAGAATGCATGTAGTATTTTTTTGAAGCTATAGTAGTGGGGCTAAGTCAAAAAATATTTCCTCTTCTTCTTGAAAACAAAGCTTTTCAATTTTGCTAGAAATGGTTTCATTTAATGATTTGTTAAAAATCATTATTAAGTAGATTCCATAGCAAGCAGTTTAAGACTACATATATTATTTATACATACTTCTACAGAGTTTTTAACCTTGGATGAGCAAGGTCTTAAGAATGAAAATCGATTAATTTACAAACGGCTCTAGTGTTTCACAAATGAGAAAAATATCCTTTGGAATGGGACAAGAATGGCAACGCAGTTCCCAATAATGTTTGAGGAAGAAATGGCGTGGACTCTTTCAGATAGCCGCAGAAGTGAAGATAGATAATTTGAAGAATTTATGGTTGAAAATATATGTACAAGTATATCCGTCAAATCGAATAAAATGCCACATTTTGAATTAGATATGAGCCTAGCAGCCTAGCCTTGTCATTGGCTGGCTCCAGTCACTTCCTTCAGCTAATGATCACTGATGATCAAATGATGGAGAACTCTGACATGTTTTACATGTAACGGAAACTCCAATGATTAAAAAAATAACAATAATAATGCAGCGCTTGGCAATTTCAATTAAGTTAACTCTGCGTTATTGTTTTTGTTGTTGTGGTGTGGTGTGTTGTGTTGTGTTGTTGGGGATGCAATTGAACCATTCACACGCCCTTTTGCCACACGATCGGCGACAAAACCATAAAGCTGAAACGAAAACAACAACAACAGAAGAAAAATGAAAATTTAAAATGAGTCGCACTGAGCTGAGATGCTGATGAGCTGCCGTTGATCATATTAACACCAAATGGGCACCGACCGCGATCGTTGGTTGGCATTAATGATGCTGCTGCTGTAGCATCATAATAATGATCGCCCAACAAGATCAGACAATGTGCGTCGCAGTCGCAGTCGCAGTCGATGTATCTGTATCTGTTCCATGTGACGGCGATGGGGTATGTCGGGGGTCTACCAATTTATTGAAATGTCACTTTCAATTAAAACTAACTGCTGAGCAAACATAATTCATGCGTCGATCGGTTGCCCGGCAACCCCCGCTCTGCATTAATTGATGATATCAAAATGTTAAATGTATGCATTGGCAAGTTATCATGTCGTGTTGAAGTTGGAGTTGCAGCTGCTGCTGCTGCTGCTGCTTTAATGTCGGTTGACCCTCGTAAGGTCGTAAGACAATGCATGGATGGTGGATCTTGGCACTCATTAAAGCAAGTGTCGCTATCACCCGTGCCACCACCACCACCACCACCACCGAAACCACTTCGAGCTGCCCTGATATTGACTTATGGCATTTTTATTATACACAGACAGATACATAGTGACACAGACGCGTTGCACAAGTCAAGTTGCATGCCA
This sequence comes from Scaptodrosophila lebanonensis, assembly GCF_003285725.1. Classification (NCBI taxonomy): domain Eukaryota; kingdom Metazoa; phylum Arthropoda; class Insecta; order Diptera; family Drosophilidae; genus Scaptodrosophila; species Scaptodrosophila lebanonensis. Next base: position 831,785 of record NW_022060589.1, on the reverse strand, counting down.
AGTTCGTGAGCTTCGTGCCACATTCCGAGAATTTTTCATGCTTACATGAAAAAAAAAAAAGACACAGACACTGATGCAGACAAAAGGTTCAGGCGCATTGCTCTGCGGCCACAAGGACATCATTATCATCATCAATAAAGCATAATTCTTGGCAAACAATTCTATTGAACAACAACAGCAGCAATTGCTACAACAATGCTGGCCAATGTCTTCGTCGTCGTCGTCGTGGCCACCAAAGTGCCATTATGAGCAGCGCCCGTTGTTGGCTCGTGTTACACAATGACCAACGGCTAGCTAGGATTCAGCCATCCACTGTCTATGATCAGCGATCAGCAACAGCAGCGGCCACACCAGCAAATACCCACACACACACACACATACACACACACAATAGGGGTCACAATGAATGGCAATTTTTTCAAACTGTCAAAAATTTATAGTTCGCGCGCGCTGTCTGGTAGCTACCAGTCTACAGGAGCGGCTTGGGCCTGGCTGCAGTTGAAATTCTAGAAAATCAAATATGTTGTCCTTCAAGACATCATTCTCCTATTTTATAAAGCTTATAACTTCCCTGACTTGACTTCCCTGCTCAATATTTATTAAGCTTTCAACTAATATTGTCCCGTGTGATGTCCTCCATTGGGCGCCTTTATTATTGCACCGAGAAAAAACCAATTTGTAATAATTCGAGTTATTCTGTAATATTAAAGTGCCCTCTATTGGGCGCCAAAATTGTTCAGAACTAAAGAAGCCGCACTGTGGGCTTCATACGATCAGAGTATTGCCATCAGTAGTCGCCCACCTACCGAGGGCGTTTCTTGCACACACTCGCATCACACACTCAACGCCCCCATGCCGCCCCCACCTGATAGACAAATAGGCACACACACACACGCACTCACACATTGAAATGCAAAAGCGCATGCAAAGTCTTGGTTTGTATCGTCATGGCCAGCGTCGTTGAATTTCCATGGGCATTCTATGCCCCATTTATAAAGGTGGCTTATTATTGCAATTTAGCCACTGGTTTTGATTTTGCCGGGCATAAAAACACAGCGAGCGGCCCCGTCATCTATGTCCGAATGCGAGTGTTGGTGTGTGTATGTGAGACAAATGTCATTTGCCAGCATTCGAGCGACTATATAGGCTGTCATGATCATTATCGCAATATATATTCTCTACTAAGAAACGGCATGCATCCATGCGGTAACCCAAGCGCATAGACAGATCCACAACGCTGTGGTTGGTCCATCGCCTCGTCGTCTCGTCGCATTGCCGCATCGCCTGCCGAGGTGTTTGGGCTACTTGTCTCGGCCCAAACAATCCGAGAGCGGTCCTAGAGAGGTCCCCCACAGTAGATGAGCAGGCGAGTGAGCGGGCGAGTGAGCGGGCGAGTGAGCGGGCGAGTGAGCGGGCGGGTGAGCGAGCGTGTTGTAATGAGTGAGTTATGCTCGCCGCGCGTGCAGTAGGCCAATGTCCTGCGGCGTTTTAGCTTTGCCTACCTGAATGTCTCCGGACCCCTCTATTTCACGCTCTTACCGTTGCAGTTGAGTTGTTGTTGTGGTTGTTGTGGTTGTTGTTGTTGCTGTGGTTGCTCATTCGTAATTTATATTTTCAACCAATGCAGTCAATAAATGTCATGTTTGGTTGTTGATTGTCCACACCAGGCCGAGAGCCAGCCAGATGAACGACCTGCTGTTGACCAAAGCGAAAAGTCCAACTCCAGTTGCTCCAGTATTCAAAATCGCGGACATTCCTCTTAAAGCGCATTATGCTCCTTCGCTCAGGCCCTACAAGTGTTGGGTGCGAGGAAGAGGGGCATGGGGGAAGGGGGGGGGCAAGGGGCTTGCAACGAGGCGTCTTTGGGGCCCGTTGCGATTTGCGTACGCAAGATCAATTGCAGGTGATTTGTTTAGCTGTCGAAATCGTCGTCTTATCGTAACTCATTACGAGATTTATTTTGTTCAACAAATGCAGAAGGTGTGATTTGTCTTTGTACCGATCACGGTCATGGATGCGACTCTGAGCGGCGATCCCCGATCCGCGATCTGCGTTCGTTGGGGCACGTTCTGCTGCCGTCGTTTCTCCTTGGCATTTATTTTTTATTGAGTGAATCAGCCAGTTGGACAGGCACGAAGGCACATCGGGCAGGCAGAAGCAGATCAGGCAGCCAGGCAGGCAGGCAGGCCAGCCAGCCAGCAGGCGAGCAGGCAGGCCAGCAGGCCAGCAAAAAGACAGTCCAACCAGACCCGTTGAGTGTTGGCTGAATGGACTTTTAGGCAATGGTTCAATAAATTCTCGCTTCTTGCGTTATGTTTTTCCTTCCTCCTTGCTCCTCTTCTGCACATTCCCTGAATGCGAACAGTGTGCCCAAAGCTCACCAACATTACATAAATTTATGAGTAGATCAATTAAGTAAATCAAACTGAATTTATTTCAAATATATACTCCACTTAATGAAGTCTACTTGATTTATTTGCTGTTCATTGCTTTCAATTCTTTTTAAATACTAGTTAGTTTTTTATGCTTTCAGTTATTTTGTGCCGAACGAATTATCAGCTCATACCACTGTGATCATGTTGGGCAGCATCATTAAGCGTGCACACACACACACACACACACACACACACACACACACACACACACACACACACACACACACACACACACACACACACACACACACACACACCTTCAAAGTGCTGGCAAGGCTGGCCGCCCACCAAGTCCACCTCATGAGCTTCTAAATACGAAGAGCGAGAGAGTTGCGTGTGTTTTGGGCTGAAGCGATAATGTGATTTATACTGTCCATTAATCTGGTAATTCATTTAAGCTGCGCAGCCGCAGCCGCAGTCGAAGTCGAAGCCGCCACAATGCGGACAGACGTAACTGAGCTCCCGCTCCCTGGCATGCAAAAAAACTGCCGCCAACAACAACAAGGCAGAGAGGCGGCACATACACATACTCGTATATTACTTTACGGCTTTGTGCATAAGAATCCTGCACTCTGTTGTTGTTTGGGGGCTGGTGCATCGATTGCAATTCGACTGCTGTTCATCTTACCTGCGCCGACGACTCTCCAAGGAGCGTTGTGGCCCGCTGTGCCGGGTGTCGGTGCCGCATGAGTTGAAGCTCCAGAGTTGGACTCGAAGCAGCGGTCGCTTGTCGCTTATATTAATAAAACATTAATTACACACTTGATACCTGCGTTCCGAGCTTTGTCGTTGGCATGGTGAGCGGATTAGGGCAGCGGGCAATGGGGCTTGGGGCATGGGGCATTGTGGAAGCTAAGAATGACAACGATCGCTTGTCTATTGGGTGCTGCCATTGTTGTTGTTGTACTCGGAGTTGTTGTTGCTGTTTGTAGGTGTCACATGGACTTAGTTGGTGGTCCACACGTTAGACGATGAACAACAAATTGTTGTCCCTGGCCGTCGCCGAAGCCCTTTCGGTGACATAACTATAGTTGAGGTTTTCTAAAAATTTATCTGCGTGTATATGTCTACGATTTTATACTGCCAAGATTTGCACTTTTATTTCTCGACCTTCAAAAAGATTCTAAAAAAAAAAAAACTATTCTAAGCTGCAACTCTTTGTATATAACAAATACATATTATTAATCCAATCTTGATTATCCTTTATCCGCAGTAGTTGCTTAACTTTTTTGTTTAAGACTTATTGTATTAGCTTGTCTGCAGCTACATATTTTGAACTACTTTTTGATTTAATGAGCTCTTAAAACATAATTTAGAACCACTTAAAAATAAGTGGTTTTAGTGCCTTCTGCCAAAATCAGGTTGAAAAAAGCTAAGTAGCAAAGAGAAAAACAAAGCTATAGGTTTCATATTGATCAGCATTGGATGCTTAGTGTAATTTTTCCTTGCCTTCATGTTTATTGGGTATGTATTTCGTTTCTTTCTTCAACCGATCAACCGAAGGAATGCCTATATCCAAGAGATCGCCTCATTGCTTGTTTGATCTTCCTATTATCGGTTTCCGAGTTAGTTTCGACTTGCTGGCATTGAAAAGACAGCTTTTGCTTTGATTTAATTTGCGAATGCACCCAAGTCCAATAACTTTGAATAGAGTTTCTTTTAGTACATGTATGATAATGCACTTTAAGTTGAGTTTCATCGTTTTTGGTATCATTATTCATGCAAAGCCCGATTGAAAACTTTGTAAAAACTATTTAAACTTTTGGCAAAAACTCTTTGTCAATCAAATATTTAAAATAATTGCCAGGTGAAAATCACATGCAATATTACAAACTTTGTTTCCACTTGGGGACGGACAAAACTTTCGAATAATTTATTGAAAACGGAAACAGGCCTGATAGACTTCGGTAGAAAGTCTTGCATTCCATTTCGATCTAAATAGCAATTCTGTAATGCTCGGAGCACCCAGTGGCCTGCTTCTTCACTCAGTTGGAAAAATCTTCTGAAATCTAATGCTTTCAAATGCTTTAATACCAAATTGATGTCTTTATTCAATTTGTTATTCTTTTTGTTATCATATCTATGTCAAGTCTATCTTAGGAAGCTGGTCGATGCAGACAACTGGCAACTACCTGCCCGAAAAGTTGACGTGCATGTCGTCATGCTAATTGTAAGTGTGATTATATTGACAGCAGCTGCCAGATACTGGCGGCCACAGAACCGACACTACTTCCGATAATACAGAAGCACAGAAGCGGCTCCAAGCTGGGCCAACTCTGTTCATTTGTCCATTCGTCACTCCACTGTTGAGGAGAGTTCGTGTGCGTGTGTGCTGGCATCGGCATCGTCTCCACCGTAGTTGTCAAATTGAAAATGCAATCATGCGTTCAAACGTCAAATTAAACAGCTCGGAACTGATTTTACATAGCGGCAAATGGGGCAAGGAGGTCGGACGGGGGACGAGGAGGAACGCTGTGAGAAAATCGTATGAACGAACACCCACTTAACTAATCGCATGATTAATGATGTCAAACTGACACTTAAGGCGGCTGCTTGGCTGCTCGGCTGCTCGGCTGCTGGGCTGCTCGGCTGCGGACTGGGCCGCTGACTGGTTAGTTGGTTGGTTGGCCGACTAGTTGTGCGTCTGCCTGGATGGATGGATGGATGGCAGCTAAACGAGAAATATTGGAAAGAGTGGCAGACGATGGGAGCCCCAGGCTAACACACTTCTGCCACACACTTCCACATGCGTGTAGGTGCTTACACACGTATGTATGTATGTATGTATGTGTATATTCAGTGTTGGTCGTCGTCGGCCTGCCAATCGCAGCTGCGACGCTTGAATGACAGGTGCTGACAGGTGATAGATTATTGCTGCTCGAAGCAATGCGACTGCCGGCCTCGTGCCAGCTCCGTTGGCTGCCTTTGCGTGATTTATCCAAAAACGAAATTATACTCGAAATGTACCAAACCGAACTTCTGCATGATTATGCGCCCCAATGGCAGCGGGCAAACAGCCAGACGGACGCGGCACGGCACGGCACGGCACGGCTCGGTTCGGCACGACATCCAAAGACTCTGACGGTAATTGATCTGTTCAATGCGCGCTGATCGCCTTGCCACGCCACAGTGGGACTCCCCCGGTCGCATGTGCCACACCAGTACACGGCCCGCTATTTTGGGGTGGCAAAAGATTTTGAGCATTATTAATGATGCTAGGGCCTCTCTGGGCAGATACCATAGCTATGGCTTATTAGCTGATAGCTCAATTAATTTGTACAAATTGTGCGAGAAGGTCAGGACAAAAAATGAAAGGGCTTAGATGACAGGTTCCGGACTTATCTTCGCACACACAGTGCCATTGAACTTGACCATACACCTATATATAGTACTATATGTGTGTGTATACTTCCGTTCACTTGCGCTGTCATAAGCAAGCGACCAGCAGATCGTTTTCACGATCAGCTGATTTAAGTGACCCATTGCGACTGAGGCTGTCTAGACCAGTTGGACGACAATTGCTTGAACTTTGTTTTGGTTGACGATCGATTGCTTGGGAGCTTAAACGGCAAGAGAGCAAGGAAGCAGAGAGCAACTGCACTGGCCAGTGATCTACGAGCATGTACATGTAGATATATTTGTAATGCTGGTGTAATCGACACAATCACGATCACTTTAAAAAGCAGCTCTCGCTCTCTATCCCCCTCCCCCCCTTGGCGCGCCCAGTGGAACTCGCGCCTCGCACACGTACCGACCTCGGGCGCTTACAATTGATTTGTCACAATATGATGTGCGGCTCCCCGCACCCCCGCTCCCCAGCAAACGATCGTACCAGAATTTTGCCATAACCAAATCAATCAAAAGGCCAAGTGCAGATGATGTCCGTTGTTTGCTGGCTGTTGATGACTCCAGCCATGGTAATGGTGCGTCCCCAGCGTTAAGGCAAATCCAATCGTAGCCAAAGCAAACAGCTCGGCGATCGTGTCACGTACGTGGAATTGGGTTGGCAAAGCAACCGCTTTGAGTTTTGGATACAACATAGCGCTGTGGCAAGGTGCCGCACTGAAGCCGCACTGAAGCCGCATTGTCGACGGACGATGACGAACGTTTACTAGAACGAATTTCGTTAATTTTTATTGTGATTTCCTAGAACCGAACGACTGACTACGTTGACGTTGACGTTGACTTTGACGCTGGCGATGATGACGATAATGACGATGATGGCGATGATGGCGATGATGACGACGTCTAGGTAAATCACGAAAAAGTGTCGGCGGACACGCGCCTCTAAAAGGCAACGAACGTTCCAATCGAATCGAAATGCAAATTATGCAACGGCGCAACATTTGTCTTGCGGTCCGAACCAAACCAAACCAAACCGAGTGAACGAACAAACGAATGGACTGGCCTGGTCGGGACTGGCCAGGCCAGGCCAGGCCAGGCCAGCGTACAAAGCTGGCCCAGTCTGGCCGCCTGCACTTAATTTTTAACGACGCAAGATTTGTGCATTCAGGCGCTACAAATTGTTTATTGTAGCCTCCATGCCCCAAAATGTGCACAAATATTTTTCCCTTAGACGCGACGCCGCCTCCAACTAATTTCCAAATAAAATTCGTTGTGGTCAGTCGTCAGTCGTCAGCGTCAGCGTCAACGTCAACGTCCACGACGGCATAGTTGTTGACTGGAACCTCATGATTACGAGATGATATTCCTTTAGCTCGCCTTGGCATTCAATCACGTTATAGTGACACTATTTGTGCCACCCGTGGTTACACTGCTTCTTGCCAATTATGTGGAGCTCATCTTCAGTGTGAGAATTGTTTCAGACATAAATAGGAACTTCAAATCCATCTCGTTTCAAGCATGAAGCTCTGTTTTAAAGTACACGTTGTTTTTAATACTCATATTCCTCAATCAGGTAAGCTTCAAGTTGTCTTCCAATTACACGCGTAGCTTAAGGATGGGTTGAATCCCAGATTTTGATTACGCGGCTCGTGACTTGGCACTTCACCTGCTACTAACAGCAATTACTTGAAAACTGTCGCCGTCGTATTGGCCCTTCTGATGGCAGATATCCCCTGCCCGTTAGCCAGCCTTGGTTCGTTCACTTGATCCAGGGGTTGGCGGCTATTTATGCATGCAGAGCATGCGAAGTCGACGCAGTGCGTCGTCGCTGCAGCGCGTGTTGAGGAACGCGCGTCAGCATCATAAAAATGTCATTCAGACAACATACTCGTAGCGTCTTCGTCTCCGTCTCCGTCCCCTTCTCGAGTCTCAGAGTCTCAGAGTCTCAGTCTCTGTCTTTGTCTGCGCATGCGCAACAGTTGCTTTCGCGAGACTTGAGTTGTTGGACACTTTTTGGACAGGGCAGCGTGGAGCGTGCAGAGAGCGCGCTAAAGCAGAAGAATGAACGATTTGTGTGTTTAAGATTGAAATCAAAATAAAGCTCAAAGAGCAGGCCGCCAATATGTCTGTAGCCCCTTGTAGCCGGTCTCGAGCGTCTCATGTTAATTTGAAGTCACCTTTACACAATGGCGGCATCTTTCGCTCATCATACTCGCATGTGTGTGCGCGAATATGAGTGTGTGTGTGTATGTATGTGTGTGTGTGATTTGTCAAAACTGTTACGATCGCAAACTTGCAGATAAGCTCAAGCGTTCAGGCCCATCATGCCCATCACCAGGTTGCAGGTTTCAGAATCACAATCAGGCCCAAGCCCATGTCCATGCCCAGTGCCATGGGCGGCTGCTCGCTTTGTTGTTATTGCCGTTGCTGTCGTTCTGGCTTGTTTGTTGTAATAAAATTATTGAATATCTTGATATTCGTCGAGACATTTATTTGCGCTTCGTGTGAAAATCATCAAAAGATTTGTCGCGACTTCGCAGCTAATTGGCAGAAGTCCCCTGCTGTGCAGAGCAGCTCGCTCTCTAGCAATTATGAAATGAAATATTAGACAAGTCTATTAAGGGGCAGCCATTCACTAAGCAGACAACAAATGATTGCTCTTCTAGTTGCTGCCATTGTTAATGTTGCTGTTGTTCTTGTTCTTGCTCTGGCTGTTGTTGCTGTTGACTCGTGTGTCAATAATGTCAAACAAAATGTCAACAGACAGCGACAACGAGAACGCCGCATCAGCCGTCTGCTTGTCTATCAGACTCGACACGCGTCAGGCCTCAGAGCCCATACCCATGCCCATGCCCATACCCATCGCCATCCCCATCCCAATCCCCATCCCTAGGCCCAAACCCTAACGATGAAGTTCAAGGCACCCGCACCAACGAGCGTTGCATGCTTGCAGATGATCGGCAATGGCGTCGGCGGGCATCGGGCATCGGGCAACGGGCGGCTCTCATTAACATAACAAGTAATGTCAACAATAAAAATTGTTGTCTAAACAAGACGCGAGCGCAACCTTTCAATAAACGCCGCTGCAGCGCTGCAGAATTTATTGAGGCTGTGTGGTAAATATTCGGGGCCCGTTCAAAAGAAATCAAACAAAATGCGCCACGTAATTTGTATATTTGGCCAGGGCAATAAAATGAGTAAGCGGGCCGATGGAAAAAGCGCAAGAGAACACACAAAGGGAGAATTACATACATATGGACAAGTACGAGTGTATAGGCGCCACTATACAAAGAATATACATACATACAAGTAGATACTCTTGGCAGCTAGACAAACATGTGCCCTCACATGAGCCCCAATTGAATGCCTCGAGTTGAGCCAGAGCCGAGCCAGAGCCACAATAAACATAACAGTTCTGGTAATCACTGATCCCAGCAGGTCATAAGCAGAACGGGTAAGCGAGAGATCGCTTTTGCTTGGCGATCACACAGCCAAATAATTTGCGCACAAATTCGCCCAAGCTTTAGGTTAAGTACTATATATACAAATCAGATCAAAATATATCACTTTTCATTGATCTATTGAAAATAAATGCAACTTCAAAACATAGTTGTCGGGTCCCAAACATTTCAATGCAAATTATCTGCCTGTCTGACCGTAAGTGTAAGCAAAGTAAAATGTAGGTTCCATATGATAGTCAGATTAGCGTGCGATTATTTGAATATGACATTTGTATTCGCGATATCTAACCATCTTTACCATACTAAGTAACGATATTTTAAAGATCAATATGCAGTTTATACTACAAGTATTATTTGATCTGATCTTCTGTGCAGATCATAAGCGTTTGGATGGAAAGATGGCTGCATAATTCATATCAAGCTGTATCGTTTGCCATAATCTTTGCACCGATCGCTTTATATTTGCTTGTAATTTTTGTTCATACTATAATTTGTCAAGCGTGCTGCACACTATTTGCTGGCCAATTATTCAGTTAGACACCCTTATCGCCGATTTTTTGTTCAACCTTAAGCCAATTGCTTAGCTGTCAGAAATACAATTTATGAAAAATCTTTACGTGCATCTTTCACACATGTACCACTAAATCTTATTAGCAATGACAATCGATTAATTTCTTATGCACAAAGTGTCGAGTCCCGCTCACCACCGCACCGCACCGCACTGCACCACAGCGCACTGCACCACACCGCACCACATTCTCCATGTTCCAAGCGCCCCAAAAAAGCAGAACGTACGCTGAAAGATCGGTCCAAGAGATTTATCAGCGACAACGTGAGAGCTGCGTAGCGGTGCATCATCATCATCATCATCATCATCATCAACATCATCATTATCATGATTATCATCATCAGGTAGCCACACGCGTGCATGTCGCAGTTGGCAGACTTATTAGTAGAATTGTGTAGCGATATTTTCATAGAACTCTTATAGATAGATAAATAGTAGATAGATAGATAGATAGATAGATAGATAGGGGCTGGGCCCGATTCTGGGCCCAAGCATAGGCCGGTGCTGGCCATGTCCAATGTTGACAAATCGCTGGTAATAAGTCAAAACAGAAAGAAAACAAGAAAGAAAATGTTGCCACTTCTTCTGTGAAATGCATGGCGGAGCGGGCGGAGAAAGGCACACAGGGGCAGAGGCAGAGGCAGAGGCTTGGGTTTATTGATTGGTTTTTGGTTACCTACCTTTCTTTTTTCTTTGCTCTGCTCTTCCTACAAGTATTTTCCTATTGCCGTTGTACCTTGTCAAACAACTGTAAACTGTCTGGCGGCAATTTCACTTGTTGTTTGCGTGCAAGTGTGTGAATTGTGTGGATTGTGGGCTCAGTCTAATGAGATCCTTTACCTGCGCTAAACGCTATGCCCAAATGCTACAAATAAGTGGGAAATCTCAGCCAAATCGATTTGATATCGATGAACACAAAGGCAAGTGGAAGCACCCATTTGGCTATTTAGGCAGCCGGGCTACAAGTATGACGGCGGTAGCTGCTCACCGAGCGAGCACCACATGAGTTACGAGATCACAAACTGGCCTCATCAAATTACACGGCAGCTCCGACTACCCTGCCACCAGCCCCATACCTGTTTCCTCTATACTCTATACTATATGCTCGTGAAATAGTCCAACAAAGTGTTGAACAAAGTATGTATTAAAAAATATATCATGCTGCCTATTAGCCTTGCTGGAGTGGAAAGTTGCTTGGCCAGAATGCTGCAAATTTAAAATAATTAACTCTTCTAGATCGGGGTCGGAATAGCCATTCTTAGGCAAAGCAGTTAAGCTGAACACAAAAAGTAAGTCTCTGAGCTTATCAAACAATAGTTTTGCCTGTACCTGAAGCATAGTTCACTAAATTTTAAATCATAATATGAAGTTGAATAACAAATCCACATCCAAACCGAGTTCTACTTCGACAGCATATATGTAATTAGTTTGCAGACAAACGATTCCAAGAAAATGTATAATAATTTTTTTTTTTTTTTAAATAATAAGCTTTTAACTTGGTTGAGAAATTATAATTCTAAAAAGACTGTATTTTTTATGAAAGGCTAAATATATCAATATTTTCATTTGCCTAGCAAGAGAAATGTCAGTGCAAGTGCAGAGTATCCGAAGGCCGGTCAAGCATAACTAAAACGTTCTCTTTGATTTGCTGTTGCGGTTGCGCGCACGTTTATTTTATTTTATTTATTTTTTATTTTGTTTATCAGACGCCGGTGGTCCCCTCCGTGCTGCTTTGTTTTGCTCCGCTCTGTTCGGCTCGATGCTGTTCTTTTCTTGTGGCACATCAAACATTGATTTATTTCACAAATGCACCTTTTTTAGTCAAAGTACTGTATATTTTTGGCTCTCACTCATCTGTTCAGTTGGAGGCTAAATTTAGGCACAGACATGTTCACACCTTTCATGATACAAATGCAGTTCCAGCCATGGCGACAGACACAGACACGCAGACATGGACAGCGACAAATTCGTTACAAGCCCCCACAGACTGGGTAACCAGGGCCCAACACCTTTTCATTGTTTAACAGCAAAATGCAATAATTGTACGAGGCGCAGCCAAATTGTTGCAAATCAGCTGCGGGGCAGCGAGGCAGTGAGGCAGCGAGGCAAGAGAATAACCCATTCCCCCAGCATGATGCTCGCTTCGATCGCAACGTGTTTTAGCGCCGCTGTCCACGTTCCTGGTCCTGTTGCTGTTCCTTGTCCATTGTGTTTGTATTGACAACAATCAAGTGCTTAGATTTTGCATTTTCATGTCGCTGCTGACCGGCCAAGTGATCGTTCCAGCTTGGCTAACATGACTGCTGCCACTTGGCAGAAGGCAACCACCAACCACCAAGCAACCGCCAGCACAGCCGAGTGTCATGCTGTGGTGGCTTCTGCTGCTGCGGTGCATCGCAGTTTGTAGTTGGCGCGTTTTGTAAACATTAATTTTATAAAATGATCATCAAGGCTGTGTTTTTTGGCCGACTGGTAGGCCTCGGTTGGTGTTGTGGCCATAACATCAGCTCGTCTGGCACGTCTTGTGGGACGGTGTGGGAGTCTTGTGTTCTGGGTCCGGGCCTTGCTTGCCTCATCGAAACAGCGGAGACATTACTTCTGACGACATATGAATATTTCTTGCCTTACACTGCAAATAACGGTTAAGCGGAATTCAATTGACTATTCTTATCTTATGGCTCGATGTTGTTTCTCCTTCACATTGAATCAGTTGTTCTCTCTATGGTTTACACTTTCTCATTTTGTTTCTTGATATTGCTTCTCCTTCATATTGAAGCAGTTGTTCTCTCTATGGTGTACGATTTCGCTCGTATTTCGAAGTTCGCTTAACAGGCTCACAGCTTTCAAAAGCGCAGGCATTCGAACAAATCCAACATATTTGCTTTTGTTTACTCAGTCATTGTTTATTTATTTCATCGCGAAATTAGAGCGCTCGAAGAATTGTGTGAAGTGAGTCTCTCGCTCTTTAATTTAGCCTGCTTTTGCGATTCGAAAACTCTCCAAGCACTCTCGCAACTGACAGGCGCTCAGGTCTATTAATAGAGCACCACATTCCACGTCTTAGGCTTAAAATCCACTACCCCTGATTGCGAGGGTTCTATTTGAGTTTTAATATCATTGTGGTTTCTTTCAAGAGTAGTCCGATTGCGAGAGAGCTTTTCATTGATTTCAAATCAAATTCGCTCTTATTGCCGAATCTTGCAAACAGGCTGACAACTTTTCACGCTTTGTAGAATAAATTTGTTTATAAGGAGGAGTGATGATACCTTAATGATCGAAAAGACGGGACAGATTTATTTAAAACACTAACTTGCTTTACGAATATTTCTCTTGTTTATTTAGTTATTAGTTACTAGATGCAAATTTAATATCGCAAGGTTGTTTAAAATGTTTTTGCGGATAACTGAAGAATAATAATGAATGGCGACACGTTAGGAATCACTTGCGTGACAGAACCTTTTCTTAAATATAGATAGAAATATCCGGTAAATAAGGGCATCTCCTTATGCCCTTCAATTTATATATTTACTGTTTTATTTTTTTCTACCCGTCCGAAATTTGTTTGTTTTGCATTGCTTTATTTTTTCAAGTTTTTTTTACATTTTATATTTATTTTATATACTTATTAACTTTATCTTTTAAGCTTTAAATAGTTCATGAAATATAGAATTTAATATGAATTGGTGGTATTTCCAATGATTGCTTTAAATATTTTAGCGTTTAATTAGTTGTTATTTAAAAGCACTTAAGATATATTATTATTTATTATAACTAATACTATATTTAAATCCATTCTCTATTGCACTTATGTTCCAAAACAATCATTTGGATTCAAACACTTCGTTCTCTGTTTTATTATGATAAATAAACTATTTATTTATTTTACATTAAATATATTTTAAAATAATATCATTGTACATCCCCTGTTATAATTATTTATAGTGTATTTACTATTCATACTTCTTATAGACTGTATCTTAGGAGGTACTTTGAAAGAGTGTTTCGTATTCTGCAATCTCCACTTCTGCTCGGCTGTCAACAAAATTGGTGAGCACTGCTGTCGCTCTCCTCTCTGTCGCGTAGGTGCGACTTCATTCTCGCACCGCTCTCGCATTGACAGGCGCCCAGATTCCTTAGCGGGCAACCGCATGGGGTAGTCACCATTGCTGGCCCCACTCTGCGAGCTGGGAACTGGGAACTGGAACTGGGAGCGCCGTGATAATTAAAAATGCCTAAGGAAGTTTAATTTCCTCATTGACGAAATGCCGCACTGGTCTGAATACACGCATTATTTGTAATGTGCGTGGCACCACCACAACAACCACACAGTAAGCACCGCCAAGGCCAAAATATTGCAACATGCATAGGAAACACGAAGAGAAGAAGAAGAAGACGAAGGAAGCAGTGGCTCTAAAAGCTGAATGACCTGTTTGGCTTACATTTCGATACGGGCGTCATTGGTGGTTCCTGTGGTGGTGATGGTGGTGGTTGTAGGTGGGTGGGTGGTTGGTTGGGTGGTTGGCTGACTGCTTTACGCTCCATATGGCACGTGGCGGGCGACGCACACAACGCCGCACGAAAGTCATTTAAAAATTGAAGACGCTGGAGAGAAAAAACAAAATAAACGACGACATGAGGCAAATGGCTGCTGCAAATGTAAAGCCTAGTCGAAATTCTTGGTATAAAATTCATTGAAAAATTTTATGCAACATAAATTTTGCGTGCAGGATTTGCTCGGTCGGCCGCTAAAGGTGGGTGGGTGGGGGGTGAGGATAAGGAGTTTACGGACTCAATCACAAGATACATGCAACTTTTGAATGCCTGGCCACCACATCTCCATCTAACGCTCGCTATATTTGTGTGTGTGTGTGTGTCATTTCAATTTTAAAACCAGTTGGGCGACCTTTTCCAAAAACCGCCCCCAAACCGCTTAAGAAAAATTGCCACACGGCCGGACGAACGTTCCTGCTACTTCAGCTCCTCTTCTATGGCCCGGCATAGCTCGTTTGCCTTTTGTTGTCGTCGGTTTTTATAGCTTTTTGATTTGCCATTTCTGGTAGCAAATGATCAAAAATTGAATGAAATTGTTATTTTCAAGTGGAACAACATGTCCCTTTTATGGCCAAGTACCAGGCCACGAGCCACGAGCCACCGTCTGGCCAGCCAGTCAGCCCATCAGCCCATCAGCCCGTCAGGCCGTCAGGCAGGAGGGTAATGCATTGAATTTTTAAGTTTCGCATCGGTGTGCCTGCTCGAGAGGTCCGAGTGTGACGGGGGGGTTGCGGAGAGCTGTTTGTTTTGTTGCGGATTGTTAGTCCTAATAGGAGGCATCATTGGGCCAGCAATTGGGGGAGTAGAACAAATTAATGTTGCAGGCTAGAGCGCGATTAAAAACGCGCGCAAGTCGCCAAGTCGCATTAGATCTTGCCTGTCTGCCTGCACCTATGAACAACTTACAGTTACAGCTTACACACACACACACACATGCCACACGCATGCCATATGTGCGCCTTAGCTGCTGCTACACATTTTCATTTCGAAAATTGAAAAATTTCCAAACGATAAAACTTAAGCATAGCGTGCCGCTCTCTAAATGGCAGAAAAGTAAAAGGAGTGCACAAATGTGCAGATGAAAGGGAGATGGAGTTGGTCCAGGGTGTTGGCTGTTGGAGTCCTGACAATGACAATGACAATGAAATTGCCGCATGGCAGGCATTGAGGAGCGCGAAAAGCAGCCAGGACTTAAGACAAAAAACAATTAAAATATTTGCTTAAATTATATTTGGCCCCTCCTATAAGCGTGTGCGTACGTAATTGTGTGTGCGTGTGCGTGTGTGTGTGTGTCTTGGCAAATGGATTTTCAAAAGTCAAGACGTGCCACAGGCTTAGAAACAGCGCAGAAAACCCAGCCAGCAGCATTGCCTGGCACATTTCAAAAGCTTTTATTGGTGAGTGGTAATTTTCTATATGTGTATTGGCATCTATCTCTATGTGTGTGTGTGTGTGTGTGTACACAAATAGTCACTCATATCTGTGCCATATGCCCACCAACACGATGCCCAAATGTTAATTATGAATTTATGAACCAATATTTATTAGCAATAAAAACAAGCAGGCGGCCGCTGTCGCTGACTAACTGGCTATCAAGATTACACACACACACGGGCACACACACACTCACGCACACACACACACACACACACGCACATACAGAGGCTAGTGCAGCCCCATCCCCGGTGCAGAACTGGCAGGCAGTGATGCGTCGCTAATGAACTTTTATGA
Organism: Scaptodrosophila lebanonensis; assembly: GCF_003285725.1. Taxonomy (NCBI): domain Eukaryota; kingdom Metazoa; phylum Arthropoda; class Insecta; order Diptera; family Drosophilidae; genus Scaptodrosophila; species Scaptodrosophila lebanonensis. Next base: position 815,694 of record NW_022060589.1, on the reverse strand, counting down.
TAGAAAGCAAAAACAGCAGCTTGACGAGGTCCGTGGGCTACAAGTGTCCAGCGACGAGCACATGTTGCCCATTGTGGTCTTCTGCCCAGCATTTTGTTGACCAAACAACTACAGTTCGAGTGTGCGATGTTGAGGGTGGGGGTGGCGATGAAGGTTGGGGTTGGGGTGAGGCATAATCATCCACTGAGTGGTGCATGAGGAGTGGTGGTGGCGACTCACTCTGCCAGCCAGCAATCGATAGCTCATATCTGCGAGCTACTCCTTGCCGCATTATGAATGCTAATGCTGCTTATTTAACAGATACATATCTAATAGGTAATGGACTTATAGTTTACATATCAAAAGCTTTGTTAGATATGCCAAATGTTCGCTATAATTATGGCGAGTCTAGTAAATCAATATTGAAGTGGAATACTAATGAAGAGTGGGACTTGATGGCATCTGAGCAAGTACAACAGTACAAGTATATTAAATAAAGTAAAATCTGGACTATTACAGCTTTTATCTCAGCATTTCTTAACGCTTCCTATGGGAAGACAATGCGAGAAAAGTATATAAACGCATAAATGATAAGTTATTAAAGGAAACTCTTTTGCCAATCAACCGCTTAAGAAGTGATCTTTAGACAATTGATGAGGCATTCAACTGCCTATTCAAATCGAGAGATAAACAGCTTTACACATATATCTATTATTATTCGATATTTTCCAATAACTAGTAAATGTTTAGAATTAATATATTTAATCTAAATCTGTCTCTTAACCTTCAAGAAATGTTGTTTAAGACAATTGCTTAAAAATATGAATCTCGTAAGCTGATCAACTGAGTGAGAAAACTGTACCCGAAGCTGATCCTAATTAATGTATTAATATTACTATTTATATTTTTAAGTGTAAATTATGTTTTATTAATCTCATATATAGTATTAGACTTTAATATGTATTAGTTAGCAAACCTTTTAAGCCCTCAAGGGGCTATAATACAAGTATTAGTCTGCATCTAAATCTGCCTCTTCATTCGTGCATCTGCTCTTATGAGTGCCATTAGATAGGTTTCAAGTTTCTGCCAATATTTTCGTCGTAATTTGGAGTTGCTCAATATAGTAATAGTACTTTAAATTGTGTGCCATCTGTTTTTTGGTATCAGAAACCTCTACAGTTGTACGGTCTACTGGAAAGTCTCGATGGCATTCAAATCAAAATTAAACGAAACTTTGACGATGCCTGAACCCTTGGCTGCGACTGACACGACGGACACGGCAATGGCTTCCATTGGACGGACCGCCGAACGTTTATCAAATTTTGAAAAGAAACGTAGCAATTTTTAATTGTTCTCGTTTGATGTTTGTTGGTTTTGCAGTTGCCGCTTGGGCCTGGTTAACATTTATTTTTATTGTATTTTGTGTTGCGACCGCAACCGTGCCGCTGCTCCTCCGGCCCCTGGGCCCATTTTTGGCTTGTTGGCCATGTTTTATGTGTTTCGTTTCCATTGAAAACCCCAAAGAGCCGAAAAGACGAAAAAACAAAAACAAAAACAAAAATTATTTGTAAACGGCGGCAGTGACAATTTTTTCTGTTTCTGTGGCCTGCTTTGGCGTTCCGTGGAAGTTGCCGGCGCGACCAAGAAAAATTAATTGGAAATTTTTATGCCTCAACATGTTGTAAGCGTCGAGCAAGCAGCAACAAACCGAGCAGCGAGGTACAAGTTCGAGGTTAATTGTTTGATTTTCTAACAAAAAGCAACACTATAAAAATAAAATATAAATATTTTTTAAAGCCAATCTCATGGGAGCGCTACCTGAGCGGGCCAATGATGATGGGTCAACGGGGCTACGGCTACGGCTATGGCTATGGCTATCCACAGGAAATGTTGGACTGCTGTTACAAATTTCTCGGCTCCGGTTTCCGGTACTTCTTTACTGTAACAGCATAGGTTTCGAATTTATGGCTTACACGACGCGAATTTATGGCCTACGACTAAGGTATCTCAAGCTGACCTGAGAAGGTAATTCTTGGCTAAATTAATCTATAGGTAGTAGGACGTTTTCAGCTGAAATGAGCAACTTAATATTCTGACTATCTCAGCCAATTATCGATTGCAAATAAATCAAAATATTTAGATAGTACTGTAACACAAAATAGTAGATGCCTAGGTAAGATTGTCTCGTAATCAAGTAAACGTATTTGATCCAAGTTTAGCTCAAGAAATTAGGTTACCCCCCGCGATTCTGGAAATTCATGAATGGATCGAACGTGAAACAGCGTAGAAATCTTTTTGAAAATATTCACCAGAGTTGAAAACGTTATTATAGTTTGCGGAAAATTGCAAGTTCGGTCTAATGGTGTAACTTGATTATTATCCTTCAGATAGGACAGCTCTCACTTTTGTTAAATTGTTAGAAACTTGCGGCGCTGACGCGAGTAACGGCGTTTTGAAACCAGGGTGCCATAAAGCGCTGATAAGCATTGCAAATGGAGCCCCCAATCGATACTAGAAATCGATGGGGAAGCCGGCAGTGTTGCATTGGGGGGCTGAGGCTGGGGCTCGGTCTGGCAGCTTACTTCGCCAGCGCCCACAGGCCGCGAATTCAGTGCGAAGGTGTTTCCAGCATTGAGCAGACGTTGTGAATTGTGTTCGACTGATAAACAGTTATAATAGAAGGTGAAGTTACAGTGCGGGTGATCGTAAAATAAAAATTAGTCTTGTTGTTGAGTGCGCGGATAAAACGCAGGTGAGTCGATGCAATCAGTAGCTTGGAGAATATGTTACCAGTCCCCCCTCACTGATGATGAAGAGGTGTGTGTCTCTCCCAGCCTTTTTTCAGTTATTTGATACAATAGTGCATAAGAATGTGAATGAGCAGCAACAGCAGCAGAAACAAGTGTATTTTACGGTTCAATTAAAAGCACAAATCGTGTTTGTTGGCACTGCCAACCAACTATAGTGAGGCCTTTGCGAATTCTTAGGTTAAGCCTTAGGCTTAGGCTCAGGCTCGGGCTCTGACTCAGGCCCAGGCGCCATCTCAAGCTCAAACCGCGGTTGCGGTTTATGAAACTTATGCGTCTCAGAAACCATTTGTTTTTCTGTCTCTCTTTCTTTAGATAGATCCTGTCGCAGGATGCGCGCTTCAACGTTCATCGTTGAGCGAGCCGATCTGCGAATGCAGCAACAACTGCCCGTTCCTTATGGCCTTATTAACAGTTCTTCAAGCAGCGCAGGCATGCACCTTTCATTTAACGATTCTTGGACCGGTCTCAAGGGCACTCTCAACTCGACATCGACGAAATTGTTGAATGCCCTCGTCAGTTTTCTGGTCACATTAATGGCCCTGCTCTTCAGCTGCCTGTCGAGCGATACATATTTCTTTTCAAGCGATATTGCAAACTCCACTTGCGACATATAGTCATTTCCATTACGCAGTGCCGACGTAATATCGCTAAAGCTACTCTGATCCCCGTCCAAGTTCGGCAGGAAGCTATAAGGTCTCTGATTTCGTCCGACATATTCGTTTCTTGAAGACTAATTTGCAAAAGAAATGGAGGAATGTCTATATCAGCACCTACTAAGTATGTGGCGCCTCACCATGACAAAATCGTGGCTAAGTGTGTGTGTGTGTGTGTGTGTCAGTAAGTGTTTGGGTTTCATGGCCTGCAGAGTGCCTCGACTGTTGTCCATTGCCTTGTACCCTGTCACATGGCTCGCCACGTGCCCTGCACCCTCCACTCCACTCCATTCTGAAAGCTGGCGTCTGCATCTATGCCTGTCTGCATATACATATGTATGTATGTATGTAGCCTAAGCGCAGCTATGCATGTATGCGTGTATATATGTACATACATATATGTATGTGTAGACTCGTACACCCGAAAAGGCGACGAATACTCGATAGCTGGACAGCTCAAGCTGATCAAACAGCTTAACTGCTTTGCATACACCTTTCAGGGACACTACGCTCGAACCAATCCGGCTTATAAGTTACACTGGAGGCGCACTCTCTGCTCAATACTTATCGCTGAGGCGTATACAAGTATACGAATATACGTATATGCCTATGTGAGTGGATACTCACGTCTTTTATTAACCTCGAGATGAAACGCTCAATCGTGCCAGCTGCCGATTAGAATCGCTCAAAATTTGTATGCTATGACTTACTCTGACAGATGACGGATGGAAAAGAAAGGGAGAGGGAAAGAGTATGAGAAAAGGGATGTCAATCGGCTGTTTAAAGGTCCTTTGCACCTCTTACGCCACTCTGCCAGCAACTCCTTTCGATAAGTTATCGAGCATTTGATTGTGCGACTGATTTACCCCAAAATGCATAATTTGTATAAAGAAGGGTACAAATGCAGTCAGTTTCTCCTAGAAACCTAGAATAAAGTGCATCTCAAGTTTTGCAAACACACATACTTGTTTGCACATACATAGATAGAACAATACTATATGTGGGTGTATGATGGGCGTGAATTGGTCTCTCGGCTACACATATTGCTAAGCAAACAAAAGTGATTTTCTGGGCTTTTATTACTTATCGTTTATTTCTGCGAAATATCAGCTGCGGTGTTATTATTATTTATACTGCGGGAGTCGATTTACGTCTGCCGGTATACGCCGCATGTTGATATGATGCCCTGTCGCGACTCACATGATTCTGTTTATATACATATGTAGGTATGTTTGTATGTACATACATATGTACATATGTATATCTAAATAGATTCATGTTGGCAACACTTATAAGGTGCGCTTAACGGCGCTTCATTTCAAAATTGCTATTTGAGGATGAAATGGAAGGAACACACGCTTCTCCTAAACCCCATAACTTTTTAAAGTAATATTGAAGCTGATAAGTCAAAAAATACAATTAAACACTCGCTTTCCTTCTCTCTATCCTAAATTGTGGAAAGATGTTTGCGGAAGACTGCAGAGCTTTAATCTTGCATTCCATTCTTCTAAATGGTATTCAATACTAACAGTACAACTATAAGCATCCCGTGGTCAACTCTTCGGGGTGATATCGTCTAGTTAGCTGATCTGTGATCAGATTTAAGTGTAGTAAGTGATTCTCCATCCAATACATACATATGTAGAGCTATTTAAATACTCCCTTCTCTTTATGTGAATATCGAAGAGGAAAGCATTAGCTACTTTTTTGTGATTCTTCTAAATGGAATTGAATATTAATAGTACTTCTATAAGCATCCTGTGGTCAACTGCTCGGGGTGATAGTTCTAGTCGTCTAGTTAGTAGAGCTACCACGTAGATGACTTAGCTGATCTCTGATCAGATTTAAGTTTAGTAAGTCATTCTCCATCCAATACACATGTAGAGCCACTTAAATACTCCCTTCTCTTCAGGTGAATGTTAGCTAATTTTTGTAATTCTTCATACTTGTAGTTCTTGATATTTTGTTAAAGGACGGCCATTCCATTTCAGTACTTAAGGGCTCTCCTGGTGATGCGTAGGGCATCTAGCTGTTTGTAGCTCTGTGAATGACTTGGCTTGGTATTGTTTGGTTCGGTCAGTTGGCCGAAGCAGCGAGTTGTTTGGATTGTTTATTTAACTTGCGCTCTTCCGGCTGCTGGCGATGGTGCTGCTACCTTTTAGCTTTATGGTTATGGATACGTAGCCCCAGTAGCCCCAGTAGCCACTGCTGGCAAGTCAAGTTGAGCTGAGAACCCGAGCTACAGAGAGCAGGCAACAGTAGCAATGAATTTGCATGTAGTACATGAAAACCGTGATCTCCAATTTGTTGATGCTGTTCTTGTTGTTGTTGTTGTTCTTGTTGTTTTTCTGTTCTGTTGCTGTAGTTGTTGTTGTTGCGTCGCTTCGCTTCGCGTTCAGCTGAGACCGAGTCGCTTACAGGGCCGTACTTGGGGCTACATGCCAAAAAGTTTGTAACATTATTTTAAGCTGCCTGCTGCTCGGAAGCCAAAACAAGGACCCAAGACATGGGCTGTGGGGCGCTCAGGTGCCAGGTGGGATGCTGAGGCGGGAACTGCTGGCTGCCGTTGCAACTTGTCAGGCTCGCCATGGCAAATTTGCGATCAAGCGACAACAACAGTGACAACAAGAGTCGGTGACGTTGCCCCAGCGTGCAAAGCACACATACATACATACATACATACATACACTCATATGTATGTATATACATACATACATTCACTATACACTATATAAATCTATATATATGTATATATTTAGCTGTATCTGTATCTGCTGTATCTGTGACTGTTACAGTGAGTCAGGCTTCTTGGGTTTCAGTTGTGTACATCACGTTGCCTTGTTTCCCGAGACGGGTGGACTCGTGGACATCCCAAGAGGCTGGCTGGCAGCGCTCAGTGTTGCGCCCATGCCTGCTGAACTTTATTGACCATATTGATTGCTGCTGTATTGATCGCTTGTAGCTGATAACAGACAAATGGCCGCCAGTCAGCCAACGAAGGCACAGTTGGGCGCTTGACACGCGAAATTTGTTTAAGCTTTTGGTGTCTCTATACCCTACACAAGAGCTCCACTCACTACAGTATGAGCTTGCCATCTCAACACAACTTCAGCATCTTACGAGATATACAAATGTATGTACTTTGAATCAGTTGCCATTTAAAGTAGACCAAACCAAGGTGAAGATTGGAGAACATGTAAAATAACGTATACGTCGATAGTCGAACTAGTCTTTCGAAATATGTTTTATTGTCAAACCCTAGTAGGGGCAATCAATAGCTTCTATCAGAAACTGGCACCACCTCCCTCTTGTATTACAATACATGCACTCGAAGCCTCGGAAGATGATACCGAATTTGTAGAGAGTTTTCAATATTTGCATTAAAACTGATGTTCTTCTTCGGCCTACAAAACTTTTATAGTTCGACTTCAAGCAATGATTGGCTTAAGCTCTACAAAATGATTTTATTCTATTTTTGAGAGGCCATTTAAATAGTAACAAACATCGGGGGTTAAGTGTAGTTTTGAAGCAATATAGCTAGAATACGTCTATATCGATGAATTACCTCTCTACAAGTATTAGCACATTAGAAGCTAAAGCAGCCATCAAGATCGTTATTTTCAGAATCTATCAGAAAGTGTTAAAACCATTCCATAAATATCATCCACCATGCTAGATATTGAAGTAATTATTCTGCTTAAAACTGTATAAATATTAAAAAAGAGTACGCAGTATTCGGCGCGTGAAATTCTGAGTTTTTTGGCTGTTTTGCTTTATGATGATGAGAGCGGGTAGGATGGTCTAGGCCATGGCCCAACTAAGGAACAGCGGGTGGTGCTGTTTCTGCTGCTGGTGCCGGTGGTGCTGCTGCTGTTATTTGTGTTGTTGTTGTTATTGTTGTTGTTGTTGGTACTGCGACTGCTGAACGTTGCATATTCATAATTTCTGCTGCGGATTTATCAATTGCACATCTCAGTCATGAAAACGCATAAACATTTCAAAAGCTCTGGCGCGGGTCAATAATTTGACATGAAAGAAATAATATGCAGAAGACGATGAAGATGACAATGCCAGGCTGTTGTTGTTGTTCTTTGTTGCTGTAGTCTGTATTATTATTATTATTATTACTGTAGTTGCTGTTGCTGTTCTCGGGCTTATCGTGCTTTGCTGCTGTCGCATTATTTTTTCGTATTTTTTTCATATGCGTTTTTAATTTCACATGTCATGTACAAATTTTTATGAGCATTTTGTTTTTGTTTCTGTTTCTGTTTTGTTTTGGTTTTTTTCGCATCATTTGGGCATATTGAGCATCGTTTGCATATGCATCTGCACATTGAATGACTGAATGAATGAATGATGTGCGAATAATTGAAAGCGAGCTCGGCCTGTTGATATCGAGGAGTCAGTAGCAGTAGCAATTGTTGTTGTTCTTGTTGTTGTTTTTGTTGCTGCGTAGGCGTTTTGTTGCTTCTGTGAGCGTCATCTTGGCGCTGGGCCGCTCAGTCAACTTAGTCACTTCAGAGTTGTCTACAAACAACAAGCGAATAAACACTAGATCCCCGACAGCCCACTGCTGAAGAGTCATGCAGAAAGAGGCTCTAGCAGGCGGCTTGTGGCTGCCACCTTGGGGCGCCAAGGGGAAGACCAGCGAACAGAGATATAGAGAGAGCGAGACGGGTGCCGAGCGCCACAATCAAGTGTGCGAAAAACTATCACCAAGGGCCGAGATTGTTGCTGTTACTGTTTCGTTGACAAAGCCGGCTAGATAAATAAATAGGAACAAAAGGCAATAAGTGTCAAATTATATGCAATTGCATTCTGTATAAGCCTATTTGTTTATGGGAATACGAATGAGTAAATTACTGTGGAAGAGTCAAGATGGTAATCAAGCGATTCGAAGGAATCCAGCAAATGCTGGAAGCATAGCGATGATTTATCGGTATACCATATATGTATGTACATACATGCATATCTATTATATACGTTTATATTTATAGTACAAAAAGAATATATTGTACAAGTAGATCCCACTCCACCTGGCCAAGTTAAGACGCTTGTTTAGGCATAGAGAGTGGACTAGCTTCTATAGAAACTAACTGTATGTCCTTTTCTCTATAAACTGTCTAGAATAGAAGCAAATCGATCTCTGAAATTAGGGAAATGTTTAAGGACTCTTCATCGCATGTACAGCTGTTAGTTAACAACAGATTCAAATAGCTTGATATACCTTCTTAGCCAAAGATAATGTGCAGCCTTTTTGTACCTTTTTCCCCTATGAAAAGATGTTATAGTTGATGCAGTCAATAGCCTTTTAACAGAACTCATTACACACATACTAAGATTATTAGGTATTAGGGATTTATGACTGTAAAAATGTGTATACTACTTATACAAGTACTACTTGTATATAAGGAGTTCCCTGCGCTTGCAACCTCTTGCCTAATGCTGCATGGCATTCAATGCTGCAGGCAGCCGCCTACACAAATGCCACTGCCACCACCAACTGGTGGATGGCCCACGCCCACATCTTTTGGCTGACGCCTTCTTTTACTTAGCACGCGACTGCGTCCATGTCCGCGTTCGCGTTCGCGTTCGCGTTTTCAAGAAATTTTTGATTTCTAGCCATGGCCATAAAATCTGCTGCGTTGTCGTCTCAGTCTCAGTCGCGCTCGTAGTCCCCGTCTCCGGCAATTTTGTAATTAATTTATTGCCTTTTCGGCTAGCCCGGGAAAATAATCGTCAAGTCGACGTTCGCGCAATGTGTCAAAAACTATTTTTAATTGGACCGGCGCCCCGTTGCGACCTGCCCCAAAGGAGCAGCGACTTGCAAAGTGGGGGAAGTGCATCGTAAACTGTGTAAGATCAAAGTGCTTTCCTTCTATTTCTGCGCTTTAATTGATATTTTTGTTGTTGTCTGCCCTGTCCTGCCCACTGCACCACTACCACTACCACCACTTGCATACACACACAGACACACACACACACACACAAACGAACGAACACACACACACACACACATGACTAATGTCCTACTCAATAGACACTAAAGATGCATTATTATCAAGGCGGCGAGCGGCGAGCAGTGCAAGAATTGCATTTTAATGCAAATTTTGTGTCAACGCAATATCGACCATGACAGCAGGCTGTGATGGGGCAAGAGGGTGGGGAGGGAGCCGGTCGCGCTGATGCTGGTGGTGGCAACAGAGGCGACGGTGGCAACAACACTGGCGTGGCGACCGTTTTCCAGTTTTTGTGCGTGTTTCTCTTTTCTTGCGTTGCGAGTGCGTGAGCGGCGGCGGCATCGGCATCGGCTGCGCACAGTGGCACCATTCCGAAAATATCAGAAAAGCAAAAAAAAAAAGAAATTTATACAAGAATGTCCTTGCTTCGAGGCAAGACCTTGGTAACTCAAAATACCTAACCCAAATACTTTATCAAAGTTATTGAAATAAAGCAGCTTGTGGAAGACTGTACTTTTAGCCAAATCCAGAAAAGGACTATAGCTTACAAGAGAGAACTGCCACATACATCCATATTGAACTCAACATCTTTCTTCTATAAGTAAACTATTCATTGGTTTTTGATTAAATTTGTCCCCCGCTTTTGTTGCATATTAGAAACTGACCGTTCACTCATAAACTATAAAAACACACTTTATTTATTATCAAGTTGATAAGGTTTTATATCCTGTACTCTTTTTTATAAACTAATTATAGATACACACCAATTTATGAGCCAATTTTTGTAAATAAATGAAATGAAAATGCAAAGAGCCCCTACATTGATACTTCAATTGAATTTTATGTCCGACAATGCAAGTATAAAGCTTTTGGAAGAACACATCAGCTATGATTCAGCTCCAATATAGGAGCATATGATCCTAAATACAAGTAAATTAATCAGCACTCTTTGTATCCAAATATTGGCAACTATAACCACATCTTTAAAGATCACCCTAAGAAATCAATTTGCCAGTAATCTGAAAGTAATTCTCTTGTTTCCATTTCATTTCACTTCGTCATTCGAGCTTCCATTCACTTTCATTTTCCACTTCATTGGAGGCAAGTGTTTTGTTTAAGCACATATCGACAAAATAATGCATTTAATGCAATTTATACACATATGTATATATTCCGATCGAAAAATAGCAAATTCATAATAAAATGCTTATGGTTTTAGTTATAAATTAAATTAACAAGCCGATTCAAAATATGTCAAGTTGCAAATGAATTATTGAAATGCCCTTCTTTATGTAAGTATTATCGGTCTTTGGAATGGATGGCTCAGGACTTTAGGTCAAATAGGTGCTCAGGAATACATGCTATATACTTACAACGTACAATGCTAGCTGATTTATTTGAAACGAATTTAAAGACACTTAGTCATCAGCAGTTTCGATTGCTCTCTGAGCGATTGGGCTCCACTGTGTGGCGTCTGTGGATCGGTCGTCGCTGTTCGGTTTGGTGTTGTGTAAGTGGCGGCTGCCTGGTGTTAAAGTGACTGATTAAGTTTGTTGTTGTTGTTGTTGTTATTATTGCTGTTGTTGCAGTAACACTTCTGGTGCAGTTGTTGTTGCCATGGTTTGCTGCTGCTGCTGCTGCTGCCGCTGCTGCTGCTGCTGATGCTGCTGCTGATGCTAAACGAATTATACGCTTACGTAGGTGGCAGACACTCAGGCACACAGGCAAATGAATTGAGACGCGCCACAGAGTTATAAATATTGTCGCCATGCGGGCGACGATCCTTGCTCACCATCTATAAGTGTGTTGTGTCTGCGTGTGTGTGTGAGTGTGAGTGTGAGTGGGTGTTGCAACAAATGCAATGAACGCAGGCAGATATGGCCATGACTGTAAGACCCTGCTTGTTCACAAAAGGGAGGTAAATGCCCCAGTAATTGACAATATTGCAGAGTATCTTCTAGTGTTAACTGTTAGCATATTAATATATAGTCCCCTAATAAGGATGCCGAAGGATATTAACAGCAGTGCCTACAAATAGAAGCTTTTGACATCAGCTAATGTAAAAACACTGGACCAAATTCCTAGCTATATCGTAAGAGTTGGCTTGTCCTGCTCAACCAATCTTGTCTGTCCCATCTTCCAAGGTCAAAAGTGTCATACAAATGATCGTTGCCATTTTAAATGTGTCGGGTTTATGCCTCCAAACTGCTACGCCCAGTTCCGCCAAGTGTAGAGGCACGACAATTAATAAAGTCATAAAAATGCCGAGAGGGAGGTACTCTTGAAAAATCAAAACATAAAATGTTCAAGTTCAGGTTTTTATGAGGACTGCTACCGAATGCTACCGACCACGACGGGAATCTTTAGATGTTATCGAGGAGGCCCATGCACACTTCTCTTCAGCTCTCAAGCTGGTGCACTATGTGATTGAAACCTTTACCGCATTTTACGAGTGCGACGATCGTAAAACTATCGTCTCCCAATGTAGCTCTGCTACCTGTAGAGAAATTTTAATTACCGTTTTTGCTTCGATTTGGCCATTGAGCGAAATGCGTTCACTTACTCACTCGTATGTACTCGCGACCCATTGATCTTTATCGGTTTATCGGTGAAAGTTTTATGGGTTGTTACGGTCGTAACTGAATTGGTTAGTTAACCGATAGTGGCGCAGCAGAGGCAGCTGCCTGAACTCTCCGAATTTTACGGCCAGTGATATTATCTGGGCAGCTGGATGAAAAAGCAAAATTAGAGTCTAAAAAAAGCAATACAACATAAGTAGCTTATCTATATATATGTCCTTACATATAGACAAAAATTAAAAACTGTCTATCTGCTGGTACCTAAATGAATTCTAAGCTGCTCAAGACGAAATTCGGATTTGTTGTTTTGCAAACGCCAAATTCAATGCCATCATCAATGCCCTGGCTTGGTGGAATATGACCCAGAAGTGGGGTAAGATCGCGGTCATAGCGTAGCACATTTTATTGCAACAGGTATTGAGTTGAAGGAGTTGTTGACATGAAGGACCAACCATTAACAGCCTTAAGGAGCATCTATGTACATGTACAAACAATAGCTAGTGGTAGCCAAAGAATCTATAGAATTTTTTGGAAGTGAGCTTCATATACATAAGAAAGGCAGGTATGATAGGAATTAAAAAAAGAAATAGAAGCAGACAACGTCTACTAATAGTTAGTTTTTCCAACAATCCACTTGGTTTGGTTTCAATCCAGAAAACTCTCTTAGATGGAAAGAACTGAATTATTTAACGAAGGACTTGTTTCCAAGATATCGTTCTTGGTACTCTAGAGCCTTGGCAGACATTTTTTCGACCTAATGCCCCACTTCATAAAGTTCGCTTTAATTGTAAAGAGCTGCCAAATAAAAATGTTGACCTTCTAATATGAGATATGAGTATAAAAAAGCAAGCCTTTGGGGATATCCTTCAGCAATCCATAATATAAACTCTCCAATGCAACCCAAAAAAATACGAAGAGCAGCCCATTGATTAGACACTTCTTTTCCAATCAATTTGTTTGCAGCAAAGAGAAAAGACCTTGTCTTTGTTGAGCCATTCAAAAGGAATAGACAAACAAAAGCAAAAATCCTAAGATGTCCCCGGAATTTTAGAACAGGCTTTGATATCAAAGGCGTGTAGCACTCTGTCAAAGCTATTTACGTTTGCCCCTACCTGCTCAAGGAGCTTAAATTGCTAGCCCATTGTCGTCTACCAGTTTGGGAAATAAAAAGAAGTACATATGTATGTATGTACGCACATTTATTGTGTAATAAAAGGCAAGTGATTTTCAATATTTTGCGGATCTATGTTGCTAAAATCCAGTGTCATTGCAAAAGGAGCTGCACCATTTTTATTGCTTCCTGTCGCTGCCAACTTCCTGTGCCCGTGCCCGTGCCTGTGCCTGAGCCTGTGCGACGCACAACCCCCGCAATGCGCAAATCGCAAATCGCAAAGCGGTCGCCTGCCGACTTGGATTTTTGCATCGCATTTCAAAAGGCGACTTAATCGAGCAAAATAAACCGTTTTCATATGCTCGAATTGAGGCAAACACGTCGCATTACACGGCGGCTGGCAGCTGATTGTTGTCATTTGGCAGCGGTGTGGTGCTGTGCGGTGCGGTGCGGTGCGACATTGGCTCTTTGGGGAATATCAGCCTTTGATACGGCATACAGCCCCAGACCGCAGCTCACACCTTACCTCAGCTTACCTCAACTTACCTCACCTTACCGCACGCCACACCTCTTACCATAACACGAATCCGTTGACGTTTTTTGCCAGCCTGCCTGTTTTGCTTTGTTTGCTGCCCTTCCTCCGCTTTCTGATACACTCTACACCCAAAATCAAAGAAGGGTATACAAGCCGGGGACATATCTAGTGTATAGTACATATGCGTGTCGCATTAACTGTTAACCTGGTAAGATACTCTTAGTGTGTATGCTCGTTTCATGTCTACAATATGTGGCTTCCTCCCATTGCGTTATAATTTGGTTTCAAAATGATAAATCAATTGCTAATATTATAAAGCATTTCAAGTTCTTAATACCTGTAGAGACATTCACATCTCCAAATTTATGTCTGCATTCAAAATACAGGCGTCCTCCTTTAAGCCTCCTGGTTAATTGAGAAGAAGGCTGACGAGGTCACACACTATTGCCCTTGCCAGCACAATAGATTTATATAAACTATAAATGTTCAATTGTAAATAAGACTGAAATCTTAGTAAAAGTTCTTTTTGTATTTAGCAACAAGTTTTATTTAAGTTATAAAAGTAACAGCATAATTAAAGTGGAAAAAGGATACAAAATGCAATTCAATGATCTTAACCATTAGCCTTAACTAAAAAAGGAATGCAGGCTTTCGCCCTAAATTTGAAGAAGGTTCTTTTAGTTAAGCGGTATATATTTGATGTACGTACTCGCAAGTATATCTCCCAATATGCAGATTTATTAATGAAGATATATATGCAGCATTTATTGTGTGGAAGCAGGGTATTCCAAAGTTGGGCTAGCTTCATCGGAAATTCAGTTTGTGTGTGCGCTGCCGAAATGCGCGAAATCTCTCAAGTTGGGGGTTAGCTGGAGCAGCAGCCTTTGTCAAAGGATTATCACTTGCCATGCCGTGTCGTGGCGAGCCCTTTTCTCTCTTCGGTTTTTTCTTTCACTTTTTTGTAAATTTAATTTTTTTTGTTATTTGCCAGCGAGTGGCTTAGCGCTCTGTCTATTGGCATGCGTCGACGCGTCGTGCCGGTTGAGGCCTGAGGTTTATGGCCAACTAATGAGCTGTGCATTGTGATGCTGCACAAGTCGGGAGGGTGGCTGCCCCAGTTGCCAAATGATGTTGCCGCTCACTCAAGCGATCGCAATCGATCTGAAACGCTCGCAGATTCACATTCGGATTCAGATTCGGATTCAGATTCGGATTCAGATTCAGATTCGCATTCGTGTTTCGACTTCGCTGGATGGCTTTGACAGTGTGCAATATGCGTTGATTTTTTATGGCCTTCAATTTGAGGCTGGCAGGCTGACTGACTAACTGACTGAGTGACTGAGTGACTGAATGACTGACTGTGGAAGAAGACGTTCCACAGTCACAGTCACAGTCCCGCCGTCTTGTAGTCTCCGCGTGTTGATCACAAAATGCAGATAATAATTATTTCAATATGTGTGACTGACTTGACTGATGCACTGTCTGACTGCCTGACTGAGAGACTGACGGACTGACAGACTGACGGACTGAATGACAATGCCAATGCCATCGTCGTCGTCGTCGGCGTGCCGCTGATCATGATCAACTGATGATCGTCATGATCGCCATAATGCGCTGCTGCTCGGATCAAAACACGCGCGCCGCCAACAGTGTTGCTGTCGATTTGTTTCTTGGTTTGTTTTTTTCTTTCCTCTTTTTGCATGTGCCCCAAAGGTTGCCCCTTCCTCTGGTACTAGTGCTGCTGTTGTTGTTGTTGTCTTCACTTAATCACTTGTGGAGCAGGCGGCCGGCAACCGGCGGCAGTTTCAAGTTGAAAATTGAATTTCTAAGAATAACAACAACATAAAAACATAAATATACAAAAACAACAAGACAAAGTAATAGCAATAACCGAAGCCAAACCAAATGTGACTACAACAACAACAACAATGAAGAAGAGTGCGTCAAAGTGCCGTTGGCATGGCATGTCAGCCTCAGCCTCGGCCTTAACTTCAACTTGAGCTCGGGCTTCATTTCATTGCATTGCATTAATTTTGCCAATTAAAAAGTAAATAGAGCCTGCATCCTTTTGCTCGCGACCCCACGACTTCAACTTCAACTTCCACTACCGCCGTCCCCTCCCCTCCCCTCCCCCATCGCACACACATACGTACATATGCATGTGTACATACATATACATATCTATAGTATACTTATGCATTCGTATGGGGATATTGCGCATCTTTCGGCACATTTTTTGGCTGGGCGCAAAGTTTTCAATACGATTTAATCCAATCTAAACGCATACATACCATATTTATGTATGTGAAGTGCCCTTCACGACATCTCCCCCCTCGAACACCCCTCCTCACAACACACCAAGCCGCCCATGACTTAAGGGCATAGTTAAGCAGTCGCTCCCGGTCGGTCGGTCGGTTGGTCGGTCGGGAGACGGACGTTCGTTCGTTCGCCTTTGTCGGTCTGCGAAGCCCCGTCAAAATCACTGCACAGTGGCACAAGGTGGCTGGGCTCGTAAATCAATGACGCTCAAATGTCTAACGGTCGTCAGCTACAATTGCCTCAACCTATTGGATAGTCAAAAAACAAGAAAGGAATGCTAAAGTCGGGCAGGCTCAACTCTTGAATACCCTGTACCACCCCACAAAAAAAATGTATTATCAAAATTTGATTAACTTAATTAATTATTTACATTAAATATAAAATAGTCCATACATACTTGTACATTTACATTTACATCAGAATCGTGCATTACATAATTATGTCAAAGCAGCAACAAATACAGCTGCGGACACAGCTTGGGCCTGGTTATAGGGCTATAACTTTCTTTCTTTCTAATCAACCTATCGTAATGAAACTTGGTATACGGATATATAATCATTAACTTAAATTTTAGTTCAAAATTCTAAGAATTACGGGAGTTGTCATCCTGATCAAGAATATATATACTTTGTGGGGTCTGCCAGGCCTCCTTCTGTGTGTTCCATGTACACTCGCACAAAACTACTTGTAATATACCCTTTTACCCTTTTGGGTACAGGGTATAACAAAGAAAAGACTCCAACAACTAGGTAGAGTAGATTTACGGACCATCTAGCGTTCTCTAACTTTTCATAAAACAGCAATTAGTTCTTAATACTTTCTTGACACCCGCTCTTTGACTTCATAGGCCAGCAAAATCTTAATAATATCTTCAATAAAGCTTATGCTTATAATTAAAGACGAACTGGCATGCGTACAAGGTAAAATATTTAATAATATTTTAGTATACTTGTATACAACTGTTATCTACAGCTTCCAAGAGAGCCAACAAGATATTGTGTGTACGATATCGAAAGAAATATGTTTATTAGATGTGTTACCTCTTTAGAAGCCCTAATACCAAATTAGCTAAAGGAATTGTTACAAACAACAATTTTCTTGGTACTAAGCTTGATTTATAGAGCGATCGTTCCCCTTATATGAAATGGAGCTCTGATTTTGATGAAACTTCTGAAACTGAAACTTCAGGCACTTAAGAATCAAGCTTAATAAAATCTTATGCTTTCAAAAATCTCTTGAGACTTACTATTATTTTATTTATGCTTAAATATGCAATATATACTCGTACATACATATATGCAACGCATTAAATGGTTTGTCCTATGCCCAGACCCACTGTGCCTTTATAATTAAAACCACAAAGCAATAAGAAGACGCTCACGCGTTGGCAACGACGATGATGACGATGATGACGACTACGACGACGGCGGTGTCAATACCGCTAACAGCCTTCGCAACGCCCCCAAATTGCTTGTTGCAAGCACTACGACGCTCCCGGTCTATGTCCCGTTCCCATTTCCATTCTCAATCCGCAGCACACCCCACCATTAGACCCTCAGACCGGGCCAAAGTGTTTTTGGGGCGTTCGCTTCGCTTTTTTCTGGCACTGTACGGTGGCGGCAATCTTCTTGGGCGCCCAGTCGCAACGCCGCAATTGTCTTGCTCCGATGTCTGGCAACGACTACCTTAAAAACGCGTATCGCATATCGCACCTGATGACATGGCCGGGGCACATTGGCGGACGAGCGGACGACCGGACGAGGGGACAAGCGGTCGACAGCCGGCAGCCGGCAGTGGCTTGACGTAGCCCCACCAAGTTCTGGCCATTGTGAGGCGGCGGCCAACCATTCGTATAATTGTCGATGCGTTAAGGTAATTGTACACCCATGTACACGTATGTATGTACATACTATACTTACATGCTTGGCATATACCCATGTGTATGTTTGTATGTATAGTATTTAGCGAGCTGCCAAACAGCAGCGCAGTTAGTCGGGCAACGACTACTGGAGCACCACCTACAAGGCCGGATGGGATGCAGGGGGCGAATCAGTCCCCTAGAGATGAGCAATAGGTGTAGCCTAGACTCCAGCTTAATTAAGCAGTATACGTCTTTTCTTTTTGAAAAGATTGTTGCAAAATATCTACATTAGTTTTCGATCTGTCGTATATAAAGATTAAAGATCAATCCGATGGATTAAATACCATACTCAGAGATTCATATTAGGTATCGCAAAATAGAAAAGTAAAACAATACACTTATCAATAAATTAATCATTTATATATTCACATATAGCTGCGATGTCTTTCCGATCAATTTATAAATGTATGTTTTTAAGAGGTTATATATAATTCCCAATTATGTCAGGAATTGCCAGTTCGTTTGTTATACATACTTGCAGTTAATTAATAATTGCGAAGAAATCGAGATCACAAATTAAAGAAGGAAATTAATATTCCAACCAGTAGAGAGATATGGTCAGTATATATCTACGTTCTTCAAAAATCTTTCAGATCAATTCATAAAAGTATGTTTTTGTTTCGATTGGACTTGACCAAACCATCATCTATTTTGTCAACTGGCTAGAAGATTCTTGTAATTTGTGAACTGTAAGAAATTGCTTACATTTTTCCCAGGTGCTTATGTAACTGTCGCTCATCTCTAGTGATATCGAGCTAAGCTCATAGTATCTGCCTGCTTGGATGGTCTTGCTGTTTGGCTCTGTTGTTGTTGTTGTTGTTTTAGTGTTGCTGTTCAATGCCGGCTCACTCAGTCATTTCTAAGTTTGCCGCCACGACTATTGCGTTTGTTGTCGTCACTTGCCATATTGATGGCACACTCTTTGTGCGTCCGCTCCTCAGACCCACCTCGAGCCCCCCTGGCCACCCTAAGCCGGTGCATCACGATGACAAATTCCCCATTTAGCTTTTGCCGCCGTGCCCCTCTTCCCATAAACTGCTATAGAGACAGACATCAGTTTAAGCATCGGCCTGGTTTTTTGTTTGGTTTTGGTCTGGGTCTGATTTGCTAGATTTGATTTCAGGAAATCGGCACACACACTCGCACAGACACTTATCTGAGCTTTCAGTTGCCATTTGGTTGCCGTTTCTTTATTCCTTTGTTTTTTGTGTTTTGTCTTTGTTTCGCCTTTTGTTGCTACTCGTATTGAAAATTATGGCAATTAAAGGTGCTCGCATTTCCATTATTCCGAATAACTGGCAAGTGGCGTACAGAATCCACAATCGGAAAAGATATTCTCATAAACTGACGTAATGTGCAAAAATTGTGTCATCTTCTGATTAAGTGTGTGACCATATCATCTGCTTGTCCACTTGTCCATTTACCGAATTCGTAAATGGTCTATGTTACTCAGAGAAGGAAAGAAAGAAATAGAGCATACTTGTATAAGAGTGTCAATAGATCTACGGCAGATCAAAACAATATAAAAACAATCAATTGGAGATAGCACGCAAATCCAGTTTCTCAATTATTGGAGATGTTGCACAAAATGATAAGAATAGTTCCTAATATTTGTTGAGGCTTCTTAGACTTGTTTTGGACTGCTCTTTGAGAATCAACAACACCAATATGCCTGCGCTCCTTTACCAAAGTCAGCTCCGTCCTACTAGTCTGCCGTGTAATGTGATTCCACTTACAAAATACCCCAATTGTTTAACAAGCTGCCCACTCGGCTGCAAAAACAAATTTGGAACAGAGCTGACCATTCGTTTGAGTATAGTTTTCGATATAATTCCGACCTATCGGTCAAGCAGCCTTTTCCTTGCTGCCAAGAAAGGCTCGTATCAAATTTGAAAATAAAACGAATCGCAGGAGGAGCTATGATACAAATTATGAATACAGCCAATCTATGTTGTGTGTGGGGGGAAGGACCTGGTGCAATTTTGTCCCCAACAGCGCAGCGTGCTGACCCCGAAGCAAATTACGAAGCATTTGGAGCTGGCGATGCTGGTGAGGTGAAGGAGTTTCTCATTTATGGAGGCTTCCAAAGAAAGATTTCCATACTGTCTTTGCTGCGCCGTAACAAAAGCCACGAAACTGTCGAGTTCTACCATAGGCTACCCGGAATGGGGGTACATGACGTTGCCCTGGCTCCCGATAACACCACCTTTACGGCGGTCGCACTCGATGGCTCCATGTACTTACTGGACGTTTTGGACGGCGTAAAGATGCCTAGTGTTTCGCATACTTTGGCACCTAATTTTTGGTCAACTGCCTTCGGTGGCCGCAGCGATTGGTTGTATGGGGGCACCGGAGACGGAAAAGTACACAAGTACGGGTCGGAGCAAGGCGCGCTTTTGGAAACCTACGATACAAGGAAGCCGAGCAACGTAATGGGATTGGATGTGACGAAGGATGAGTGTTTTGTGGCTACCGGTGACGATAATGGCATCCTCACAATTTTCGATGCCGACACCAAAAAGATCTCACTCCAGCTGGATTTCAGGAAAACCATACGGCGCCTTTGTTTTGATCCTCTGGGTCGCCATTTGCTGATCGCCTGCGAAGACCACACCATTAAGATAGTCAATATGCCCCATGGAGTGGTGGAGGCAACCACTCCGAAACATGCTGCTGCCGTCGTTTCGGTGGACGCCTCTCCAGATGGCAAGTATTTTGTAAGCGGCAGCTCCGACGGCACCGTCAAGCTCTGGGATGTGCGCTTCAACAGGTGCCAACAGACCTATGGGTCAGAGGGAGCCTTAAAACTCTGGGATGTTGCATTCAATCCAAGAAACGACATGGTCGCCTGTGTTGGAAAAGAAAAGAAGTCCATTCTCCATTATTGCAATATAGTCGAGTCCTAAACTGAGCAACGAACTTTCACAATTTCACACAAAACGTACTGGTGCTACAAGTATATGCGAAGCATTCCCTAATCGAATTTCCAATTTCCAAAAATAAATTACGATTATGTACGGCTGACTACTGTGCCAGCATATTGTCAGGGATTGCTCCATTTATGTTGTGGCAGCTCAAGGATGGTAGCAGTCTCCAGTGCTCACCCACTTTTTGGTGGCTCTCGATGCTGCAGAAGCAGAAGCAGAAGCTGAGGCAGAGGCAGAGGCAGCGAGCATCAGCGGCATATATCACACTGAAGGGTTTTTAATTCTTTGGGTTGTCGCTGCTTTTGTTTTTCGAATAATTTTATATGCAGTCATCAACAGCTCATATATATTTTTATTGCCAACGCGTTGCGATATGCATCTGGGAAGAGGGAAGAGTGAACAAAAAATACACAAACTGCTGAGGAACGATGCGGCCTGCCGTTGCCGTTGCCCCTGATGATGTTTATGATGATGATGATGCTGACGATGATGACGAGGCTGGTGACTACTTCTGCGTACAGATTTCCAATAAAAATTTTGTCGAGTTTGGCTGAAGCTGAAGCTGACGCTGGAACTGGAACTGAAGTTGAGGCTGCGACCGATATTGAAGCTAAGGTCTACGGTATCGGCGGCTTGAGGGGCTGTATGTGTGTGTGTGTGTGTGAGCGAGATTTACACGCTGATACAAGAAATACACAAAAGTAACTATAAAAAGCGGGCAAGCAACACCAACAACAACAACAATGGCAGCAATAATAACAACAAAAACAACAACAAATGTTATACTTGTATTAAAAAGCGACGCCTTCAGTTGTCGATGGGAAACGGCGACGGCGACGGCGACGACGACGACGAAGACACGTCACTCAGTTAACTCATTCGCCTCCGTCTCCGTCTCCCCACCAGGCTCCGTCTGTCTCTTGGGCGTTAAGATTTATTTCTTTATTTGGCAGCACACAGTCCCCCCACTCCCCCCCACCCTGTGCACCAACCGTTTTGGGCCATTGCTACGTTTCTGTTTTATTACCAGGAAATTTGTATTTAATACGTTTTGTCCGCGTTTTCGTAGCGTCTTGGGCGCGACAATGTCGCACTGGCACGCCGGAGTGGGTTGACATACTTACACACAACCATACATACCTACAGACAGACCACATTAGCATACACCCAGAAAAAAATAGCAGATCGACAATAAATCGATCTTTGCGGGCCAAACATTTCACTGATTCGATAGTGTTGCTTCAATTATCCCCTGTAGCTTGATATTTCAACCAAATCTTTAATCTTTTATATCTATCCATGGTATTTATTGTGCCACTTGGAGAAGTGCACCACGATTTTCCCATACAGACCATATATGGGGTATATGTACATAAGTCCATTAAATCATTCTTTTAAATTCTTCTCTTAGTCTCTTATGCTATTAGCTTTTAAATATAATAATTAATATATTGATTTCCACCTTTTAAAATTATTTGATAAAACTTAATATGTATTTAATTATTTCAATTTTATTACCATATTTTTCTTAATTTCAAATCATGGTACCTCTTCAGCATTATTTAATATTGATCACATTATTATTATATTATAAGATTAATCAATATTGAATATCTATGTGAAAGCTATAAACCCAATGATTCGTTAATTCTGAATAACTCCTTTAACGTTTTTATATAGGGTGCGCCATCTTTTATGTCGGTATGTAAACATTGAATATCTTTGAAAATAAACAACCGATTTTCAAGTATGAGATATTTTTATTTAATTTGGTTCTGTACAATTTCTTGAACTGAGGTTTTCAACACTGGTCTACTCAAGCCAATCGGTTCACAAATGACAAAGTTATTCAATATTTACATACCGACATAAAAGATGGCGCACCCTGTATATGTATGTACGTAGCTCGTATACTTAGCTTGGAAATATTGACAGGCTACGTGTTATTTCAATGGCAGCTCTTCACTATTATATTACATTCATCATGTTATGCTAACTATCCGGCCCCTTCGAAAGGTCTCGAAAAGGATTTTAAATAAAATATTCTCAGTTGAGAAAAATACAATTTTATGTATACTTTTTTAGAGATTGTATTCATTTAGTAACCCTTGACATTTCCACTTAGAGAGGTGTTTCAAAAGTCGCCCAGCAGATATTATATATACATATATATTTATTATAGTCTATGTTTTTGGTTTTATGTATTTTGGTGTTGCAATAGAGTTACATTTTTGCGTACATTGGAGTAGATGGGTCGCACAGTTAAAATCAAACGTAAGCCGCGCACTATGCGTCCAACGACCTGGTTCGAAGAATCCGAAGAATACAATCTGATTACGGTTGAGGAGCTTGCGGAGTCAGTGCGTCGTTGGTCCTTTGACAAGGAGCGAATGGTTGAATCAAAAGAGAAATCGGAACCATTAGATAATTCCGATGGTAAGTATGGTGTCTGGATAATTCCTGCTGATGCAGTAGATCCTTCGACCCGAGCACTGGATTTGATGCGCGCTCTCAGGGATGTACCACATCCAGATATCTTTCGCCCGCCCATTAAACTGAGCGGAGAGGCCTTTACCTTCTGTGTACCGTTTCTTTGGACTGGCAGGAAGCCATGGCTGCAAACACAGCGCAAAATATTCGAGGATGCCTTGCCTATAATCAAGAAACGTGCACAGGAAGCGCAGGAGCGAATCGCTGGCGCTGCCGGAGGCGGTGATGAGTCATGTGAGGGCGCTGTGGGCTACGATCGTCGCTTTTATAATTGCGGCATGTTAGTGCGCCCAATGACGAAACGCTTCCACCATTACCCCAACATGGAGACAACCACTGAGGAAACCACTTGGATGGGGGGCAAGTACTGCGCCACAATCACCATCGAGATGCCACAGAAGCCCATTAATTATTTGCGTCTGCGTAAGCTGCGAAAAAAACTGCGCCCCATACCCTTTGAGCAATCCAAATTGTCGGCAGGCATCAGGCGCGTACCGAAGAAGCGAACCGAGCGAAGGGTCAGCCGCCCAAAGGCCAAGTTCGAACCAAATGAAATGTTGGATTTCATGTGCGGTGGCATAAGCTTCGGACTCAGCGGCGGTGGCTTGGATGAAGACTACATCGATATAGACGAGCATGCGTTCGAAGAGGAGGACTTGTTGGATGGCATTGAAGTCGATGACTATGATGACTATTTCAAGGAAAGCTTAGATAGGCCCAAAATGAAATCCTGGCGCCGCACCACTGATGTCTCTGAGTTGGTTTCAGTCTACGGGACTACACCGCCAATCCCTTCTACATCGGCATCACCATCACCATTACCATCACCATCGACATTGCCAGCGATCCCACCACCAAGTGTGGAGAAATATGTGCCCCCACAACTGCGCCAGGCCAGGGCCTCGTTCAAGGCGCGTGCTCAAGCCCAGATGCAAGAAGAGGCGAAGTGGTTCTTGGAGCACACAAGCAAAATGAAGGTGGACAAAAATGATATGCCACCGATGCTGCAACGTGCCAAGGAGCTGGGCATCCTCCGATCACCGCCACCAACTTTGAGTCGCTATCCAACTTATCATGACCTGTCGCCCAAGTCAAGTGACGCAAAAGAGGCCTGAACATACATACAAGTAGATAGCAACACGTATTGGTTTCCATCGAAGTGAGTCAAGTTTATTTTTAGCGCAAGACTTGATTAATCGGTCTAGCTTCTTATACATATGTAGTGTTCATTGATTTGATCTATATATGAGTTATTCAAAATTTATCGGTATTGTAAAGGGCACATACACATACTTATACAAGTACAACCTCCAGACCAATAAAGGAAATGCGCATTTGAAATGTAAGCACCTTCTCCACAAAAGTATTAGCCCAAGCTCAAGAGCAAAAGTTAAGCTAAAGTTAACAGGGGAATAGAGGGCTCAAGTGGGAACACCATCAATCTAAATGGGGTACACAGTATATGTAACATCAATATACAAGTATTTTTAAAAATATCAGCATTGCCTAACCTAGGCCTAAAATGTATCCAATATAATATGTTGTTAGTGGGAACTGGGAAAGTACAGTTCCCAACAAGAATCATGTTCTTTTATGTGAGTGAGGGCAGGGTAGGGTATTCGTTAGTCTACTTTACAGGTCCAGCATTCGTTTTCGATCGTGGGCTGCTTTTGTCACGCCTTCAAATTGCAATGCACTTCACTTGATACAATTGATTAAGTACCGGCAACGGCAACGACAACGGCGACGGCAACAGCCACCAGCACCACCAGCAACTGTTGCTGGCCAGTCCAGCTTTCAGTTGGCAGAACCAGCAGTTGGTCCAAGCTCATCGATCAGTTAAAATTAATAAAATACTCAATAAATACGCTCGAGAGCACGGGCGGCATCAAATGAGACGAAAGCTCATAAAAACGTGTGCAAACAATCGATCAATCACCATTTGACAAGACCACGCAAATCTCATGGAGTAGGGGTTGGACTTGGACTTGGACAGTGGGCTTCAGTTTGGGTTTCGCCTCGGGTAGGGGTACTGGTGGGGGTACGGGTACGGCTACGGTGGCTGGGCGAGTCATGCGTCCGGTTGCCTGTTTGCTACCCATCTTTGAGGCAAACTTCAAAACAATTACACAGCAAGATTTTCATAAGAGCGGCCGCAGAACGCGCATGCAAAAGATACTCGTCCAGATGTGTGTGTGTGTGTGTGTGTGTGTGCATCTGTGAGATACTCGACAGCCAAGCAGAAGGCGAAACATGCAAACAATAAGAAAACACTGCTGCCTGTTGATTCAAGCGATTAATCGATAACAAATAAAAACATTTCGACAACTACTTCCATGGAACGCGTGGCTACTGCGATGCCAACGTAAGCGTCGCTGAACGCTGACGTCGGCAGTGACTGCGGCTGCGACGGCGACTGCGACTGCGATTACGACGCCTCGGCTGTCAACAACTCGACATTGTATGTGAGTGGCGTGGTAGACATAAATGCCATGGAAATTTTCTTTTTAATCAATTATAAGTATTAAGAAAAAATGAAGAATAAAAGGCGGCGAGCGGAACGCGCGCGGCAGCCTCAAGATAAAAATCGCAAAAATTCCTTATTGAATGCTGTAGATGCCAGTGCGGGCTATACTCACAAATCCTAAGATACATACATACATACATATGTATGTATATCCAGACATATGTACGCACAAACATACACAGTATGTACAAGTGTAATCTACGTGCCTAAGCATGTGAAGTGGCACTCTGCCTTCGAGGTGAAGTTGCGCCTCAAGTTGAAGTAGCTGGCGGGCAGGAGGAGAGACTTTCCGCTCCCACAAATACCATGAGCAGCAACGACAATATTCTGCATACATATGTTCCCCATAATCATCAGTTTTCTCTTCTCTATATGAAATGTGTGGAAGCTATCACTTATTTTATATGAAAATAAGTGAAGCTCTTCTTACATGGGTCATTCCACATAAATCTTTAATGCGTGATACTAAAGCACTTATCCTTCCGAGCTGATCGTTAAATAAGCTAAATATCTATCACAAAAAAATGCTCAAAGACAAGTAGGGGTACGAAGGCACAGCTTCAGAAAGAATATATTCTTTTAGCTCAGGATCTTCATTAATCTTTATTGGTAATCAGTAATGGAATTAAAGTTTATCATGATTGTAATAAAATTCTTCTTCTATTGTCACCTCCAAGAAGTATAACTTGATTACTGAAAAGCAGCTAGTGGTCTGTTAATTTTTTTTATGATATGTTCGTATATGTGTGTTTATGCATAACATGAAAAGGTTTAGGTCTTGTCCTACCTGTATTTAAAAAAATAAGACTCCTTCATTCCAAAAATATGCTATGGTGAGTAAAGTGTTTGCGCCATCTAGCGTACTTTCTGTGTAACTATTGGTTGATTAAGTGTAGACATCTGACGCGTAGAGTTCTGATTTGAAGAAAATCTACAAATTATCTTGCCTACCTATCAAACGATTATCGATCGCAGCTATGAATAGCAGCGATTCAATGAATTACTGATTGTTGATTAAAGTGCTCTTTGAAACGCCCACACATCTTGAAACTCGGAGACTACACACTTACGGCCGTAGCGCAACCGAATCAAACAAATCATAATCGCTGGACGATTGGGCATGTTGGTCAAGTTGGTCAAGTTGGTAGACAGTAGCCAGTAGCCAGTAGCTGCATTCGCCTTAAACGGTCGACAGTTTGTCTGTCAAATTGACATTACACGCTGCAGCTGCGGCTGCGGCAGAGGTACGGGTAGTGGTCGTGTCAGAGACGCGGTAAAGTCAAGTGCAACAGCGTTTGGGGGCATTGGCGAGGGGGAGGAGAGGAGCGCCGAGCAAGTTGCATTTACATGACACTTTGGGGCAGGCGGAGGCGCAGGCTCACAAGGAAGTTGCCACCAGGCATCAGGCGTAGGTTGCCGGTTGATTCGGAATTCTGTAACTGTGTCTGTCCCTGTTTCTGTTTCTGTTCCTGTCTCTGCTTCAGCTTCAGCCTCAGCCTTTGCTGACGCGCTGACTGACGCGTCGACTGGCCTGTTGGCTTCTGTTTGCGGCGCTGACTCAGCAAATGTCCGAGTCCAAGAGTCGGGCCTCCAATGCTGGTGCTGGTGCTGGCTGATTTTCTGGTTGGTTGCTTGGCCTGGCCAGCAACCTGTTGGCAACTCATTAAATAATGCCGATGACTGGACAAATTTCAGTATTCTTTTTTTCGTTCATCGTCTCTGCTGCTGCCGCTGCCGCTGCTGCTGGCGTCGCTGCTTTCGCTGCTGGTGCTGCTGCTTAAATGAAAAGTGATTAAACAAGCCACAATCGCTGCAGCAGAAGCTGTAGCTGTAGCTGTAGCTGAAGCCTAGCTGCTGCTCAAATTTATAATCCTTGTTGTGTAGTAAAATTGCATTTGCCTGCCTGGCCACGGCTGGCCAACGTTGGCGTTATAATTCTACTCGACTCGACTCGAATACTATACTCGGAGTGCCGACTACCGACTGCCAACTGTGGCTGTGGCTCTGGCTGATGCTGAGGCTGACGCTGAGACTGAGGCTGTGTGTGCCAAAATGACACTTGTACAGATTTTCTTAATGCGCTAAAGTGCCACTTGTCGTCTGTTGACGCTCATCGTCGTCCTCGTTCATGTACCATGTCCACATCATTGTCGACCAGGCCTGGTCCAGGTCTCAGCCTCAGTCTGGGCCTGGGCCTGGGCCTGGCATGGCCAGATCGAAGCTTTTGTACGTGTCTGGCTGCAAAATTTTGTTAAATCAGCGCTAAATGCTCGCGACCAAGACTGAGAGACCCACAATAATAAGAGCCGTGCAAGAGTAACCGAAGAAGCCTCAAAGTTGTCTGTTGACTTCAGTTCTAATTGCTGGCCAACGCATAATTTGTCACATGCCAAATTAATAAACGAGACGAGATGAGATGAGACGGGCATCGTCATCATCGTCATCATCGTCACCGCCAACTGATGGTTGTTGTCGGTGGACGGTACCTGTATCTGGAAGACAAGAAGAAGCCAAGAAGGCAACCGCAGCCTCTGCCTGTGCCTGTGCCTGTGCCTCATTCGCAGTCGCAGTTGCAGCCCAGTCGGGCCTTCCCCTGGCCATTTACCACCTTGAATAGTGAACAGTAGCAGCTGATTTGGCTTCAAGTTGGCAGAGCAGCTGAACGTTGATTGAGTGGTTGACTTGGTTGGTTTTGAGCCACTGGCTTTTTTATCCGTTGTTGTCGTTGTTATCGTTGTTGTTATTATTATTATTATTATTATTATTATTATGAGACGAGAGTGGGCAGTTGAATGAAAGGTTGAGTTGTAGGTGCAATATATAAATGCCAGGTAAGCACCATAACTGCATGGCGTGAAAGGCCCAGCAAGAACTGATGCAGAAAAAGAGTTGACTCTTTGCTGACGGGCCAAGTGAGTGTGTGGTCGATTGAAAGGCAGCCGAACGAGAAAGTCTTTCCCTGAAGAATTGAAACGTTAGATTGGACCACATGCAGCATACATTGTCGGTCTTCTTAAAGCAATTCTTCACAGACATATAACGAGTGTGTTGGAGCAAGCAAAGGGCTGGTAAATACTTGAGTTTTACACGCAAAAATGTTGCATAACATTTGCTTGGCTTGGTTGTAACCACAGGGGGGTAGACATACTAAATAGTCTATAACACGTTCCCAAAAGAAATGCAATAAATATGCGAACGCTGACAATTAAACCTGCTTTGCTTGTCGAAATGAACTTCTAATTATTCTATTCCAAAAAATGATTAAATGTTGAATAAAATCTCTCAATGATGAGCTAACAACAGTGAACTAAAAATTATGCAAAACCAAAACCTCTTTGTTACCAGATGTACTCGTGTGTTATATAATATGAAAAGCAACGCACACATTTTTTTTTATTATTTTAATATACTACTCGAATATACTCGTACATTGCGCCTGTCAATCCATCCAAACTTGACTTTTTCCATTCGATCTACATACTACTAACTATGTACATACTTACTCGTGTGTGTATGAATGAGTGTTTGTATACCTAATTGTTCGTTCATCGCCACTGAGTAGACCACACGACGACGACGACGACGACGACGACAAAAAAAATCTATGAAGCATGTTTAAAACTTCACTAATAATTGCCACCGCTTAGGTTTGAAGTTTTGCCAACGCCATGCTTAAGTTAACAATAAAAACTTTAATGGGGCTGCACAAGTAGCTGGAACCCATGCCAACGACAGCTACACACACACACACACACACACACACACACAGACACAGATACACACACAAGACACACACACAGACACATTGGTCGCCATTATGAGTAATTACTGGGCTCTCGGACTTGGGCTTTAGTTGGGGCTGTGGCTGCTTCCAATCACCGAACATTTAATAAATCTAAAAGGGGCGTCATTACAAGCAGACCAACTCATACACACACACACATATATATGTATGTATTTATTAAATATATATGTATGTATATACATATAAAGATATGGGGAAACTGCAGAGTTGGCCAACGACGACGACGACGACGACAACTTGGACGACGATGGCTTCTCCTAATTGCAACTAGTTGTTGTAGTAGTTGTTATTGTTGTTGTGATGGCCGAAGCCGCCAGGCAACTTTTTTTTATAAGTAAGTAAGTACGGATATATGAATGTAAGTACATACATATACATACATATATATTTTTTAGTTTGCTGCTCGTCTTGCCGCTCGGCGACTTCAGCCCGCTACTTAATTTATTTGTCACCGAACCGAAGCGCAAATGAAGTTCGAAAAAGACATGCAAAGACCAACCAACAACAGTATCAACGCCATGGAATCGTTTGAAATTATACGATACGTATGTATGTATGTATGTAAAAAAAACGACAGCAACAGAAAAATTAATAAAATAAAATAAGAAAAACGCGGCTGGCAGCGCAAAAACGCTGAAGAAATAATTACAAATTAAAATGAAACACGAATGGCACATGAGGAAGGGGGAAAACTTTTACAAAAGTTTAAAAATAGCAGTCGACGATGCCGATGCCGATGCCATTGACGGTGACGGTGACGGCGACGGCGACGGCGAAGCTGGCGACGATGGCTGGCCACGCATGCGCAAAGATTTGTCATAATTGATAAACGACAACAGCAACAACAGCTGGGTAACATTTGAAGATATAACGTCTGTGCATACGCCACATATGACAAGTCAGTTGGCAGACGCTCCGGCAGGGCCTTCTTCGCTAGCGCACCAGAGTCCGGGAGAGAGGGGAGCCGGAGACGTGGCTTAAGAAGCAACAGAAGCCAAAGCCAAAGTCAAAGCAGAAGCAGCAGCAGACGCAGAAGCAGAAGACGGTGGCAATGACAGTGAAACGCCTGGCCGAGCAGACAAATCGAAGCATTGTTGTTGTTGCTGTTGTTGTGTTTTTTGTTGTCGTCGCCAGCCGCATCAGCGGGTGTAACTAGTAGTAGTCATAAGAGGTAATGGGCTGGACGCGAAGCCAACCCAACAGCTATGGGCCAGCAGGCCAGGGGCTAGGGTGCCAGAGAGGTGCTGAGGTTCCACAGAGCAATAAATACGCTACTTGCACAAATTAAAGGCCTCAATTGCACGAAATGAGTCCTCTTTGGGCGTACGATCTGAAAATGTATGCTTTTCCCAAGGAGTATCTTTTAGCTGCGATGCAAATTTGAATAAAAATCAAACCATCTATTATAATATGTAATTCCTTCTTTAAGTTTTCAGTTCAGTTTTAGGTGAAAGAAATGTTTCAATTTTAGGCAACCGTGTAACTTTCCTCCAATTGAAAACCTTTCCAACTCACTCAATGAAAACAGAAAGTGATTTTCACGAACTTATAGCATTTTCAAAAAAAATGCACAATTTATTTGTCTATAAATTCGGCAGATATATTTCGATTGGAAAATTCCATTTAATAATTTAAAATCGGAGAGCAAACATAAATAAATAAATATTAATTAGCTAGATCTGAAAAACGCACATTCAAATGATTTATTTTCAACTTTGAGATTGCTCAAGAGAGATTCCGTGAAAATCCAATCAGTTCTGGATCCTAGATATCAATGTATCAATATATATTCATAAACAAAGCTTTATTCGATTCAAAAACCTATTGCAATTATTCTCTCCGAGTTCCCTCTTGTTTTTTGCACTCTCTGTAAATTAAAGAATAGTGGACTTTACTTTAAAGTTAATTTAGAAATATTGACTAAACTGATTTTGTATTGTTTGATTAGTTAGGGATAATATGTTGGACACCCGCGGGCTATATCGTCATGTATTTATTTGCAGTTGCACTACATTTTCAGATATTTCTATTTCTAGATTTAATTCGACTTCTAAATTGTTTAAATGTGCCTATATGCCTCCACTTTATGGTAGTAGGGCATTTGTAGCGTATTGCATGGCACAGGTGACGATGACAGCGACAAGTACAACAACAACAACAACAGTAATACAACATAACAGCTCTGACAACTCCGATTCCTACAACGATGACGCCAAATTGGCAGCGCTTTTTTGAACGTGAGAACCAATTGCTATGTATGGTCATTACAAGCCGTCCGTACTGTCGTCCCAACTGGATGTCGATGTCGATGGCGATGTGGATGTGGATGTGGACTTCGGGATTTTTTCAGTTGTTGGTTAGAGCGAGAGATAGCCCATAAATATTTTAATGATGATTACATTTTAAAAGCGAGGCAGCACACAACTACACACAACATGGCAACAAATCGAATGAAAATCACAGCGTCGATCACAACTGTCCACTCTCTCAGTGGTGGTGGTGGTTGCACCTCCAGTGGTTGTTGCAAGGTTGCATGCCTGCTCCTGTAGTGGCTGCTTTGGGTGCACTCGATGCAGAGCTCTCCACTCGGACGACATTTTTGAAATTACATTGACAGTTGAAGTTGAAACTAAAAGCGATAATTATTGCCACTAGAGGCAACCCAACTCTCACTCTCTCACTCTCAGGCTGTAAGTGTTGAGAATCCTGTTGCACAATGCAGCTGCTTCTGCTGCCTCTGCTGCCTCTGCTGCTGATCGACGGCGTCTTGCCAATGTAATTTCAATAATTTTATCTGGAGTCGCGCGCCGTGCCGTGATTCGATTGGTGCCCATGCTGCGGTGACACATCAAAGCCCTGGACGGGGTCCAAGCTCTGGCCAAGGCGGCAAAGATCAGTGGGCCCAGTTGGGCGGCGCAGCGGCATCGCCTGCTCCAGATGTTTAGCTGCACTTTGGCTTTGGCGGCACTTGATTGCAATCGCACAAAACCAACACGAAACGCAATCATCAACATCGTTGTCAGCTGCCTTCGTCTCATCTCCTCATCGCCTCATCGGCATCGTCAGCTCAGTCCAGTCCAGTCCAGCCCAGCCCTGTTTAAGCTTCAGCTTCAGCTTCCACTTCGGCTTCGGCTTCTGCTGATTGTGATTGCCTTTTAACGCTTCGTCTTCGTCCTGCACTGCCAATTACTCGCCGGCATTGTTGACATGCCTTTTGCCATTTGCATCGTTTTCGTATTGATTTGTTTAAGTTCAAGCCCGGTCGGTCCAATCAGCGCAATTTTTCGGCCGACCCAGCCAACAAAAATAACAACACAGTACCAACAAAAACAAAAACAAACCAAAATATCACATTTTTCTCCCACGGGAAACCGTGCAGAGTTGCGTGTGAATGTGAATGGGCAGTTCAATGCGCCACGATTCAAAAATATGTCAAAAATCTATTGGAATCGCTGGTGTCGATGTGCATCGAACTGTGCGCGAACACATGATGGCCATAACGATGATGATGATGATGGCCATCATGACGATGATGATGACGCTCGGCAATGTCGCCGACACTGCATGCCTCCGCATTTTGTAGGTCAGTTCTCGACCCAGTTTACGTGAGACTTGGCTTATTGGCCACGTTGAATGCAGGCTGGAATCATACTTAGAATCCGGGCGCTCAATTGGCACGTGTTTAATCCCAATTGGACGAACTTAGTCGGGACGCAAACCAGTAGCATATACGATTAGCAGAACATTCTTATTAGCCGCTTAAGTTCTGGCATAGTTTCTGGTTTTGGTGAGTCCTGTCTGTACTTGTATAAGGCAGACTACCTGTCGA
The DNA here is from genome assembly GCF_003285725.1 of Scaptodrosophila lebanonensis. Taxonomy (NCBI): domain Eukaryota; kingdom Metazoa; phylum Arthropoda; class Insecta; order Diptera; family Drosophilidae; genus Scaptodrosophila; species Scaptodrosophila lebanonensis. Next base: position 782,249 of record NW_022060589.1, on the reverse strand, counting down.
GATGATAGGTAATATATACAAGTATACTATATATACATACTATAGATATTTACGATCGCTTATTAATTAAAACGTATTTATATTTAAAAGAAGTTTTTTTATATTTGTTACAAAATGATTCTTTTAATTAAATTGAAAGACGCTGTATTGAAGTGTGTTTAAATCAGTTGTAATACACAAGTAGTCTATGTATTAAGTCTATTAATTTGTTGATATTCAAGTGGTTGAAACAAAGAAGGCTTCATTATGTCTACTTTTTCTGATCCGATTATTTTTGGAAGAACTTCACGGATTAAACGTATTAACAAGAATATGCCTAAAAATCTATTTATAATTCGATAAGAGTTGCAAAATAATAAAAACATGTTCAATTATTGTGCTTTCTTAAGTTAAAGTTGATTATTATTGAATTAATTTCATGCTAATTCTGTTCTCCCAAAATTCGCCTGTTTTGGCACATTTGGAGCAGACCAAGCCGGAAATTGATTAGACTGCTCTCCTTTTTGTCCAACTGTGGGCCGTCCATTGCCATATCGCATCGCTTTGAAGTTCAAGGCAGCCAAACGATTCAACGCCATACATTCCAATTCGATTGAAATCGTCACGAGCTGCCCATGCTAATGAAAATTCGCCACGCCTGTTACCATTTCGCTTCTTGTTGTTCACCCAAAAAATTTTCCCACACCAATTGGCAACAACCTGGATCACAGCACACACACACACACACACACACACACTCCAGTCGACAATATACTGGCATTATGTATACATACATATGTATGTACATAGAGAGGTAGCATCAGGGCCCCATTAGTGTGGCGCGTTTTGTTTTAATTTGAAATTCCATAAACGTTTTGGTTCGAACATAAAATAAATAAAAATCAGTACAATTCGAAGAGTTGTCGTCGCCTTTGAGCTTTTGCGACAATCACTCACGTCGCTGCCGACGTCGGCGCAGCCGTTGACATCGACGTCGACATCAATGTGGATGTCGTCGCTATCTTTGACAATACTCGAGTCGTTGTTGTTGGCTGAACACTAAACGTTCTGCGTATTGAAATTAAATTTGTGTCGCCCGACACGATGACTTATTCAATTATTCGATTACACGTGATTGAATTATTGAAATAACATACATATAGTACATAGCTGGCAGGCACTGGCAGCACTGGAAGCACTGGATTCTTCATAGAGGTCCCAGTGAGCGTTGCAGGCTGCTGTCAGATTGTTTTCGTTTCGAGCTCATTCAGCTTTGAACAACGACTGCGTAAAGGTGTTCAATACAAATTCAAAAAGGAAATCACATTGGTTCTCTTTTTCTTTTTCATTTTTGGTAGCTTGTTTTTCTCATTTCTGGTAACACTAACAATGGGCGAAGACGAACTAGTAACTCCGATCACCCCCGAACATTTCCAACGGCGTCAGGCTGTCTTTTTTCCTCGCGTCGACGAGTTTCTGTCCAGTCTGAATATTCAAGATACCCAATTGGAGGGATTGCGCGATGTCTCGGTCCTCACTCTGGAAACATACAAGACGTGTGTGCTGGGCATGCAGACCGCGGCCGGAGATACCCTTAGGGATCCAGAACGGAAAATTGACGGAAAAGCTGCGAAGACATCGGACACTGAGGGCGACACCAGCGAAAATACTGATGCAAATAGTGGGGCAACTGGGAGTGGTGCCATGAAGGCCAAGGGCGCAGAGAATTAATTTCTTTGCAGTTCGTGTTCAGTGTTCGAAAGTCAATAAAATTCCCAGTCCTAAAAATGTTTAGCTAATACTAATACGGACTTGTTTTGGCAGGAAGTATAAATCGTTGTCATTATGGCTATATATTAGGGTATACATCTTAATACGTATAAGCATACTTGTATGTTTCTTTCGTTTTGGGCTAAAAAGGGTTTGATTGACCATTAATTTGAGAGCAGGAATATTACTTCCATTTCTTCTCTAATTGAACCTGCAGCTATGAATACCACTTCGGTATAAAAAATTATAAAATTGCTATTATAAATTGCTAAATTCAGTATTAGGTTTGACTTCACGGTGATTTTTGAGTTGAGAGCTTGAACTGAAATTATCGAGAAGATGCCTGCATTGATATGAAATGAGACGTATACTACTATATATGTTGTTTATGGGCTTACGGCCTTACTGTTCAACTCGTTTTCTCTGCACCCCCTCTGCGAAATTTGTTTCATTCACATGATCTCCACAACAAAGCCAATCGTGTTAAGATTGTGAAAAGCGTGATTTTTTTGAGGTTGTCTTTCTCTTTTATGCACCGCAACTTGGCACAGCGGGGGAGGCAAGAAAAGTTCAAACAGTTAACTGGCAACTTCCAACTTCCAACCGCCACAACTTCCAACTGTCAATTTCAAAAGTTTGACAGCTCATTTTGCATAATTGTGCGGCGTTACGACAAACGCATACAAATTTATTATTGAACTGAATTTTTTATGGTTTGATTTATGATTACTGGGCGATTGTGTGGTTGTCTACCCGGCTCCGGCTCCGGCCCCTGCCTCTGCTCCCTTCCCCTGCATCTGCCCCAGACCCTTCCGCTACCCCATCACCATCACCATCAGCCGTCAGTCGTCAGTCGTCAGTGGAGCACTGAGCAGCGAGGCAGCATGGCAATTGCCATGGCATTGCGCACTCTACTTGGCGGGGCAGTGAGGCAGTGAGGCAGCGTGGCAACGGGGTGAAGGGGAATGGTGCGGCCGCCTTAACGACTTAACATCAAAAATGCTAATTGAGCCGTTTATCGATTTGTCAACAACAAAAACGACAACACAACAACAGTTCGAACAATGGCCACATCAGCGACAATGAAAACAACAATAACAAAATATAAAAACTTCGTTCATTGTTGTTGTTCTTGTTGTTGTTGTTGAAGAGAAAGAAAACAAACGGAATTGACGGCGCTCCTGTTCTTAAAGCGTTCCCTCGATTTTTATTGACTATTAAAACTGTGTCAAAATGTGTTTGAAATTTTTTATTGTTAATTATTTGAGGCGTGTGTAATCTATGGTGCCAATAAACAAAATGTTGACATGGACGGGCTGTGAACTTATTGGATAATGAATGGATCATGCATATAGGCATGAAAAATTGGCAGCAGAATATTAAATGTTGACACGAATGTTGAAAATGGCATTAGAGGATTGAATTTTTGAAAACTGCTGAGGATCAATAATAGCTCATATTATATGTTTGGAGATTTAAAATGTCGATTCTGCCGATCAACACTTGAATTCGACTTGAACAACTAATGACAAAATAGTGATAGCACCTTTTCATGATCTTCATGGACGGATTAGTAACTGAACACTTTCTAATAACTGATCTTATTTAATAAAATTAAAAGATCAACTGTGAGATTAATAAATAATTCTTGATTATCTATGATTTCCGCTAACTTAAGACAATTGCCATTAGTTATCTCTTCTGTATAACAATTTCAATTTAATGTACATAATTCAAGCTGTAGTTTTTTGTTATATTGTGGACACCTTATCCACAGACATACATACTATACATATGTATGAATGACTCTGTTAACTTAAATCTAGGTAAATATGTCGTGCATTATTTTAACAAATCTACAATCTAGATTTGCATTTTCAAACCTGGTCAAGATCATACAAGTAGTATGTGGTTCTAATAACTCTGTGCTTTCGAATGAGCCCAGATCTGTGTAATGATCACTTAAGCCAATTCGCCTCCCATGCGACTTGGCGCTGTTTATAATTAGAGCCAAAACTGTTGAACGCCCCCTTCACAGTTGGCCCCACCCCGCTGCCAGCAGTGCCAATGGTCGCAAGATGAAGCGTGAAGGCAAAATGCCAAATGCCAAAATGAAATGAAATCAAAATCGAAAACTGAAAACTGAAAATGAATAGACATGCAGATCGGACACGCCACAAGCCGAACGCACAACACACAAATACAAATACAAAAACAAAACAAAGTCAAGTGGTGGCCAAGTCGACGGCGCGGCGGCTTCGAGCCGAGCTTGAGTTTGAGTAATGAGGCCTGATGGCGGGCTCCGTGTTGGGGCAGGGGCAGGGGCAGAGTCTGTGGTTTGTGGATCGGGGATTGGGGATTGGGGTAACACTGATTTGCTACGTGGCCGCCCGGCTGACTGGCCGACTGAATGGCTGGATGACTGGATGACTGGCTTGACTGACTGACAGAGAGCGAGCAAAGGCAAAAGAACGAGCACACTGACTGACTGACATTTGATTATTGGCTTCCAATTTGTTGCAGATGTGTCTTGCTCGATTTTGAGCTCAAATTGCGTGCCAGGCGGCTGGCGGCCAGCAGCGGTGGCAGCGGTGGCAGCGGTGGCAGCCGCAGCGGCAATCACGGCTCGCAAATTTGCAAAATGTAGCCAAGACGCAAAGCGAACAGAAGTCAAATTGTGGCCAACATGAAAATTAATGGAGCAATGGAGCGACCATTTGCCTACACTCGGAAAAAACAAGTCGGCTGATGCAATCAAATATATTAATACGAGTATATATATACAAGTATATATATTCAGTATCTGAAATCAATTGGATTGTATTCACAGGATCACAGGCTACATGATGATGATTCTTTTCGAATGCAGACACGACGACTCCGGTCCTACTAGAATTTATTGTGGCTGGGGTAGCTGTGCTGGGTGCGGTGGCTGCGGTGGCTGGGGTGGCTGCGGTTCCGGGTGGCAAAGGGCATTCAGCTTCTGAATGGACTTCTGCATGGGCAGAAACAATTTGAACTCGGACGGCAGCTCGTCCTCCGCATACAGCCGGTCCGAGAAGTAGACACGTCGAATGCGGCAATTGGCGTGTATCTGAACACGCAGGGTCTCCACATACTTGGTGCCGTAGGCGCGTCGGGTGAAGTCGGACAAGTTGAACTGAATCTGATTCCAGCCCTCATCCAGACGCATGGGCATGGTGCATATGAAGGGCTTCACGCGTGTGGTCGACTGATAGTTGCTGGCACGGAACCGTCGACGCACATTCTTGTCATCTAGAACCTGCACCTCGAACGTAAAGTACCTCTTCATGTTCTTTATGATCATGACCAGGAAGGGCAGCTTGATGCCTAGAGTCATCTTTGGATCGAGGGGGCACGATATGAATGTGGTGCTCACGTTGGTGCCAACTATTTCCAGAACTAGACTCTGGATATCGTTGTCAGTTATCCGCTTGATGTGTCCATTCCGCACCTTCTTGTCCCAGAGCTGCAACGGCTTCGAGCCGATGCTGTACAAAATCGATAGGAATCCCGACTGAAAGGTATTCTTGAACATCACGTCTCTGTTGGTCTTTTGGTCGTGGTCTCAGACCGAAATCTAGTTGTTTCAATTTTTAAATTGGCCAGCGAAGGGTTGGCCGATGAATTTTGCAAAGCCGATATTTGAGCGAATTACGAACAATATGCGCCTAATAAGCTTTCGAAATGTCACATATTTATGACACTAACATTCTGCCCAACGTCTACTCCTTTAATCGGTTCTGTGACCAAAAAAGTCCTTGTCAACATACGTCTTGTGAAAAGACAGTGTTTGAAATTCTCAAAAAGTCATTAGGTACGCAATCAGAGTAGTCAGCACATAATCGAGCTATTTACATATATGTATGTGTGTACCTGGGAACAGTCTGTTGCAGAACTTTTGAAACGGCTTATTCCTTTGTAAAAAACGTACGATCTGTTAACAATCTATACAAGTTAGTTATGTATTGTCCATAGACCTGCTGTACCATAATTAAATATTGCATGAAATCGGCGGCGAGCAAACTTTGTGCTTTGTTTACGAATGAAAGATGCCAGAATACTTGTATAAAGACACCGATACAAGACATAATAGATATAATATCGGGCTACACAAAAAAGTGCATTATCTATATTACCGCAATGTGGTTCATATCCTAAAGTACTTTTGGAATTGAAACTTGTTACTTGTGAAGTAAAGGACTGGCTATTTAAAGAAAAATAAACAACAATACACTACTTTTAGTTTTTTTTTTACCTGACATTGATATATGTCTCTATTTCTGTAATTATCTTCAATTGTAATATGCTCAGCTGAGTGCTTGAAATCGGGTCCAGCTGGTATTTCCTGTGGTGCTTATTCCTGATAGATCATTTGTATCTATTTTCCAATGGAGTTCTAAACATAATATCGAATATGTTAAAGACCTTTGAATAAGCTTATACACATAATTCTGTGTTTACACGGTTTTGATTTAACACGGTTTGAAAATGAAAAATGTTTTACTACTGGTTGACCGACTTTTTCTGGAACCAATCTACCGAATTAGGTGTATACGACTAGAAGCAACTATAAGCTATAAAGGAATATGTGGCTTTATTTCCTGGAACTGTATTTTCCTGAGTGTAGTTGGTCGGGCGGTCGTCTGCTGGTCCAGTGGTCGCTCGTTTATTCGCTTGCTGATCGAAGCAGCAGCCGTGATCGTGGCCGCTGCTGCTGATGCCACAAATCGGCGGCAGGAAAGGAGTTATTAAGTTTTTGCGCTTGAATGCAGCTTTGGAAGTACAAGAGTGAGCGAGAGAGAGACAGAGAGAGAGAAAGAGAGAGACAGAGCGAAGTAGAGTGAGAGTGAGAGGATTGGAGTGCATTAGGCAGCGAGTGAGTGAGGGGGATGGCTTATTGCATTGCACTGTTTAATGAAGGCAGTTCGATCGATTTGGCTGGCTACGAGTCGTGGCCGTACCGAGAGAGCTGGGCCGCCTGTCAGGCCCAGTCAAGACAAGTCAAGTCAAGTCGGGCTTGGGTTTCTTGGGCAGCCAGCCAGCCAGCTAGCCAGCGAGGAAGGGAGGCAGTGGCTCAATTTCACATGGGCCTGCTCGCTGTTGTTGTTAGTGTTGTTAGTGTTGGCTGCCGCTGCATGAAACATTTTCGATCTGTCTGTCAGCCAGCTGCCATTTTTCTGAGCTCGGCTCAGTGGCTCTCTTCAACCTAAAGTTGAGGCAAAGTAACCAATTGATTGACATTGGCCACAACGCCCTTTCTGCCTTTTTTTAGTTCTGTATTTTTCCTTTTTTTAACTGGCAAGTTGGGCGAGTTGGGCTGAAAGTTGGCAGTCTGGCCCATTGGTTGGCATTTGATTGCGAATGCGTGGAGCTTCTTAAAGCAACTGTACCGGAAATGTTTTAAGAGCGGGCTGGCAGGCTGGCATGCCAGCCATTCATGAATTTCAAAGCACTTCTTGTGAATTATGCTTAAACAACAGCGAACTAAAAATATTGTACAACAATAATTAATGAAAGCAAGCAGTCGGCGAACAAAGCGAACAAGCGGGGGGCAGAGGGACCACAGATTACCAAAGCAGCAGACGACCAGACAACCAGTTGACCACCAGTTGAAGATCATTCAAGAAAACTGGCGACAAACACTCTAACCACTTACAGTTAGCACAAGTCAATGACAAGCGGCTGGACTGTTGGTTAGGGGGCTGCGGAGACTGGGGGGCTGTCGACTGGGGGCTCAGGGAAGGGTCATGGCATGCTACACAAAACTCTTAACAAACCTGTGTGGCGGAATGGTCGACGGAGACGATGGCAATGGCTATGGCTATGGCGATGACGTCGTTGTCCGCTTACGGGGCGTGTAATTATGAAATTCAAAAGAAATAAGCCATATAAAAGCCAAATACACGCATTCAATTATAGCCAGTTTAACAACAACAACATGAACAACAACAGCAATGGCAATAACAAAACACACTTCATAACTAAATTAGCCCAAGCTGGAACTGGAAGTGGAATTGGGGCTTGAGTTGTAGCTGGAGCTGGAGCTGGAGTTCGGGCTCTGACTCATCGAGGCATTGTGTCAAATGGTTGACAAATTGCAAACTAATATCAGTATAAATAAATGTTTCGTGCTCACACATTATTTAATCTTTGCCGACTCTGCATGGGCATGACTTGAATTCCAAATTGGTTGCCAACAAAAACAACAAAAACAACAGCCAGCTACAAACTGAACAACTGGACACTAAAATTATTGGTCGATCGGCAAAAATGCATGCATGGAATTATAAAATGCAGTTCTACTATAATTAATTGTGTGCAAGCTCTTTGCTACATAAATAATCACATTTTTTAAATTTACAAACAATTCATTAACATTTATGTGAATGTAAACGAATATTTTCAAAACACAGTTGAAGCATCTAAAATGGAAAACAATTGGTTTGCATTAAAAAAGACTTAAAAAGCTTATTTTATTTTAAAAAGAAAATTAGTAAATAATAAGTCCTCGCCAAAATCTGCACTTTAAGTAACAGACCGACTTTTTATTACATTATTTGATTGGTATTCTTAATAGAGCAGCAACAATGCCAACGTCTGGCAAGCAGTTACATTCTCGTGTTTAGCAAAATTTGAAGCACCCAAATAAAGAGCTTCTATTCCTCTTCTATTTTTCCAAATAATTAGTAGTTCGTAAGCTAAGAAAGAATAAGAGTTTTAAAAAGGTTGTCGTACGCTTTCCATAATTCAGTTCGAAATAGAAATAGAATTTTACGTTTTCATTTGGTATTAATTCGATATGTGAATTTCTCTCTTTTCAGCCACATTTTTTATTCTTAAAAGTGGTAGCAGCTGGAAGCAAATACATTTTAATATGAGGTCCAACGGTAAGTTAAAGTATGAGAGAAGACAAAAATATAATTTAGACTTGCTTTATGGTAGACCCTGAATTTATTCATTCTGTTTTAAAGAATGGCCGTCGAATTGACTCGTAATATGGCGAAACACAATGATATGATGTGCTTGAAATATTCGACTCTTTACCGTTCAGGATGTATCGACTTGTGCGATAATAGTTTTTGCTGCAAGCTGCTTGGAATTTTCCCATGCCTTACTTACTCCCTACCTCCCCACTTGCTGTGATCTCTAGCCTCAAATCTCGCTAGCAATTTCTAATTAAATTTTCAACTCGTTCTTTGAGTGTGTGTGTGTGTGTGTGTCTGCAATTTTTGATTGACATTTTACATTAAATGTTCTGGCCGGGCGTCTGCGACTGCGTTGCCGCGTTGAAATTGATCAATTTCACATAATTTCAAGGCAAGTCCGACCCGGTAATGCAAATCCGACAGCTGCGCCTGCGCCTCTGCTGGTGCTGGTGCTAGTGCCAGTGCCAGTGCGAACGCGTTAGAAGTGCTTAGAAGAGGCTTCTTTGTGGTTGTCGCTGGCATGGGTATTGCGTAGAGTTTGGAAGAGGCACTCAGTCGGCTGGTCGGCTGGTCGGCTTATGATTGACAACAGCTGAATTGAGCTGCGAGCTGTAAGTCCACGCATGTCCCGTCGCCATTGCCATTGCCATTGCCATTGCTGCCTCTCCAGCCCCTCAATGGGGAACCGCAATCCCCGCAATCCAGGCCGTGGTTCAGCCAAGCGTGGCAACCCTGCCGTCACTGACAACTTGACGTGCTTTGGGCGCTTTAAAGTTTAAACGTTTTGCTTGCCGCTCCTCATGAGAACTGAGGGGCAAGGATAAGGAGTTCTCCTCCCGCTCTGCTGCTGCTGTTCCTGCTGCTGCTGCTGCTGCTCTCTTGCCTGCCTTTTAATTGCTCGTCGTCTGCCGTTTTCTGCAACTTCTTTCACAATTCTCATTGATCTTTTTCGAATGTGCGCAACTGTCAGATTTTGTACGCTGTCGACGTTAGCGTTCTGGCTCCAGCTTCAGCTTCAGCTCCAGCTCCAGGTCCAGCATGGACTTGCACTCGGACACTCTGGGCTGTAGCTGAGGCTGTGGCATATCTTTGATTTGCTAATTAACGGTTTGTCGGTTCAGTTTGACATTTGAACATGAGTTCCTGACATTTTGGCGCGCGGGAATTCGTTGAAGGTAGCTGAGAGTTGGCTACACTCAGCGAAAACAATTAGTTGGCTATCGTACAGAAACACTTTCCTTCGGATAAACCAATCAACAGTTAATATTAATAACATTAATACTTCGATATTTGGTACCAAATTGTAAGACTCTGAAGCACAAGCTTCTCTTTGATGTGTTTTGAAAGCAAAGTTCCCTTCACTATAGTATATGACACCGACTCCACCTAAAAGAAAAATGTTACAGACTAGAAATAATCCCGACCTAATTTTAGCTTCCACATGGTTCTCCCATTTCTCTCCCTAAATAATGTTCTATAAATCTACAAAGTTCCAACAAGAACGTAACAAAAATTAAACAGTTTCTATTCTCTACAATCGTAATTAGTCGAAAATTATTTGAAAAAGCTGCGCTTTCTGCCAATAGAAAACCTCAAATATCGTTCTATGATTTGGGAAAGTTAGGAATCAATTATTGCTGAATTGAAAAAAAGCAAACGAATATTTCCTGAGTGTAGATTTCTGCGTGTCTGTCCTGAGGTGGGAATGAATCCGAAAACATTTTTCTCGAAGTGTGTTTGTTCGCTTGGACGAGCTATTGATACGCTTGGTGTTGCTGTTGTTGTAGCGTCTGTTGCCGACCAGTATCTGTTGTATATAGTAGAGGGGCCCCCACACAACTGGCTTATCTGAGGCAGCAGAACTATGTACGTACTATGCCAGCGATAAGATTTGTGTTCACCTGTAAACATACTTATTTATGTAAATGTGCTGAGCACCTCTAGGGATATGGGTGTGCGTGTGCGTGTGTGCGTGTGTTTGTGTGTAATTGATGATAAGATGAAATACGGCTGTCAAATGCTTTAAGAAAAATTCTCAACACAAACGCGTTAACAACTGGCTGTGTTGAGGAAACTGCTCGTGTCCCAACAACTTTCCTAGCAATATTAATGGTGATGTGGTGTTGATGTTAAGTGCAGTTTAATTAATGAATTGTCTCTCGCTCTCTCTCCCATATTCGACGACCTGATGGGGATGCACATATGCGAAAAATGAGCTATGCAGTTGCAGTTGCAGATGCAGTTGCCGTTGCCATTGTCGTTGCTGTTGTTGTTGTTGTTGTTGTTGCTGATTTTCGACCAGTTGCCCACGAGGCAGCGCGTAATTCATCACCACACCAAGAATTGTGAGTCCAACTGAGCCAAAGTGGGTCCAAGGGAGTGGCCGACCACAGCCACGAGCACAGCCAGACAGACAGACAGACAGACAAACAGACAGGCAGATGGACGGAGAGCAAGACTCAAGACAAATTTGACTTCCTGCATTTGCATGTGCGAACAGCAGCAACAACAACTACAACAGCAGCAACAATGCTGCCACACTTAGTCACTGATTCCCTTGTAGGTGCTAAGTTGGTAATACCTGAATGCCCAACATCTTCTTCTTTTGCTTGGGGATTGAAAGGCGTTTTCGCATGCTTTTGCACCACGGTGTCTGAGCCCAGTGCCAGTGCCAGTGCCAGTGCCAATGGCAGTGACTGCTCATTTGTCTGCCTGGCCACAGAATTTGCCGCTTGCCAAGCCTACAACTTACAACTTCTTCAAACAACTCCAACAACTGACGTATCATAAACAACAACAACAACAACAGCAACAGCAATACCAACACAAAATTCAAAGCATTTCCACACAATTTGAAAGCTTTGTAACGCCTAGAGATGGCATATACAAGTATTGCTAACAACATTTCCAATAAGTTAACTATTCCTCAAAATTATGCACATGATGATATATGTACTATACTGATTTTTTACGATGTTTCAATTCCTTCTATCCAGTTATGTTCATTTAACATACCAGAAGGAATTCTAACCTCATTCTGGATTGGATAACATGCATACGAGTATATCGGAGCTCGCCTATAAACACAAAATATATTCGCTTCCAGTTATCAGAAAGTTCTTCTTCTTGACTGGTCTTCAAACCCGTTATCGGGCTATGACCTGACGTAACACAGCTCTCCACGCGCCTCTGCTTCGCGCGCGTCGCTTCCAGTTGGTCACTCCGCAGGTAGTAAGTGCGTTCTCTACCTGGTCCTTCCAACGTAGGCAAGGCCTCCCCCGTCGTCGTCTCCCCCCAACATCCGCATCGAGAACTTTTTTCGCTGGGGCGTCTTCTTCCATACGCACGACATGACCTAGCCAGCTTAGCCGCTGGATGTTTATTCGCTTGACTATGTCAATGTCAGCGTAGAGCTCGTACAGTTCGCTGTTCCATCGTATGCGGTAGTCGTCGCCAACGCGTATGGGACCGAAGATCTTCCGAAGCATCTTTCTCTCAAACACTGCAAGAGCTGCTGCATCAGTCTGCGATATCACCCATGCTTCTGCACCATAAAGCAGCACGGGGAGGATGAGCGTCTTGTAGAGCGTTAGCTTGGTTTTTCGGGAAAGGTCTCTGCTACTCAATTGCCTACTGAGGCTGAAGTAGCATCGATTGGCTAGAGTTAATCTCCATTTGATTTCTAGGCTGACATCGTTGGTTGCTGTGACGGTGGTGCCAAGATACATAAAATCTTTCACCATTTCGAAAGTATAGTTTTCCACCGCGATCTGGGAGTCTGGTTGCCGCGTGTCCCTGCTAGAGGAAAACATATACTTAGTTTTGCTCTCATTTATCACCAAACCCACTTTTGCCGCTTCCTTCTCAATAGCCGCAAATGCTCCGGTGACGCCTCTCCTGGTACGGCTGATAATGTCTATATCATCAGCGTACGCAAGAAGCTGAACGCTTTTAAAAAAGATCGTTCCGCCTCGGTGTACACCAGCTTTGCGCACCACACTCTCCAGCAGGAAGTTGAAGAGATAGCACGAGAGGGCATCGCCTTGCCTGAAACCTCGAACGGTATCAAAGGGTTCGGAGAGGTCCTTTCCTACCTTGACGGAGCTACGAGTGTTGCTCAACGTCATTCTGCAAAGTCGCACTAGCTTTGCAGGGATACCGAACTCAGACAGTGCGGCATATACACGTTCCCTCCTCGGGCTATCGAATGCTGCTTTATAATCGACGAAAAGATGGTGGGTATCGATTTGAAACTCATGGGTTTTCTCCAGGATTTGGCGTAGCGTGAATATCTGGTCAGTGGTGGATTTACCAGGCATAAAGCCGCACTGATAAGGCCCAATCAGTGCTATCGCAAATGGCTTTAGCTTATCACACACTACGCTTGATATGACCTTATATGCGACGGAAAGAAGGCTGATTCCACGATAGTTGGTGCAGACCGTGGGATCACCTTTTTTTAGGACGGGACATAGGACACCGAGATTCCAATCATCAGGCATGCTTTCAGTTAGCCATATTTTGCAGATGAGCTGGTGCATGCACCCTACCAACTCATCGCCGCCTGCCTTAAACAGCTCCGCAGGCAGCCCATCTGCTCCCGCAGATTTGTTGTTTTTGAGCCGCTGGATGGCTGTTTCGACTTCGTCATGGCTAGGTGACGGTACTTCAATACCATCGTCGGCGATCGGTTCTGTGGGGTCATCTCCGCTGGCGGAATTGTTAACATCTTCGCCTGATAGAAGATTGGAGAAATGTTCCCTCCACAGTCTCAGTGCCGCTTGCCCGTCCACCACCAGATTTCCTTCCGAGTTCTTACAGGCTGACGCTGCGGGCTTAAAACCTTGTGTTAGACGCTTCACCTTCTGGAAAAATTTCCTAGCGTCGTTCCTGTCTCTACAAAGCTCCATCTCCTCTCGCTCTCGCTTTTCTTGCTCTCTCTTCTTGCGTCTAAAAAGCCGCCTCTCCTCCCTCTTCTTCTCCCGATATACATCATGCACAGCGCGCGTTGTCGCCGTCTGCAGGGTTCTTTTGTACGCGGCATTCTTCGCTGCAGTGGCTTCGCGGCACTCCTCGTCGTACCATTGGTTTCTCGGTAGCGGCTGTTGGAAACCGATGACATCTTCTGCGGCTGTGTGCAGTGAGCGGGAAATATGTGCCCAAAGTCCGCTACCAGTATCGGTTTCCGAGAACGGTTGAGAAAGCAGCTCAGAGAGTTGAGCGGAGTAAGCTTCGGCAGTCTGTTGTGCTAGCAGCTTTCCGACGTCTAGTTTTCGCTGCGTGTTGGGGCGTACATTTTTCGCCATGCATAATCGCATGCGGACCTTGGCTGCAACAAGTTGGTGGTCCGAATCAATATTCACACCCACAGAAAGTTGGGTTCTCAAAAAATTAATTGGATTTTATAGTAAAACATAAATTTTTCGAGCAAAACTTAAATTGAATCATTTAATACCATTCCATGTATAAAAAATAGCATTCCAATATCTTGTGGTTGGTGGACATCGTAAATCTCAGCGATGATCTAAAGCTTTACAGAAATAAACGTAAATGATAGCCCGTATGTATAAAATAATAGCTCATTGATAATTAATTTTAAATACAAGATGTGTCCCTGATTTCAAATCACTGAAACATAGCTTAGAGAGAGAGAGAGAGAGAGAGAGAGAGAGAGAGAGAGAGAGAGAGAGAGAGAGAGAGAGAGAGGGGAAAGGAAGTGTGTGAGGCCCGTGAATCACGCACATCTCTAATACAAATGCATTAACAGCGCCTCACTGTTCATTGTCAGATGCTCTTGCACTTGGTCTTTTGCGGTTGTGCACCTTATTGTCTTTTTGTTTAATTTCTGTTATTTTTTTCGTTCGCCAGAAAAGTGTTTCGAATTTTTAGTTGCGCTGGCGCGTCTAACAAGCCTAAGAAAAATGGGCCCAACGCCAACTTTTGGCTAAAGCGCAAACACATTAAAAATGCTTCTCGTCGTCGTCGTCGTAGTCGTCGTAGTCGTCGTCATCGTCATCGTTGTTGCTGCCGTTGCTCGAGGCCTCAAATGCACTTTGCAGAAGAAGCGAAAAATAAAATGAGAAAAAGAAAAACCAAAAACAGAAGAAAAAATAGGCATTTCCTCCAAACTTGTCTCGATTTTCGTTGTGAGCTGCGCTGGGGGCTTTAGTGCGAAATAACTGCGCAGTGTTAGAAATGCAACAACAGCAACCACAATAACAGCACTGACAACAATAACAACAGCAACAACAATAAGAACACAGAGGCAACAGCAACAATTTACAGCCATTTGGCGATTTATCTTGGGCCACGGCAAGTTAATGTGGCAATTGTATGCTAAGCAGCGGACGAACGGTTTTCATGAATGAATTAGTTGGCGGCCAAAGTTTTCCAAGGCGTTCCTGAAAAAGGGCAACAACTCAATTTGGACAGCGTGCAGAGAAGATGAAACTAGGAGGAAGACTGACATCAATTGGCCCCACTCACTCATTCCCTCCGCCCTCCGCCCTCCCCCCTTCCCTCGACAAGCACTAATGTGGAGGAACGGCCATTTTTAAAAAATATATCAAGCAAGTCCAAGAAATGCTGCGGCCAGCAAATTGGCACGACTCGACGCCCTCTCATGGGTGTGATTTTAATTTCATACACAAATGAACGCAAATCGTAGAACCCACCAGCCATGGGGGTAGGGGTGGCATACAAAAAAAAAAAGAAGAAAAAAGTACAAATAATACCGCAACAGCAACAACATCAACAACATCAACAATAAGAAAATAGCAATAACTCCCACGAAGATTAATAACAGACACCCACATACACACACACACACACACACACACACCAACAGAAGCCATCATCAACAATGTGTGTGCGCGCACAAATACACGTGAATAAATAAATACAAGAAGGAGAAAGGGAGCAGCGAATACAAAATGCACAAAGCAAATGGGAAAAAAGTGAAAAAATGAAGAATACGCGGAGAGTAGAAAATGAAATTTATGCATAAATGCCGCCAAGCGAACGAATGGGCCATCAAAGGCGGCAAATAAAACAGGAGGCGATGGCGGCCAAAAGAAGTGATGAGCAACGTTAAGCCAGAAGCAAGCAAGGGGAATAGAAAATTGACAGATAAGGCAACTATGTACGGATATGTGCGACTGAGTCAGGAGGCAGGAGTCGCACTTGCTATGCTCTTAATAGCCAAACTTTTCAGAAAATAAACAAATAAATAAGTTAGTTGTATATAGAGTTTTTCTATAATGAAGACTGCAGAAACAGTGATGTCCATTACAGTCCATATAACTCTATGTTTGTCCTGGAAAAAATATAGTATATGGTGATTGTCCCCTGCAAAACAATACTTGTATATTTCAATCAAAAGGCAAAAAATGAATCATCTGAAAGTATTATTATTACATTTCATTTAGGTGCCTCCAGCATTGTCATTCATAGAAGCACCTCAGAACCCCAGAACAGACCCGACACAAATCAGCTTCTAAATTTGTTAAAGATGAAGCGCTTTCCTCGAAATAAACTTATCAATTATTATAGTGAAAGCCACATTTGACTGAAGGACTTATTGCGGAGACCTGCCGAATGTGAAAGTTGAAGTGCTCGAGCGAAGCAAAAAAGAAAAACGATGCTGAAAAATTGAAGTCACACATTTATATATACATCATGGATCAATGGCACGTACCAGTACTAAAGTTATTAAAGTCATAAGATACAGTGGGGCGTATGGAACCTTGCCTACCTCCCCCCACCTTCCACGTATGAATAAACAAGAAAACAAAAAAATAGAATGAAAGAATAAACGCGCACTGTCAGTCTGGCAGGCGATATATTGACGCACCCTCCACACACGACTTTAAAGCCATCAAACCATTAACTACAACAACAGTAACAACAGCAATATCAGCAGCAGCGAGGCTAAGACAGTGCTCCTACCCTGTCCCACCCACACCCCAACCCACACCCAGTCTGAGCATATGAGTAAAAATTTGCGTACGAGTCAACATTGCAGCGTTTATCTTTCAACCACCACCACCACCACCACCCTCACATGCTCATGCAATGAGCACAGGTATGTTCCCCCACCCCTTCTCCCACACCACCCCCACCCCCAACCCACCCCACCCCACCCAAATCCCAATCCAAAGTCTCTGCCATTCACCCACTTGATATGTATCGCAGTCGTCCTCGTCCTCGGCGTTGTCGTTTTCGTTTTGCTTCTCGTGCCTCGTACCCCATACCCCGTACCTCGTCTACAGTTATAAAATAAATATGAGATGGGCGCGCACGACAAACGTTTTGCTTAAGAAAAATCGACAAGGCAAACGTGTCGGAAACGTGTCACAAATTTGTCGCAGCTCCAAAAAATATATACCTGATATGTACTTGTATATAAGCATGCATGTACATAGATATGTACAAGAAAAAATAAAACCGTTGCCTACTTTTCAGATTACCAGCCAAAGCTGCCAGCAACTCATTGTCAGTGATGGCGCTCTCCTATACTCTTACGAGTATGTAGGAAAGTATGTTGCTGAGTGGGCAGTAGTTGAAAGGCCTAGATGAAAGGCCTGGAGACCACAGAACTCTGCAGACTCGGTCGGCTTCCACTTTTCAATGTTCAGGCCCATTTCAATCACCAAGTAGAACAATTCAACAGATTTTGCTAATTTTCAAAATTCTTCGAAACACATTCAAAGCTATGCGTCATTTAATTAACTATAAATGGCAAATAAAATTGTTATTTTTTGTGTATTAATGAATTAATTCTGTTGAATTATGTTTCTTCATCCAATGAATGAGCACGTTTCAAGAAATTCATCAATTTTTTGTTCACAATATCATCAGTTTTGTGAGCCAATTCCGTATTAATATAAATTGATATAAATGAAGAGTTTTTACACCAGTAAGTTGTGATTGTTTCCAGTCAATAGAAATCAGACTGAACCAGTTAATAACAACAAAAAAAAAAAAAAAAAAAAAACGATTTCCTTGTCCCTTTTATAGTTTGAACAAAATGTTTCTAATAGTTGAGCCAGAATTCGAATAATTAATTGAATAAACCACAATTCAATGTTGGCTTGTTTTGAGAATAAGGAAGATTTCGTCTACTACTATATTTTGTACATACTCATAACTCATAGTTCAGTTTATTTCTCTTGCCGACATCGCTCACAGGAATAAGGGAGATGTTGAAGCGAACCCTTGCCCATTCTAGTTAAAGCGAACCCCCAGCCAACTACCTACCACCTGAATATAAACAAGTTCAAAAAATGTTTTTAAAATGCGTGCGCGAGTTCGTTGTTGTGTGTCAGAATATAAAATAAAATTAATGTGCGCTTTTGATAATGGCCCCGAATCTTAGACTAAAGCTTACCATTTCTATTACACAACATATAGTATATATGTATATAGTATATGTGTATATGTATGTATTTGTGTCTGAATGTGTGAGTGGGCGGCAGTGAGGGAGTGGGAGGGTAATGGAGTGGAGGTGTCGGTGTCGGTGGCGATGGCAATGGTGGTGGTGCTGCTGCTACTGGTGGAGTATTACATAATGCTAAGCTGGTGCTCTCCGCACATTAGCGCCCGTAACGTAATTAAACAAAAATAATGGTCTCAATAATCACGCAAGAGTCTAAAGCGAAACACACACAGCTTTGGGAAAATAACGCCCCCACCATTCTCCCCTACCAAATTTCTGGGCCATTTAAATATCTACCCCTTTCAGGGGTATTTGTGTGCTTTTTTGCTTTCTAGCCACTAATTATTTTCTTCGTTTTTATTTTTTTCCGTAATGCCGCATTGTCGAGCAACTGTTGCAGAAGATTCGCCGTCCTGGAAGCGTTCCTGAGGCAGCCTCAGGCAAATTTACACATATGGCGCATTCCTTGGAGATTTATGCCCGAGCCTCCCCCTTGCCGTCTTCTGTGTGTCGCCTTCGACTGCATCAAAAATCAATTAATGACAATAATTTTAAAATTAAAACAATTCAGTGTGCCGCCAACATGTGTGAAATTTAATGACTTTGAAGATATTTATGGAACACTCGAGAGCGGACGGGACCGCCTGAAACCCATTCATATCCTCACTGTCCTGTCTGCCGTTTGTACATATATACGAGCATACAAACATGCATATATATATATATTTTATTTCAAATTGTTTTGTTCTACTCGCCTTTGCCTTACCCATTTCCATTGCCATTGCCATTTCGTTTGTAATTATCGAGTATATTGCTGGCCCTCGCCCCATTCCCACTCTCGCGCCCTCAGCGAGCCCTCCCCAGCCCCACACTCAGTTGCATGGCATGCCATTTTTGTTGTAATTAGATGAGCAGTTGAGCTGAGGCAGAAATAGCAACAACAACAGCAATAATAGCAATAGCAATAGCGGTCGCAAACGCAAAAGGGTTTAATTACATTTTGAATAGAAAATTTATGAAACAAGTTTTTCGGTTTCGGTTCGGTTCGGATCGGACCGGGTCGGTTCGAGTTTTGTTATGGGCATTCGCTTATTCTTCATTGCCGGCATGTGTGCAATGTCGCCAGAGTATCTGTCGCTCTCCAAGCTCTATCTGTACATATATAATTACCTGAAGGTACACAAGTACGAGACTGTGTGCGCCCATTTCATATAGAGAATAATGGGCACAGCATCAGCCTCAGCTGTCACTTGCCATGGGACTGTGCACATACTCGTATGTATATACATATATGGAAAAATCATATTGTTTGTCATCTGCATAATGAACATGGGTCGAACATTGAAGTCTTATAAATCCTGGAAATGCATTTATTTATCTATCTCAGTAGTCGAATAATTAATCTTTCAATGGCGGCAGCAAAACCAAAATCTGTCTGATATCTGACCTAGTTCTACTGTGAATTATGGTTCGGGACGAATGCTCAAACATCGCTCAAGACAATCGAAGACGTGAACATCAAAAATGCTTCTCTTTGAAAATCGTATTTTAAAAAAAAATGAAAACACTGATGACTAGCAAGAGTTTTCCAAGTTGTTAATGGCCTGCGTTTTAACTGTTGTATCTAGATGCGATATTAGGTTTATTGGTTTTTCACATATACTTGTATGTGTTGGAAGTAAATTAATTTTAGGCTATGTTGGATATTTGGAAATGTCTAAAGTAAAGCAAGTTCTTGCTTACATTGTTTTGCCTGCTTTTTACAGAGATACTTATATACTTATCTATATACCTGTTTGTGTCTAGAGCTCAGTAATTACTGAACTCATACCGATTCATAAGCTGATATTGTGGCTTACAATTGTTCATGACTAACACGCAAACGATCTCCCACACCAGCACACACATCCAGTTGCGAACACACTTATTGCTGCTTGTCGGGATATTTCAGCGTCAGCCCAAAAGTAGGCAACACAAAATTGACAGACGTGATTGTGTTGCAACACAGCTGCCACAAATTGCCGATTTTGTGTTGCGCGGCAGATCTCGTTGTTGTTGTCATTGTTGTTGTTCTTCTTCTTCTACCTTATGATTTTGTTGTTATTGTTGTTGTGCTTCGGGGCCACATCCCAAAAACTTTGCCCGATTGCAAGCGCTCGAAATTGTTAATTGATTTATGTTTATATTTGTGCAACATGTTCAGAACTCGTCGCATGGCAGCAGAAGCAGCGCGATTGCAACTCGCGGAAAACGCTCGCGGTGTCATTTGTGTGTTTGTGTGTGTAGCGGTCTGGCAGACAACAAAAACAAAAACAACGATGCCACGTTAATTGAACAACATTCGACGCGAGTGCCGAGACGGCGCGATGGCTGACTGCTATTTGGCATATGCTAGAATATATACATATACGAGTATATGTATCTACATATTTATACATACATATGTATATATGTATCTATCGTATCTGAATCTGAGACAAGGCAGTGAAACGGCAAGCGACTTACGCATACAGACAAGCATAGTAGCATGCCTCATGATAACAACACAGCCACCCATTCCATCTGGAAACTCACCTTCATTCAATTTAATGCGAATTTCCACGTTAGCGGCGTATTTGCGTGTAATTATATCAGAAATACACACAGACACAGTAAATGCCACAAGTATTCTGACAAGCAGTGTTTACTTATTATTGTAATCCCAATTTAACTATGTACTTAATTGCATGGAAAACTGTTTGTCCTGAATCAAAAGTAAATAATTTATTTGAAATCAATATCGTTTTCTCGAGAAAATTTAAGGTGCATGTATTTTCTTATATTTATTATTGATTTCATAGATTATTTTGACATCAACAACACTCAATTCCTGTCATTGATAAAGTTTAATAAGTTTTCATATTTGCATACGATTTTTGATTAAATACTTATAAAACAAATAGTAGATGATTTAATAATATTTCAACATACTTATAGCAACTAGTGTAAATACTAGTCCGCATACACATACATTTACGTACGACGCGACGCTGACAACGTTCATCGCAAAAAGGCGAGCAGAAACTTTTGTCTTGCCACGCCCGCAGGCGACAATTTGCGGGGCCAGGTCGAGTGAATGTGAATTGTGATGGGAAGCCATCAGGGCTTCTTGCTGGCGGCGCTTTCAATATGAAACCTTGTCAGTTAGGCCACAAAAAATATATACGAGTACACATACATACCTACGTACGAGTGGGTATATGTATTTAAACATATTTGTCTTAAACAAACAAACGCACGGTAATTGGCCTTATTTGTTTTCAATTTTTATAGGCCTTGCCGCAGGCGACTCACTGATATATTTGCAATGGGTGAATGGGTAGAAGGGGAAAGGGCCTGCATTTAATGCATACAAGTATGAAAGTACAGTACAGTAGGCCGCAAAAGTGCAAATATAGTATGTGAAGGCAATACCACCAAAAACAATAACAACAGCCATTTGGGGCAGGATATGGTTGCCTGCCGGCCTGCTCGATGGCGCTGGCGCTGGCCATGGCCATAGTCAAAGTCAATTTAACTGGCAATTAATGCATGTTGCTGTGGCTGTTGCTGATGCCAGCCGATTTGCCAAAGGCCAACAGCATCGTACACACTCACAGACACGCACAGAGAGATACGTATGCGTGTCTGGGTTACACATTCGATCCATTGCCGAAAGTGGCAATCAGCAAAAACAACACCAATAAAGCCGCAACAACAACACTGATGATGTCCAAACATTGGAAACATGGCGACAACATCAACAGCAACAGCATCAGCATCAGCCACAGCATCAGTAGTAGCATCGGCATCAGCTTCAGCTTCAGCATCAGCAACCGAGTCCACAATTCCGTCGCCGTGTGTCGACACCTATTACCATTCATTGACTTTTACCATGTCCCTGGGGTGTCATCTATGCAGGTCGCTTTCGGTCGGCCTCCCCTGCCCCTGGTCCGAGTATACTCGTATGCTTTAGCCTTTGCTTTGGCTCGTATTGCTTTGGTTGGGTTTGGTTTGTTTGTTTGCGGCTCACACTTTTGATTGCATTTTCAGCAGCCACCCGTTTTGCTAATGTCCTTCGATACAGCTGCAAAATCAACACAGTTTCCACAGCTCGTCCAACACTTGGCCAGGAGCGCATCTCCATTTTCATTTGGTGTTTGATTGGATTTTCAATTATTCATTATTATTGGTTGCAATTTACCTGCGGCATCCGAGAGTTGACCGGCCAGCCAGCCAGTCGAGCAGTTAGCCCGGAAACTCGTCCTAAAGTGGCAACGCATTGATTGCGTTTCGTCACAGGCTGGCCAACACCATTCCCATTCCCATTTCCATTGCAGTAGCCCTTCTCCATCAGCGGTTGCCTTTCAGTGAATGCCAGATTTTCAGTCAGTTTTCCAGCTCATCAAATTCGAATTGGATCATTAAACGGAATTTTTAATGACGCGCTTTAAGAGGTTTGTTTTTATATTTTAATTTGAATTGTATTCGCCTATGCTGTAATTGGTTGTGTGTTCGTGGACTCGTTAAATCGATTCATCCAAGTTTGCGAGAGGCTGTCATTGGTTTTTGAAATTGTGAAGAGCCACGAATCCATTTAAATGGCGTAGACCATAAATCACAATACAACAATTCAGGTATAATATCATTAATATTACTTAAAAAGTAATAATCACAAAATAAACAATAATACAATTTTAAAAAACACAATTCTGTGTGAATTTAAAATTGTTACTGCTTTTTACAATCTTCAAGTTTGAGAATCTTTACTATGAAGAATTCCTTAATGAAAATTAATAAATTTGTTTGAGATTCTTTAGTATAAAGAGTTCATTATCAAAAAAAAAAAAAAAAATAAATAAATAAATAAAATTGCAGAATAGTCAGGTTTTGAAAACCATTGAATTCTTTTGCGAAATTCGACTAACAAATTATAAGGCTAATATTTTACATAAGGAATTAAGAGACTATTGCTTTTCATTTATGTATATCACTATAGAGTATATTTTAGTTGGTTGATTTCAAGGTCTATACTTGAAAACCATAATTTCTTCAATAAAGAATAAAGGGTCTGATCTAAGCATTGGACAATTTATTCCTTCATTGTTTGACTCTAGCGGCGGCTTAGTAGCATCACAACATTGATCTCCTTAGTCTATTCCAAGCTTTAATAACTTTTAAATGGTTGGTTTCTGTTCTTTTTGATTATATAATAAACATTTATCTGTGACAAGAATTGTTCATTTTTAAAATCGATATGATATTCCAAAATAATCGATTAACATAATTAAACTTAGAGAATCGAATAACATAAATTAACTTAGATAAGATGGGCTGTGAGTGTCCACCAGAGCGAAAATCGGCATTTTTCAACACTGAAGCTGCAGCTTTTGAATGACGGTTTGCCGTTTCGTTGTGATCTGCACTTCCAGATAATTCTACAGTTATTCTCTTTCCTCGAATAGTTATTGCTTTAATATGTGCCGCATGTGCTAACAATGGAATGATGAATAGGAAGCTCCTTTGAACGAATAAATAGATACGCAAATAATATCAATAAGAGTGCAGCAAAGTAAATTGTGTGGTATTTAACAATATACATACATATGTATATGTATGAATGTAGGTACGTATAAATATATGTACATACATATGTACATACGTGTATTATGTATATGTTTTCTCGATTCGAGGAAATAGTTGATTGCGATGAGTCACTGGCAAACATTCTTCCGCACTAATAGCAAAATATATGTATGTATGTATGTACGAGTATATATGTACATATGTATGTATGTATGTATACGTATTTACCAAGCAGTACTTTTCGCAAGGTTTTCGGTTGTGTCGGCTGCGCCGGCGTATTTGTAATTATCTGCGCCCTCACTGTCGCCGTCATCATTCAAATGAGATTAAACCATAAAGATAAGCAAACAACTTACCGAGTGACCAGCCGAACGAACGACTGAACGACCAACCGACAAAGTGTGTTTGAATTATTCTTATTCATTCGAATTTTTATTGGCATTCGACTCGGCACGCAATGCCAGTCCAATTTGATTCAACGATTTTACGAGCCAGCGGGCAATGGCCAAATGGCCATAATGGCTACTTGTGTTTGGTCGGAGCCGGAGCGCGACAATAAATTAAGTCAAGTGTAGCATTTAATTGATTTTCTCTGCCCGCTCCCATATTGAAATCCTAATGCCGAATACTGAATGCAGGCCATCAGCCCT
Organism: Scaptodrosophila lebanonensis; assembly: GCF_003285725.1. Classification (NCBI taxonomy): domain Eukaryota; kingdom Metazoa; phylum Arthropoda; class Insecta; order Diptera; family Drosophilidae; genus Scaptodrosophila; species Scaptodrosophila lebanonensis. The sequence goes on along the minus strand of NW_022060589.1, from coordinate 757,860 downwards.
GGCTCTGGGCTTAGCTTGGAACGATGCTAATCATAGATTAAATATCGTAAAAACAACAAAAAGCCAACAGCTAACAAGCCAAGCAGCAACCTCCCCAAGGGTAGCCCGCTTGACCAATAAAGTCAACATTCAAATCAAACATCCTCTGCAACTCCGGCACCCCCACAACTCCCGCCGCTTCCAACGCCATATGCGTTGAGTTGTTGGGCCATGGCCATGCAAACAAACCAATTTGTAGTACGATAAGTTGTTGTCCTCCTCCGCATTCACCCCCCTGCCTGCCTCCTCCTTCCAGTCACCGTCCTCTTACTCGTACTCGTCCTTGTTGCTGTTGCTGTTGCTGTAATCGTTGTTTACCAATATGTAATCCTTAGAAACAACACCAAATACAACGAGAGCAGAGCCTGCCGCAACTTTGCGCCTTGAATTTCAATTGCCTGCTTGTTGGCTGGAGCTGTTGTTGTTGTAGTTGTAGTTGTTGTTGCCATATTGGGGGCGTGGATGGACGGCGCTATTTAAAGGCATGGCAATCGTTTGAAGTGTTCGTTGCAAATTTGCGTTCCCCCTCCACTCCCACTTAATAAAAACCGTAATGCCCACCTCTTTCATTTTTGACGTTTCTGCTACTTGCAATTTTTATGTGAACGTCGCTAACGAATCAAATAAATTTGTTGGTCAATTAAAAAACTGCAAAACGCGCACAATTTCCACATGTGTGGCAACAACTGCAGCACCAACAACAACACCAACAACAACAACAACGGGAGCAACTAGCTCCACAGCTCAGTCGCTTCCATGGTCCACACTCTTGATGCTGATTTTTGCTCTAATGGCTGCGACGCCAAATGAAAAGCTCGTGCGGCACCAACGGAAAAAAAATTGCACTGCAAACAATTTTTTCGCCATTTTTTTCTACACTTCTGCAGAGTGTTTTGCAGCTCCCATTAAGTTTGTCACAAACAAAGCCACAAACACGTTAATAGCAAAGGGATATATGAAATGACTTTTTATTTTTTGAATCGATGAATAAATTAATGTAATTCACATTTAGTTTCTTAGTCAGAATATTGTACTACAAATATGTATGAATATTTTATGTATGTATGTACATATGTATTTATGTGTGTATAGTCAAAAGGTGGGAATGGCCAGTCCCATATAGAAGTTGTATATGTATACATGCAAAAATGATTAGCATGAATACATTATATGCTTATGTCCGAGCTCAAGATCTTTTGGGCCAATAACAGCTAGTGGGCTCCAAACTTAAGACATAGATTTGTCTTATTCTTCGTTACTTAGCATATAGAAATAATAGGCATAAATTCGCCACTAGTATAAGGATTTTTTTAATTTCATCGCTTCACTATATCCTTCTCTACTGCCTTCTAAGGCTTAAAGCTTATATTGAAATCAAGATTTTCCAAGGCAGACGCAACTATTAAAGAAATAAGAACCTTTATTAGGTATTGTATGGGTATTCAAACTTCGGATTGCTGTTTCCATTTTAAATATTTTGCCTTTTTAGTTTTTTGAACATTTGCACTATTCCCATGACTTCTTTTTTTGCCAGCGCTTGGCCAATTTTTTGCGCGAATTTTGTTATTTTTTTTTTTTTTCAAGCTGAACTTTGGTCGTAAACTAACTTTGTAGGTTGCTGTGATAGTGGAGCGAGCAGGTGGGAGGTGCTTCATGGTTGCCGAATGCAGCTGCTTTAGTTATTAGTGATGTCTGCCATATATACATACATATATACATACAAGTATGTACAAGTATATACGCTTGTGTATGAGGGGCGCAATGAACCAAATCCAAAAGTTAAATTGCAAGTCAGTGCCCGCGTTGGAGCCTTTGAAATAATTTGCAGAAATCGGTTGAGTAATAGAGATATATATGTACATATTTTTAAAGCAGACATTTATTTTTGGACTGTAACACATACATGCATATGTATGCAGACTAGATCTGATTATCTTGGCTGTGATCATTTACCGACTTTGTTGATGAGTTTCTTTTGCCCGCCCATCCAATTTCTGGCGTTAGTCTCACTGATTGTAGAATCGACCCCAAGTCTATCCCCCACAAGAACTGCCCGGCTGGAAACTATACACAAATTGCTCGCAATTTGCAGTTGCTACCTAGGCTGTGGCCAGACACTCCACACCAATCCCTACCAGGGCCTTCGTCTCTAGTCTCCGCATTCAGCCGAACGACAGCCAATTTTATGCTACACTTTTCAGTTGTTCGTTCTTTCTGTTCTCGTTCCGGATTTCGCATCCAAATGTGTGTATATCTTTATTTTTTGTGTGTGCTATTGCACAAAATTCTGATGTATGTTTTTGCTACGTGAATGACTTTTTACTCGTGCTATGAGTGGAAGGACACCCCCTCCTCCAGTAAACGCCCACAAGTCATCAGGCATCAGACGTTAGAAGTCAGCCCCATATTCCCTTGCTGCTTCCATCTTTTTGTTTGCGGCACGCTGCTTGCCTTGATTAAAAAATTCTTCCATTGTGCTGGCCAGCTCCATGTAGGAGTTTGGTGGAGGGAGCATATCTTCTGCGCCTGCTCGGCAATGAGTCAATACCGAGTCAATCGTCCAATCAACCCCTAGTGTTCGATGATATCGATTGTGAATGGTGGGCGTGCACATTTGTAGGGGTAGCTTAAGCTAAGCCAAAGGCACCCACTTCTTGATTGCTTGACTTGCTTGCTTACTTTCAGGCATGCCGGGCGCTGAGCGTGTGTCCACTAATGAGGATACCTTCGAGCAATACTTTATCTTCCGGCTAGAAAACGAGCTATTCGAGCTATTCGAAGAGCAGGAAGTGCTGCTTAGCATTGTTGCACGTCAACAGGAACGGCTGGATCGCGAGCTAGAAATACATCGCATTCTACAGAGTACACCACAGCAGCAAGAGCAGCAGCATCAGGGGACTGAGCCAGAGGTGGCAACGGTTGGCCCAATGACGTCAGACAAAAACGGCGAGGATGCGTCCACGGGAAACACTATATTCAGTCACCCAGCTGAGTCTAGCGTTGTTGAATCGCAGCCAGAACCAGTGCCGTCGCCTCCATCGGAGCCAAAGAAATCTCAACTGCATATCAATCTCTCTCAGCAACTGCTCACATCACAGCAACTGCTCGACGACTTGCGCCAACAGCAGCAGATGCAGGCAGATGAATTGGCAACTAACTTGGAGCTCCAGCAGGAGCTGCTGCTGATGGCAAAGCCTACTGAGAAAAAGCACAAGCAAGAAGAGCCACTATGCCCTACAACTAGATGCGAGCCTTGCAGGCAAACTCCTCAGAGTTCGTTGACTGTCTCCTCCATTGATTTATATGCCGCTGCTCAGTATCAGCCGCCTAAGCAATCTGGCCTCGGTTACGATCCTCCATTTCCCTATCCACTGCTGCTCTCCAAGAGTCTCGAGGACCGCCGCTTGTGTAAGTGACTAGCAATGGAACAATTTCAGACAATCTCATATGAAGCCAACTTCTTAATTGTCTCCTCAGATATTTTCAAAATTGTGGACGGTCTTGCAGAGCAATTGCAAACATCCCAATTGAAGAATCAGACGCAGGCCCAGGATGAGGAGACCATCTCATCAATTATCGAGGCCGCTCCCACTGGCGCCATACCGAAGCGCCTAGAGCGTCCTGTCAAATTTTTTAGAAGCAAGAGTAGCTGTGGCAACAAACTCTCCAAACGTCAACGCAGTAAGCCCCTCACAATTTAAAACACAAACTTCAATTCACATATAAAGAAAGTGTCCAACACCATGATTGAACCATTTACAGAACAAGAAGAGAAACAACAGCAACAACAACAACAACACGACCAGGGAGACAAAAATGATGCTCTTGAGACAGAGCTCGATCTGGACTGTGAGCTGGGAATGGAACACATTGAGAAGTTTCGTGCAAACAATGTGCGTAGCGAGATGAAAGTTTCGGATCATATGCAGAATGTAGAGGATGTTCAGCCGGCAGTTGACATGACGGTCATTCCGATGGGCACTCTCGACCGAAATCAATGCTCTCCAGAAGAACAGACGCCACAAATGCAGACACCACTTTCATCTCCAATGCTTACGCCACTCAGTCAGTAATACCATAAATGCTATTTTAAGCGCTGGCTCACATAATTGTATTACACGCAGGCAGTGATCTAACTGATGACATCTTCAAGACTGCCTTTGAGCAGTTTGGCCCGGCTGCGGTTGCAGAGGAGTTAGGTGTCGGATGCAGCACCACACGCCCTTGCTCACCCGAGTCAGAGTGTCTGCCATCGCCATCGCCATTACCCGTACCTTTGAAGCCACCACGTATGGGCTCCGGGGATCCTCAACCTTATATGGCACCGTATGATGCCTACTTGCCCAGCGCTTCGCTACAGGCACAGGAGCAGTACGTGCACATCCACCCCAATATGTCGGGCGTCCCTAATGTCCAAGGACTAGCAAATTCTCCAGTCCATGTGTCGATTTCATCACCGAATTATCCCCTCACGCCCCAGAATGTGCCGTTTTCGCCGCATCCTCAAAATCAGTCGCATACGATGCAAGCTAATCAGTCTCAGCATTCGTTGCAAATGCAACTTCCGATTCAGGCTCACCAATTGTCACCCCAGTTAAATGCCCAGCAATCTCTGAACTTATCGCCGCAGACTCCGAAATTCCCACTCTTTTCACAGACTCCACAGTCGGCTCAGCAAATACAGCTTTCGCTGCCAACACAACAATATCAGGCTTCGCCGCGAATTCTACAATCGCCGCACACGCCACCGACTTCATGTCTAACACAGACTCAGATTCAATATTTACTTCAAGCTCAGGCTCAGGCTCAAGCTCAAGCTCAATCTCAGGCAAATTTTGCACAGCCTGCGATGCAACCCGATTATGCGCAGAAATCACCAACCATTATGAATCTGTCGCCGATATCCACTGCAGGGGTTGCCACATCACCGTTATCGCAGGGTTACCCTTCAAACTGCAACTGGGTGGTTGGACAAAATAACTATCCCCAGTGCGCATCGCAGACATATTTGCCACAGCGGGCAGGTAAATCACTGGAATCAGCTTTTGATTTAATTGAAACAAGTTTTCTACTCCCTAATAGATGGCGGCCAACGAATATACACATATGTCGTGGAGGCCTTGGACCGATCCATTAACTACTTACCAAATCAGCAAAGCCCGCACCCTCAGCAAATGCAGCCTCCACTGCAACTGCAGCATCCACAACAACTTCAACCTCCACAGCAACATCAGCCTCCACTGCAACTGCAGCATCCACAGCAACTTCAACATCCACAGCAACATCAGCCTCCACTGCAACTGCAGCATCCACAGCAGCTTCAACCTCCACAGCAGCTTCAACCTCCACAGCAGCTTCAACCTCCACAGCAACTTCAACCTCCACAGCAACTTCAACCTCCACAGCAACTTCAATCTCCACAGCAACTTCAACCTCCACAGCAACATCAGCCTGCACAACAACATCAGTCTCCACAGCAACATCAGCCTCCACAGCAACAGTATACCCCGAATGGTAAGTTTTCACCTTTCACCTTTATAGCATTCAAATTGGATTGTTGGACTGACTTAGTACATCCATATTACTGCCCTAGTTGAACCTTCAAATGATCAGGTGTATTTAATAAAATTGGCTTCCCATCCACAGAATCTATGCAGCCAGTCGAGTCGAACCCGACTTTCTGGGGGGCTTACAATCGACAGCCGCTGACTGCGTTGGAAGCTACAATCATCCATCCTAGCCCACAGACACCGCCAAGCATTCCATCCCCATGCTTGTCACCGTGCTTATCAATGAGCCCCCCAGTGAGCCCAGCAATGATGTCTAGCAACCATTCAAATGCCAGCGTCAACAGTTTTGCTGGACCTATCCACTTCACACCACGCTCCACGGTCAGCACCGAGTATGATGGCATCAATGTGCCGAACATCGAGCTGCCAGGTAGTGGACGGAGCGATCAGCAGGACGATGCACAAAGTAAGTGAAAGTGCAAGCATAGACCCCTAATAGCTTCTGAGCAACCACTCGCAGAGACATACCATGTTGGCCCTAGTGGCCAGAATGCATTGCCACCAGGTATGACCGAAGCTCAGGCTGCCCATTTCTATCAGGCGGTGCTATATAAGCAGGAAATGTTGCAGTTTCAGCTTCTGGAGTTGCAGCAGTTTTACAGAAGCCATCATCAATTTTTCAGTGAAAACGAGAAAAAATGCGAGAGAGAGGCCGAAGAACCGCAGGAGCAGCAAAGCCAACAGACGAAGCAGCAATTGGACGAGTTAGAGACGAATCAATCGGACGGGGATAGAAAGCCAATGGAAGGGGCAGAGCTGCATGTAGATGAGTCGCAGGAGAAGGCGCAGTCAAAAAACCAAACACGTGAGCAACGCCGGGGACTAGCAACGGACCTCTTCAATGAGACGACAAAGAATCAATCGGACAAGGTATCTAAGTTAAAGAAGAAGAAGAAACGACTTCAACAAGAAGACTTTCAGCATTCGTGCGAACTTCAAGCCCAGCTAAAAAGATGGCACAAACAAAAGCAGAGAGGTGAGGATGAAGAGGACAAAGTATACCATAAACGAAGGCAGCATAAGGAGAGAAAAAAGATCGAAAAACATCCGGTTCAGGCAAAGACAAAACCAGAGTGGCAGGAAAATGTGGAAATGCGCCAAAAGAAAAACACCAATATTGTTACAAAGCCTCAGGAACCTTTCTATATATTCAACCTAAAATCAGTAGAAGCGACGTGCAGCGAAGAAAGTAGCTCTTCTCCACGCCACCACGGCTCCAAACGACATGAATGGGAGGAACGTAGAGGAAAATCTCAGAAGGACAAGGTAACAAAGAGGACCGTAAACTTATTAAAAGACCCACCACTGAAGCCTCCCTTAATCGGTGGAGCCAAACCAGAGCCAGCAGGGACAGTGAATAAGAAAGACGAGGACCGGCCAAAGGCATGGCCAATTCTTTCACGTGCCAAGGTAATGGGCCTTAGTTCGGAAAATGCAGGCTTCGCCAGAAAGTCAATGCATCAGATAACGCCGCATGCGCGTCTCTGCCGCGTTAAGAAATGTATTTCGGTTGAGCACAACTTGTCAGCCGTACCCAGATGCTTCCGCCATTTCTTTTCCATGTATCAACGCGTAGCTGCCAATCGTTTTCCGAATCGTATTCGCATTATGCCTTTAGAGCCGTGCCCAATGCCCAACATACCGGCAGCGCCATGTGCAGGTGCCTCAATCACAAATAGAGATGATGTTGGTAAAGGCTTGTGTCCACCGCCGCCTTGTGTTGTCGACGATCCGGGCATGAAGCTGAAGCATCTGCTTCTCGATCTAAAAACATTACGTCGTCGGCCGGACATGCCGGAATTAATACCGCCGTCCGATCCGGTGACTGCGATATATCTGCCGCGCTTTGAGCTGCGGAAGGGAAAGCAACTGTGCAAACCATATAACATGCAGCCGCTGTCCAACAAGTGTATAGACAGTTCATCCGCCAAGACCAGAGACACCAGCGCAACGCCTGACCCAGCGGCAACAGCACGTTCCACCTCCACTTATACGAGTCTGGATAGCACAACTAGCTGTGGCACCCTCAGCTCCACCAGCACCACCAGCTCCCAACTCAAAGCTCATGCCGTCCGCAGCAAAGGTGCCACCACAAACATTTTGCGGCTCAAGGAATACTACGATAAGAATCGGTATGAAGTGAAGACGGTCGAGTCAACGGTTATCATCGATGGAGTGTGTGTCAAGGTGCACAAGCGCGTGCTGAAGCCGCGTGAGGTAGATGGTAAGAAATTGTCCACTATGCTCTGTGATAAGGACTGTAAGGACGGAAGCGCACGTAAGCTTTTCCCATTCGTGGCTTCTCCATCCACCCATTTGATCCCTTCTTCACAGCGTTGCAGGTGTGTAACCAGCGTCGTAATGTGTGCAATATTTATGATCAGACGTTGGCCAGTGATCAAGTTGAGGGGGTTCAGCTGCAGCACATTCCGCCTGTGGGGGACTTTCGCAGCTACTTTGAGCTGGACAAGATCTCCATTGAGATTCTTGCGCACTTCGCGGCAATGCCGCATCAACCGAGGGACGGTAATGGGCAGCCGGCGGAGTTGAATGCACGCATCGGACCCTTTATGGTGCATTTTTATTCAAGTCGCCAGCAACGGGACACCGCTTGCTTTCATTGGTACGTAAATGAGGGGTTCTTTGCCGCTCATCTGCTGACCCAAGATGGGATCTGCTTGGATGATATGTTACCGCCGGATGTGGGGGAAACAGATGCCAAGAAGCAGGCTGCTGCCTACGACGCACTGATTGGCAAGGTCCTAGCCCACGCGGATTTACATAATAGACCCAATAGCGAGCCACTGCCTCTGACTGAGCTGATGGTCTACTACATGGTCACCAGTTATATGCGCATGCTGCACGAAAACGCGATCGATCGTAAGCGTCCGATCTTGCAAAGATTGCTGTTGTGCGCCCGATTCGCAGCTTCCATAGCGGAGCAATATATGCAGGAGCGTTGTCTTAGCCCTGTTAGCGACATTGTTTCCTGCATGGATTTGTTCCATTGGGCATTGCACCACGAGAGTCGCATGCGGTCCATGTACAATGAGGCTCTGACGTATGCTGAGGAGCGAGCGGCATTGTCGCAACGGGCCTACTTCATCATGCGCACACCCAATCTGGAGGCCTTCTACGATTTCTATGCAAATGGTCAGCTGCCACGTCCCGATGCTCTAGCCATCATGCCCCGAGATCAGCAGGAACGCCACGTGCGTCGCTATGAGGTACCCGACCTCAAACTGCCCTCCCTGGCCCCCTGCCCAATCAGCTCATGTGGTGTGGGTTTGTGTGCTCGCAACTTCATGGCACACTTCTTGACCGATCACTGCCGACGACTGGAGGAGTTGTGGCTGCAGGATCGCATGGTTCTGATGTTCTATCCGGGCTGTTATCCGCCCGAGCACACTTACTGCATTTGTGTGATTGCACTGCTGGCGCGTGACCCTCCAAACTTAGTGCCGATGCCTCGGCGTGTGCTCAACTATCAGCTGCCCCCGAGGCAGCTTTACTTTGCCGAACACTTGCCCTGCATGCTGATGTACAGTCAGGTGTCGCAAGCCCTGCTGCAGGACCCACCAGTTTTGAATGCGGTTTTCAATATGGAGCAATCCGTGTATGTGTTCTGGCTGTCCAGCGTCGATGACTACTCGCCTAATCTCGGCTGCCGCATATACATCTATTGCCAGGAGCGCAGCATGTCGGGCCACGCCATTATGAAGTTCGTCAAAATGTCCGAGTACCGCGATGTGCCCCACCTGATGCGCAAGTTTGAAGGCAGCTATATGGCCATTGATTACCCGACCATGTCCACGCTCACCAATGACTTTCGGGAGCTCATCTACATCGATGTGCGCTACATTGATAAGGATCACTACGATCCGGCCGATTCGGGGGATGAGGATATCTGGGACTATTGATGTGGCACTCGTTATCTTAACTGTATTTTTTATATTTATTCTCTCAAAATTTTAGGTTTGCAACCATTTCCATAGGGCCTTAGCTCCTCACAGTGCCCGCTGCAGCTGCAAATCATTTCTCTATGATTTATCTCTCAAATTACTTTACTTACCCGAAATGAAGGCCAAAGCTGAATGGTTTCTCAGAAGCAGCGGGTGGTCCGTTAGTTTGTATCCAAATAATCGTATTTCTAAAACGCTCTGTCTTTGCAGCTGCCGATTTTTAATGTTCCCAAAACAGAGCTCGATGCCTGCCAACCAAATTCAACAGTTAACTGAAATCCTTGGCCGAAGCTGCCCAACAACAACGAGGGCCATTCAAAATTCCGTTCTGCTGCTCGAAGCTCGTTAGTTTACCTTTTCAAATTGAAAACAGCGTCATGTTTTTCCAAGTTATTTTAAATGTCAATGTATGCATGCGTATCGAAAAGCTGTTCGCCCATGAGCCATATCTACAAAACTAATGAAGAGATAAAAACCGATTCAAAATGAATTTATGATTAAAAAGCTATTAATTTTGATATTGTCAGATACAATCGACCTGAAGCATTTCAATAAAACACATAATCAAAATTCTAATTTAAGAAACCCAAATTGAAAGCGATATGTTTGGGGCTTCACATTTAATTGTCATTTTATGTAAATCACATAGTAAGTAGCTTAGCACCAATCGGGCTTCATTTTTAAGTTAGTCTGGTTTTTGTTATTACATAGCTTTTAGAACCATCTTAAAAACATATTTGTCTCTCAAGTAGTAACTTTTTATCTTATGTATTACACCCATGAACTTAAAGATAAACTAGCCAACAACCAGTCAGTAGTTTCTAAAATTAATTTACATGACCCAATATTTTATGTAATTAGTTATAGCATCTTAGTCAAATCTTTTATTTATGTTTATGGAAGTAACCAAATACTTGTTAGAAGTTTTTTTTAATAGCAGCTGGGTTATTCAATCGAAATTTCAGTTTTAAAACATATATTTGTTGTATTATTAACCGTAAAAAACAATTTTCTATGCAATCAATAAATAGTTGAAAACACAGTAAAAGTTTTATTATTCATTTGATGATAATATTGCTATTGTTTTGGCATTTGTTCATGAAGAAATTGGAACGAAATTCGATTTTAACAATTGTGTGTACATATAACTACTGTTGATACTTCTAATGAGCATCTGATAGACAATTATAAGCAGAGCTGTCTGCCAATTGAGTTAAGTTGTACGATTCATCATTAAAATCGCTGTGCTCATTAGTTTAGAAAAATGTGACATACTTTTAATTCGACTCCCCAATACCATTTGACTGGCCATCCCCCCGCCCCAACACCAAGTCGAATTCAGTTGCAGTGCAGACTCAGACCAGAGACTCTTCCCAACCCCTCTGCCCTTCTATCCAGCTCAATCCAGCATGCCAAAGTGGCAGATAAAAACAACGCGATGGAACGAACGAACGGTGGAGCATCAAATCAAAAAACAATTACGCGGCAAATGACATTATCAAATGTCAAATGTCATGTTTAGGAAAACGTTTTTGTTTATTTTTTATTTCCGCCAATGTGCCCGGGTTCATCCCCATACCCGACCCGCTGCCGAGCGCAAAATGCAAAGCAGCGAAGCCTGGGAAGTCTGGCAAGCTGGCAGAGAGGGGGAGGACATCTTATCAAATTCGTTCAAGGCAATTTTTCAATTCATTGAAGTGGAATTCATAAAAAAAAACCAACAACAGCAACAAATTTGAACGAAACACGGTCTTAGGTTGCTGCTAGGTTTGGACATTTTGAGAGCAAGAATCGCGCCAAATTGATACGCGCGTTTTTAAACGCGTGCACATCGACTAAGCGCCACTTGACTCCTACTCCCTGCCCTTGCCCCCCTCCTCCCTTTCCATCGCTCTCTTCTCAATGCAATAGCTTCTGTCTCCCCCATCCTCAACTCCCCCCAGCAACCATCTGCAGTCGCTTGTTCTCTCTGTCTGTTTAGTCTATAGTATCTTAAATCAAAATCTAGATTTTGGATTCTTTTATGCATGCGTATTACTTGCCCGCGCCTGTCCCACCTCTCCGCCCACCCCGACGAAGCGACAGACCGACAGACCATATCTGGGTTTCAGCATGGAACTGGCACCGGGCCTAGATGGGCTGTGCAGCTTTCTTGACTCGGTTGTTGGTTGGCTCTTTGGTGGGTTGGCCGTTCGGTTGTTTGTTTTTGTTTCTTTGGTTTCTTTGCCTCTCGTCTGGGTCCGTCGCTGGCCGATTGTCTTTTATTCTTTTGAATTCTTAAGCTCGTTTGTTGTAAATAAATCTGTGCAGCTTTTGTATTGCTTTTTATTATTGGTAGCAATTTCAGCCTTTGTGGCGGCTGATAGCCAATCCAGACAGACAAACGCACGCGTCCTGTCGGTTGCTGTTATGGCAACTTAAAGTTCTCAATTTTATTTTTCAAATATTTCAGATAGATAGAAGATGCTGGCCCCCCCTCTGGACGGACGGTGAAATGAAATTGACAAATTATTGTAGTTGGCTTCGTAATCGCAATATGCCGAGTAATAGCAAACAAATAAATGGGTCAAGCGGCCCCTGACCAGCCATCCAGGTGCGTTTTAACAGCATAAGCACAGGAACAGAGATGGCGACTCGGACCGGGTCTGATGTGTTGCCTCATATTGATGAGTGCACATAAATCAAACGAATGCTGAGAAATTGCAGGGCCCTAATGAAAGTCAACACGCAGCTGGAGCTGGAGCTGGGCTGGAGCGTGATCCGGGACTAGAGAGCATACGAATGATAGTATAGCGTGGGCTTTGGTAATGGTAGGTAATAAATTGCTGGCCTCCGGGGGTGAAAGCAATAAGTAATTCGGTCTTCTGATCGGTCTTATTAGGCTGCCTGTAATAAGTATGTTGCTATGCCCATCATTATATAACCGATAACAGATCTATAATTCGAATTGGGGAACACATTTTTGTTTGCTTTTCTTGTACATATTATATTTTTGCAGTCAATGCCTTTGACCTTGCATACATTGCATCTCTTCTGGTGAAAAGAAACACCTGCAGTATTAATCCATATTGAATTAGCTTCCCATAGTAGTGCGAATGCATTCAAACGAATGTATTTAAACGAATGCATTCAAACAATTTTTCATGCTTGTATAGGTTGGCAACATTTTTTATTCAATTGTTAACAATTATTTTCTTAAGCAAATATCCATGTTTTCAAAAAACGTCTATATATTTTATTGTTGCAATATGTTAATGTAAATGAAAATATTTAAATTATTTAAAAAAAACGTTCTTAAGCATATATCACATTTCTAAAATTTGTCTACATGATTTATGTTTTATTGTAAATATGTAAACTTAAATGCAAAGTGAAAAATATAACAGACAGAAGGATGCTTAAAGTACTTACCTATACTTGTATATTCCTGACAAGACATAGCCATGTCCGTTTGTCCGTCTGGATATCTGAAACGGCTGAGCCCACATTGACCAAACTTGGAAAGTGGACTCTTCCGGATTTCGAAAACATCTAAAAGGAATATAAACTGTATTTGAAAAGTGGAAATTACAAAGTTTCCTAAATCATTTATTAATATTCATGAGGTAGGGTGAAAAAACTTCAGAAATAGGGCCACAATATTTCAATGGCAGAAGCAACGACTAAGAAAAGCTGTGAGTATATCAGTCCTGATTGATATTGGAAAATCCTTTCGATTTCAGCTTCCCACTTGTTTTTATTTGTTTTAAACAAAATATTTTTGCAATATAATTCGCAACTTCTATACAGATTGTGCTGAGTGTGTCTTTATATTCGATATATATAGTAATGTACATACAAGTATAACATGCTGATAACTCCATTGAGTCTTTGCTTATATGAATTCGAGGCGGTTGCACTTCTTAATGCTGCAGCCACCGGTCATTAACGGCGGCACTCAGCCCTAAGGGGGGCAATCGCCCACCCGCTGAACTAAAAACTATTAAGCAAAGTAAGGCCATCGCCTCATCCTGTTAAGTTGGCAGCCATTAGTCGTCGCCGCACATATGTCATAGCCATCGAACTCATACCGCCCTCCTACAAAGACATGGCAGCGTAAGCAAAAAACAAAAAATGAAAAATGATCTCATGGCAAAATTGCATAGTGACCATTGAGGAAGGTGTGGCGGCATTCGTCCAATTGCCATAATTTATCTGTCACATGTCGAATGTGTGTCAACGTCATCGTCATCGTCAACATCAACATCAACCCCCACCATTGCCACTACTCCAATCCCAACCCGAACCCAAGCCCGAACCCAAACCTAACCACCACCCACTGAGCTCACAAACAGATCTATAGCAAGGCTGTCGTCGGTCAGTTGTCATTAATATTTATTATGTCACACGCATGCAGTGGCCGGCGATTCCTTGATGTCCTTGCTTGGGTTAAGGGCGCGAGTACGTGTCAAGTCAGAGGCCAAAATTTGGCAGTCAGCCTAACTACTGGCAGGCATCTGATACAAGTATTTTAATATGCAGCCTGAATATGAAATGTCTGAGAACACTTGTTCCGAATAATGCAAAGAAAAGCCACAGATAGGCCGATGTGCATGACTGACCATGCAAAATTAAATGGCATCATCGGGTAACATTATTGTACCTACTCCTTATACATACATGTACATATGTATGTATGCAATAGCATCTATTCCGATTCCCTCTAAAGTGTACAGGTTACAGTTAATCCATTCCAAGGCACAATTAGAAACGATTGTGGCTCTCCATCAGTGCTTAGCATAAACATATCAAATTTTTTAATCGGTAGACTTTATTAAAAAGCACATGAATATGGAAAAATCAAAATCCCTCAAAACTTTAGAGAATTAAGTGTACAGAAATACAGGTTACAGTTAATTCATTATTAAATACAATTACAATCGTAATCGTAATCGATCGTTAATCGACAGTATTTATTTAAAAGCACTAGACTATTTAAAAATCGAAATCCCTCTAAAGTGTACATAAATACAGGTTACAGTTAATTCATTTCAAAATACAATTACAATCGATTGTGGTTTTCCATCAGCAATCAGCATAAACGTATGAAATTATTACTCAATAGTAAGTATTTATTAAAAAGCACAAGAACATGGAAAAATCGAAATACCTCCAAGGTGTACATATGTACATAAATACAGATTACCATCAGATTATCCATCAGTGTAATCGATCGTTAATCGGTAGTATTTATTCAAAAGCACAAGAATACTGAAAAATCGAAATAAATAATTACTCGCTACTACATGCTGCGATACATCCGATTAATGCAACTTTGCGCATCAATCGAATTCCCTGTGCACTAGAGCTGGGGAAACATCGATGTTTGCCAACATCGATGTTTCGATTTTTTTGGAGGAAGAACATCGATGTATCGATGCATCGAAATTCCACTAACAAATTTTCAAAAAAAAATTAATATACATCATAGGGCACTTCGTTTTGATTTGTCTGTTTATAAAGGAAAAAAAGGGTTTAAAACAAACGATATTTTTATAACTTCAAATAATAAACTAAAAACAAGAGAAAGTATAACATAAAAAATTATAGTTAATGACTAATTTCAGATAAAACAACAAAACAATATTTTCATAAATTGAAAGAATATAAGTATAACAAAATGAAAAGCATAACATAAAAAATATAATTCATGACTAATTATTTGAGATCCACTCATTTTTGTTAATAAAAATGAGCATGTCTACATTCTTTGATTTAAGCGAACTCCTTTTTTCGCTAACTATAAGTCCAGCTTTGCTGAACATGCGCTCACTTTCAGTGGACGTTGCAGGAACGCAGAGGTACTTGCATATACATGCCTTAAGGGACTTATCATTTGAGATCTGTAAATAAAATGCTTCGTATTTTTTGTCTATAAACGACAAAATAGAGCTTGAGGTCGTTGGTAGTTCTTCAATTGTCAACGTAGGATGCATTCGTTTAAAATGTGCAGATAAATTGGTGGTATTGCCACATGTTTGATACACTTTACCACATTTAAAGCATTTAGCAGACTTGCCATCCTTAGACTTATTGAAGAAATTCCACACAGTTGACTTTCCATATTTTACCCGTTTATTAGGACCAGCTTCCTCAGGTTCCTTATCCATTTCGGTTAAGTTTGCATTACAATCTAAGTACATAGAACAACATATTATTATATGTACAAATAATGAAAATACACATACACAAATAAGACTGCAGCTGCAAGATAAAAATTACCTTTGCTATTAGATTCTTTTAAAAACTTCTCCATTTCCAAGCACTGCCAACACCAATATCCATCTATAATATTAGTAATTTGTTCTGTATTATATTAGGGGTTTTATTAAAAAATGCAAATTTTAGCTTTTACTTACCTAGCTTTTCCCGCGTTTTTTTTTACAAGTAGTAAAAAACATCGAAAATCGGAAATAAAACATCGATGTTTGGAAAAAATTGCAAAACATCGATGTATCGATTTTACATCGATGTTTCGCACAGCACTACTGTGCACTCTTCCTCTACATTCCTTTTCCAAGAAGTGAGCTGACCGACCAAGCTTTACTCTGAATCTGAAATGTGCTCAATTCTTTAGCTTCTTAACTTCGGGATCTCTATAATAATTTTAACTTACTTGCGCAGTATAATGAGGACGGACTTATATCAGTAGAAGCATAGGCCTGTGGACTGCCTATTCCCAATTGCTGTGGAAATAACTTTGCATATTCTGGAGTTACAAACACACTGCATATACCAACATGTATGTATGTATGTACATTCGAGTATGTGACTGTGTGTGTGTACAGGTATTTATAAATATGTAACTAATATGCATGTAATAGCTAGATTAAGCCATGAGCTGATGCCTTGCACGGGTGTGGGCGTGGCATGCGCTCTGGCTTTGACGGGCAGAGCAGAGAAGCTGCGGCTCCTGCTAACCAAGGGCTAAGTACCTGATGCTGACACGCCCATGGCCATCCCCATGCCCCCCGACTCCCGCCCCGAGGACAGCACAATGGGCTCATTAAGCGTTTAATGGAATATGTAATGCCCGAAAAGTCGGCGGAACGGGACAGTTGCAGTTGATAAAGTGGTGCATGGGTGGCTGTGTGTGTTTCTTTATTTGTTTGCTTGTTGGTGGTTGCTACAGTCTGTGGCGTCGACCACGTAAAAATTGTTCGGGCCAAGGCGAAAAGCAAAAACTAACAAACTAATCCAATATTTTTATTACGAAATGCCATTAAGGGTCATTGAATATTGTGGCATAATAAATAAATGACATAGACAACACACACACACACTCGTTCACATGTGTGTGTGTGTGTGTGTGAGTAACTCAGTGGCAGTGGCAGTGCCTATGCCTGGGCTATAATCCCAGCTATCAACGGCATCATTATTCAAAGACGGATTTGCGTGGCACAGCGATGGAGACGGCGACGACGACGGCGACACACACATACAAATACGCACATATATGTGTAACACACGTTCATACATATGTGATTGCGTGGAGTGGGGGGTGGGGGATGGGGGGAATGACTGACACACATACATCAAAGAGTCTTAAGCTAGCCCGTAACAGTACAGCACAGCACAGCACTTCTCATTCCAGCACCGACTGCTCAAAAAGCGATTTTTTTGTTTGCTGCCTGTCTGTCCGTCCGTCTGCCGTCCTCAGAAGACGCTGCCTAAGATTTCCAAGCCACAAGAGCAACAACTACAATCGGTAGCAGCGAAATTCGCTCAAAATATTTATATGCACATTGGCTGGTTGGTGAGTCTGTTTCGGCCTCTTGCGATACATACTTGTATATATGTATTTTATCTGCCCACATCTGGATATACAAGTAAGACCAGCGTCGTCAGTACTTCCTGAAGACCGCCTTTGGTCTGCAAGTGCTTGACTTCAAATTAACTTGAAGTTCCTATAGACTCTTCATCTTTGTGGCCTCAGCTGGAACCCAAATCATTGCCTGCCTTTTTATGCTGATAGTCTAGCTTCTTTGAAGAGTCGACGATCTCTTGTCGGCTAATTAGATAAAATAATAATTCTCTAGCTTTCTCGAGCCAAGTCTAATGTGGCAATTAGATCTCACATTTACCGAAGCTTTGTTTACTCTATAACTTAATATATTTATCTATCTATATGGCTATTATATAGGGACATTCATTGGGAAATATGTTAAAGAAATCCCTTAGCTTCTTAGGAAGTTTATATTTTATTTCCGCATTAAAGATTTGTTTGCATAATTTTTGGCTAAGAGGGAAGAAAAGTGCTGATCTTAACTCCATAAAACGAGATTCATATATCTTGCCACTGCGTTTTTTGAATACCCTAACTGAAGAAACCAAAAATTAAGATTAAGACTATTTAATCTATGTTGGATTTGACTTAAAAATGCATTGAATTTCAGTTCATACTTGCATACTTTTTTGTGTTGACTGCAGTGCTGCTGTTGTTGTTGTTGTTGCAAAGTTGTTTTCCAAAAATAGTTCTCAGTTTGGTTTTTGTTCTTTAGAATCAGCGTTTTAAGGCTGCCGGCTAGTTGCAATATAAAAAGGCCTCTGTTTAAAATTAGAGATCTTTGCCATTATAGAGGAGTATTGCGAGTATTGAGTATAGTTTCGTTCAATTTTAGTCGAAGGTCCTTCAACTATGCATCTAATACAATACAACATTATGTCATCGCAACACTCTGAGCTAGCCTCCTCCCCTCCAGTTGTGGTCTAATGTCATTAGCCACGTTCGCTTAATTGGTCCGTTATACACAAAATGATTTCGACGATGAAACAGATTCTGGTGCTGTCGTTTGTTATTTTTTTCCCTGTACTTCGGCTCTCCCTCTCTGCGGCTCCTGTGTGCCGGCAATTCAATTTTCCACCGCCAGCGCGCTTTTAATTTGTACGGTCCTCCCCGGCTGCTGTACGTTTGCGTATGTTAATCGAAATGTTTGGGGCCTTCAAAGGCGTGGCACTTTTTCATACTCCATTTTGATTTTTTACATTTTTTTTGCACATGTAACGCGGCTTTGTTTAACATTAAATGGAGGTTAATACCTGCTTGCCAGCACGTCCGGGCGATCTGGTTAAGAGCGCAGTGCAGCAGTCAAGTGGCCTCTCTCGTTGACTAGCTGGGGGTTGTTTGGGGCTGTCACTTCCTGTCCCTGCCTCCGAGCTGCATGCTGCACACATGGACGCATGATGGGTCTGTCTGGCCATACCGCGTCCAACGGCGACTCCGGGGTTATGGAAGCTAATGTTATTGCCACCACATTTGATTGTTTGGTCGCCAGGTTCGTCCTGTGCAGCCCCAGGCTTCAACTTCAATATGTAGCTTAATTTTTGCTCTTCTTGTTGTTGTTGTTGTTGCTGCTTCCACTGCCACTGCTGCCGTATTGTGTGCCGTTCGCGCAAATTGCGAGTGATTTTACGGTTAATTGATTTTAAAGCGATTTCGCTTAAATGTTATTTCTGCCATTATTGCTGCTCCTCTCCTGTTAATGCCCAAGTGCCAGTCGAGTGTCAAAGCCTGGCAGGCTTGCCTTGTTGCATGGCTATTTCCCTGTAGATATAAGTACACCCATACGAGTATACATATGCACATATGTGCCTATATATCCGTCGCGTATACATATATTGGCTTCGCTTTTTATAGCTGGACCCGGCATAATGTTATGAGAAGGCCATTTCTGGTTGAAGTCAGTTTGCTGCTGCCAAGCTAATTACAGATTGTTGGATCTGTTATGAAGGGCTTCAATAAGTTGTTGGCTTTACAAGAAATTCGTTCTTTTTTATAATGGAGCCAGAAGAAAAGTCCTATAAGCATAGATACAACATTAGGGATGGGTCCAGGAGTGTTTGAAAGCAAAGCTGTTAACAAAGACCTCATAATTCCTATATGAAGCGACAATTATTAAATATAATTTCTTTGCCCTTTTCCTTTGCGCATTTCCTTTTATCTGAAATTCAAAAAAAGGTCGAAACAGCTCCAATACTTTCACGTATATTTATACAATTCCTGATATCGGCTCTATCTCTAAGGTGTCACATTTAAGGTATTGAACATGTTTCTCCAGAGTTTCCAGATAGGCGTACGAAATCTGAGTTTCTCTATAGTTATAGATAGCCATTGATAGTTGTCGACAGTACTTACTATGTGGAATTTGAAACGTCGTTGCTTAAAAATACACATATAGCTTTCACTAAATTTAAAAAGATTAGTAAAACAAGAAAAGTAAGATTTAATTTGCTGATGTGCCCTTCAAGGAATGTTCATGAAACTTTATGGTCTACTTTTATTTTAGATTAGACAGCCTTTCAGATTAAGTTATTAGATTTGAAAGTTATCTCAATTTGTATCAGTTTCGAGCGCGGAAGCTTCCTATATGGAACTGCCAGCTGCAGACTAGTTATTGCGTTATCCAAGAGCTACGCATGTAGCAGCTGCACCAAATATGCTGAAGTTCCTGTGGCAGCTCTTTAGTGGTAGACCCGTCCTCCGCCCACCCATCAACATTTGGTCGTAACCGAAATTGTTTCATATCGACGAGAAAGTAACACAAGACCAATTACAAGAACTTTCATTCCAGCCTCCACCCATTGTCCACAAACCGAATCCAACCATGTCGAAATTGCACTCATGTGTTCATTAAAACAATAAAAAGCACACACACACAAACACACACACACACATACACATACATATATAGTGTGTCTATGTACTATATAGGAAGATACATACACGAGAGCAGGGCCGGAGCAGGCGGAGTAAGCGAAAAATGAGCCGAAGCCTAATTATGATTTTTCCAACTGACAATGGTCAAGTCAAAGGGGCTGACTGTAGTTTCAGGGACGGGAATGGGGATGGGTTTCGGGTTGGGGTTGGGGTTGGGGTTGAGGTTGAGGTGGGGGTTGAGCTGCTTACCATCCTACTATTTACCATTTGCCGTTTACCGTTCGTCAGCATCGTCAGAGTCGCCGAGGTCGTCTCATCATG
Organism: Scaptodrosophila lebanonensis; assembly: GCF_003285725.1. Lineage (NCBI taxonomy): Eukaryota > Metazoa > Arthropoda > Insecta > Diptera > Drosophilidae > Scaptodrosophila > Scaptodrosophila lebanonensis. Next base: position 737,272 of record NW_022060589.1, on the reverse strand, counting down.
GTCATCGCCATCGTCTATCTGTGCGTAACGCTACGTAATTACACAACATTTTTACGTATTTCTCTTTGGTTTGGCCTGGTGTGGTTATGGGTGCGGGTGCGGGTGCGGGGGCCTTCTGTTTGACGACGGACGAGCTATTTGCTCATTGGTTTTACGAGCGTGTTGCACTTTTGTGGCCATCGCCGATGTAACAACAACCCTCCAGCACCTGTGCTTCACTCCTATGGGTAGGACAGCATTATTAGCAGCTTGCGTGCCAGCATTTATGAAAACGCGCACAACCCCAGGGCGCAGGACAAAGGACACGGGACGCAGAGTTGCCATCGTCGTGTGTTTGTGTCCGTCTCTCGTTTAACATTTATGTGACGACGCAAAATGATACGAAAACGTTTCGTCATAAACTTCAATAATCGTAAATATAGATTTCTCTATCTACCACAAATTCTAGCTCCAGCTCCACCTCCACCTCACCCTCCCATCCAGACGGTAGTATTGCGGAAGCTTTTTGCCCATCCGTGCGTTCGTCCACGTTGAAATTAATAGTTTTAGGCTTTTGGCAACTGTCTTCTTACTGCCTCCATGCCTGCCTGCCTGTCTGCTTCTCGCCTTGGACCTCCTCTGACATGCGTTTGAGCATCGCATTTCATTTTCATGTTGTGTGGTCAGTTATATTGCTTGCCTCCCCCATTCCGCCACCTCGCCCCCCGCCCGCCACATTTAATGCACATTTATGTGCTGCCGTCCAATGTTGGCAACGTTTTTATCGTTTCGTCAATGTCATAAATTCTGATCTGGTAGCTGAAATTGAACTTAATGCTTCGTTCATTGCAAGTTGCAGGCGACGACGAGGCCAGAAAGGAGCACCAAACTATGAGACTTCATGGGTAATGGGTCTATGGCAATCGTCTTTGGAAAATTGTCACTTCCTGCCACCCAGCTCATTGAGCCATAATACAAACAAAGTACAGTTGTGCATGCCAACCCATTCCCAGTCCAAATCGAAACGAATATTCTATGAATATTGAAATTTTATTCGATTGAAAACACATGGCGTTTATGGATCCTCAGCAGTACACAAGTAATATAAATATAGCAAAAAAGAGTTGCACTAGACACTGTCTTTTCTAAATCAGACCTTCAATCTCACAATTATGTCGTTGACATGGTCTCAGGAAACATAAATTATGATTGCCTGAAATTGATCATTGTTGTATCCTTTTTAAAGAGGGGTGTCTAATATTCATTTCTCCGCTTTTTTCCAAGACAATGCTGAGGTCTATTGCTCTTCGATACTATGCTGGATTTTCTACTGACACTGCTATCTATGCCGATCTCGTACTCGGGAACTCGCACGGGCATCGGAATGATGTTTGTTCTCGTCAGTGTATATGGGCTGAGTGAACGATTTCTTCTGCGAACGGATGGAACACTGCTTCCGTCCTGTAAAAAACGTTGCTTTTCTTACAAATACGCTTTGACCCTGTTTCGAGACTGTGTTTGCCTTAGAGACACTACCCTACAGTTTGCAGAAGAAACTCTTATAAGAAGACAGACAGATGATGTCTCTCTTGCAAAGACAGCCTCACTAAAGATATATTCTTACTCGCACTACTTTTTCGCAAGCACTACCGCTTTGATGTTCTGGTTGACATTTCAGTTTCCGTTTTTTTATTTCCTCCGCCTGTGGTTGATGTGGCTCTTCCGGGTCCTGCCGTTTCGACTCTTCCAGCTTTTGCCGCTGAGGCTCTCTAAGCTTGTGCTGTGGTGCCTCTTCCACTATCTGCTGTTGTTCTTCCAGCTCCTGCCGTGAAGTCTCCTCGGAGTTCTGCCTCACCTTCTTCTCCAGTTTTTGTTCCTGTGAACATTCCAGCATTTGCTGCTCTTCCGCATGGACATTTTTGTTTTCCCCATCTGGCTCTATGCGATGGCGTTTTGATACGCTGGCAGGATAAAAAGTCAAATTTATGCTGTGCTATGTCCGAAAAACTTACTTGATCCGCACTGGCGCGATTTCTGGCTGCAGCAACGCATTCCTACACTGATCCAGCACAAGGACATAGCGCAGGATGCGCTCGCCGTTGTGCACCTGCAGTTGCTGCATCATGTCGAGGTTGGCCGCCTGACGCATCGCTTGTCTGGCCAGCAGGCGTGCCTAGAGGAGGGAGAGGAGTGGGGATTGTATTTTGTCCACGGTGGAGTGCACGTGCGGCCTCTGATGTCGTCTGATGTCTAATGTGTGATTGTGACTTAAGAGCTAAAGCAACCCCGAGTGGCCAACAACTATTGGCAATAATTACAGATGCCTAAGAACTCGCTGGCTTATATTTTGGGGAAGGGGCGAACGGTTGGCGCTGGCATAATTATGTAAAAGTGCGGCTGGCATTGGCCGGCCTGGTATATATCATCGATAATCTGTAGCCGATAAATTATTATGCGCTTTGTTTTGCCATTTCTGGTTGTCGCTTTCGCTCTGTCTGTTGTAATTTAATGGGCAGCCCTCGGCTTATTATTTATGTGGCAATTAGTAGTGCACGCTTTTAGGTCCTCGCCACATTTTTAATGACCGTTTGAAGCGCATTTCGTTGTTGGCACTTTATTTTTATTTATTTATGCTTTGCGATTGTGTGTGGGAGCTGGGTCTGGGTCTGGTTCTAGAGCTGCCCAATGCTTATCAAGATGTTTCATTGAAGTCCGTCCGACTGTTCTAATTGATAGGGCGGGCACGCCCCCCGCCATAGCCGACATAGCCGCCCATCACCGTTCAACCTTCCAGCGTTCAGTGTTCAACGTTTCAGCGTTCGATATTCGCGTGTCCATAATTTGTTGCTGCTGTGGCCAAAACCCACAAACACATTGTGTGCTAAATTACTAAATCAACGTCACACACACACACACACACACACACACACACATGCACAAAAATCCAGACTCACACACACGCAAATACACTGCGATTTGCAGAAGTTGCGGGCCTAACTTGTTGGCGTGTCGATCGCTCATAATTTGTTTTTATTTTCATTTTGTTGCTGCTGTTGTTGTTTTTTTTTCCATTGCTGCCACCGCAACCGCAGCAACATGCAAGCAAACAAAATCGAAAATTCAGCACGAACATTATCGATAAAATTGCCATTAAAGTAGTTGTGTGCAGGCCACGCCCCCCCCCCCGTCAGCTCCACAGCTCAGTAGCCCTCCAGGCCCTGCAGACCACCTCCCCGGCCCCCGCCCCCAAGCCACAACCATAGAGGGGGCCTTATCAATAGTTTGCATCGCATCGCGACCGCATGAGTCAGTGCAAATGCTCGAATATACGAATACAAATGTCCCGTGCGACGGTACGGAACGGAAGTCGATTTGGATGATGAATGAAGCGCGATTAAACGGGTCCGATAGCGACGCTGGTAACTCCAAAACATGCGCGACAAGGGTTAAGCTTACCTCGCGTCGTCGCGGACTGAGGACAATGTTCCTATACCATTGGAACAGGCGATAGGCCACATAGAACAGCAGGACAGTGACCACGAATAGTCTGTGATGATTCGAGGGCACCACATTCGGAACAGAGCATATGGGCATGAGCATCATGCACACCATTGAGATCAGTCCCTGACCACTCTCTCCCTCGGACGGCTGTTCGACGGCGGTGGCATCCATTAGCATCCAAGAACTCATGTCGGCGATTGGAGTTAGCGCTGCATGTATTAACTATCGGGGGTTTTCTTTTTTTGGATCGAAAAAGTGCTAAACATATAATTTTGAAATCGAAATTATGATGACTGACTTTTCAAAAATGTAAATACGGTCTAACCTGAAGTTCAAAAGTGTTTTTTTTTTCCTGCAAATATTTCACTTCTAAGGTTTCTTACTTTATTGCAGCACCATTCATTTTAATTAGCTGCATATTAGTCATTAATAGTTTTCTAATATGCACAGTAAGTGGTGGAGAGGCTAACAGTTTTTGGATAAGTTCTTAATCGTCTGCAGATAGTTCCTTTGGATTGAGGTTGATTCACAAGCTCCACTTCGTTTAGCGGATTGCATTTTAGTTTAAGCTGTGAGTTCATGATTGTTAGTTCTTAGCCAAGAAATTGTCTTTGTTTTCTTCTGCATTCTTCATTTTGGCTTCGGTGGTGTGGAGCATGGGGCATGGTCTGTAACCCCTTTTGTGACCGCTCACCCCCTAGGCATGATTTTGTCGAATGCCAAATAACTATTAAAGTTGTTTACGGGCGCAACGCAAGGCGCATACATAAGTGATTTTTGGCAGCTATTGAACTGAACGCCTGAGAGTATGCGGTAATATGTCATACACATACTTATTTCTATATATATGTGTGTGTGTGTGTGTGGATAAATGTACATACAATAATAAAAAATCATAAAAATGAGTCAAGCCGTTGCGAGCGGAAAAATTCAATCATGCAAAGTGGCGTCGAGTCGAGTCGAGTGGAGTCGAGACGAGGCGAGCCGCGAGTCTCGAGTCTCGAACCGAGCCATGACGAAATATTTGGCACACACGCACACAACAATTGATGGCAATGAAGTCATTTGCATGCATGACAATTTCCATTGCATAGTTTTAGGCGCACGCGCTAATATTGAAATTGACAAAATGCGTAAAATGAAATAAGAGCAGCTCCTCCTCCACCTCCTCCTCCTGCTCCTGCTCTCGCCCACTCTATTTTCATTCACACAACTCTCGACCGCAGCCTCAGCAATCGAACTACCCTTTGGCAACAGAAGAAAGATAAGAATGGCAGCAAAAAAAAAAAAAAACGAGGCAAAAACAAAGAAAGGGAAATTTATGGGTTGGCATAAAAAACTATAAACGACTATAAAAGGCAATAAAAACGAATTGAAGACAGCGGCACAAGGACGGAAAACACAAGCGGATATATGAAAATATGTTATCTATATATGAAGAGCTGCTGTTCCTTGCCTTCTTTATTTTCTTGTTTTGTTTTTCGTTTTGTTTTGTTTTGTTTTCTCGTAACACACTTGACGGCGTTTTAAGGGCGACTTCCGTTCGGATATGAAGGATTTGCAAGTTATTAGAGCTGCAGATGGAGAGCAGATAAATAAAATAAAAAATAAATATAGAAACTCGTTTATATGGAAAAGTGTATTAAAGACGAGCCTCCTATTTTCTTAAGATGTTTTTCAGAGCTAAAAGAGCGGGCCAAACATAAATACACAAATGGCAAAGCAGCGATTTCGTGAAATAAAACACAAACTGTTCAGAACTAGGCACCTAAGGCAATGAGGGAGCGGAAGAGTAGAGACTGCTAAATACTCTGAAATCTGAGATGCAGGCTAACTCAACATGAATATTTTATGAATATGGAGAACTCTCACTTCTGTAATGGATTGAACACCAAGGATGATGTAAGGTACATAATTCATTTGAGACTGGGATGAATACAAGATCGTCAACAGTTCTGCACTACTATTACTACTTTTCAACGCTCCTTCTTCCATTTGTATATCAAGAGGATATGGATTAAAATTGGGCGCATGCAGCCATCATTTGTGTGGAGCTGCCCTTTACACGTATTTCTCGAGTTCGGGCGACGTCAGCGTTGGTATGACATTTGATGAATTACACGCACTGCGTCCAAAAGTAGCGCCAACAGCAACGACTGCCGTCAACTATCTAATTAGACTGGGGACACATTTTTATTGCACACACACTCACATACATATATCGTTATATATACATACTTATATGTATGTACATTAGATTATTCTGAGGTGCGCCCGCAGCGAGGTTTTCACACCAAACGAATGCGAGCATTTTCTCTTTTTTCGCCTTTGTTGTTGCTTTTCTTTCTAATTAATTAATTAGGTTGATGACAAAACAAACGCGTTTGCTGGCCAACTTGACGAGCGTTGGCAAAACAATAGGAGCAAAGAGATGGGGGGAGATGGGATTGGGATGGGAACTTAATAGAAAATTAAAAAGAAATGACAATGAATGTGGAAAAAATCAATACATAGTCGCCCATTCCAAAGACGGGGGGCCGTTTATCATTTGCGGCTCATAACTTTGTGCAATATGCAGAAGACAACAACAACAGCAACAACCCAACGAAAAGAGTGCCAATAACAATAACAACAACAACAACAGCATGGAACAACCCCCAGGAAGAACGGCATGTGAAAATGCAAAGCTGTCAATGAGTTATGTTTGGCGCTATCATAAAATTTGACAGTTGGCAAGGAAAGCAGAGGGAAGCCAGGGGAGGGGGGGCAGGCACGAAGCTTTCCTGTCCCCAGCCATATGCAAATCCGGCTGCCGCCTTCGGAAAGTTCACAAAGACATTATATACTCGTATATGAGAGTGTGTGTGTGTATGGATGGAGAGACAGCGAGTGGCGAGGGTGGGAGCGGAAACGGAAGCGCACTTTTAAGACATCGGCGATGGCACACACACATACTCGTACATGTATGTACGTAGGAATGGGTGGCAAAAGAATGTGTGTGTGTGTGTGTGTGTGTGTGTGTGTGTGTGTGTGTGTGTGTGTGTAAGTGCGTGAATATGTTCGTGAATTGTCTATTAAGCCAAAGAGTTGGCTGGCCGGGTGGTTAAAACAAATCAATGACATCATGCGGCGCAGCTGCCACAAAATGCAGCGGAATGGGAAAAAGGAGAATCAAGTTTGGTGAATAAAGAGCCAACATTTTAGAATATTTATAGGCAATAAAGACTGTTTAGCTTAAAGCGTTTACATTCTGCTCTCTGTAGCACTGTTTAAGGCGGCTTATAAAATTATTTACTGAAGAGTTAAAAGTACTTTCTTTTGATTGATGTTTGATTTATTTTTCATTAATATGCCATGTTCTTTTTTAATATCCGATAACCGGTTAACCGGTTGTATCATTGAAGATTCTTCTAACAGTAAACAAATGGCTCAACTACATTTTCTATTTAAAAATGGCATTTTAGCCATCAGAACTGTAAATATTCCCCTTGCCATTTTCAATAAGTAGACCCAGGACATGCAAAACTGTTATTATTTAAAATATAATTATAATTCAGCGACCTAGGCGTTTGATTACCAGATAACCCCTCACAATTCTCAACATCTCTACCCCTTTTCTGACTATCGCAATCGCCATTTGAGCGAATTTGAAAACTTTTAGCCCAAATGTCAGACAAAACTCGCGCGCGTGTAAATGGCCAAAAATGAAGCAATAAACTTTGTTGATATGATTATTATTGCCTCTGCAGTAGTGGCAGCTGGGATAATAACATTTGGTAGAGGAGCACAACACTTTCAAATGCCAGCACTTGGGTTGTCGGCCACGTAGGAAACACGTGCGTTGTTTGGCCAATTGCAATGTTTCGATGATGCGAAAACTTTTTCAATAATACTCTAAAATAAGTGCGAAAATTGTGTTTGCACACACACACAGAGAGAAAAAGAGAGAGAGAGAGGGAGGAAGAGACATAGACACGACGTGCATAACATTTTATTGTGGAGCGATTAAAATGCAGACCTGCAACAATGTCTGTCCATTTGAAAATGTGTGACGTCTCCGGATAATTGCATATGTCTAGTGTTTGTTTGGGCTTCGGTTGTTACTGGGTGTGCTGCAACAAGTTGATGGCTGTCAGCATTCATTTGGCCAGCTGTTTGATTTTTGTGATCGAGTCTCTCCCCTCCCCCCTCTCTTGAGTAAACGCAAACAACTGGCCATTTCACAGCCCAGCTAAGACGCTTTAACGCCCAAATTAGCCCGGAAATGTAAAGTGAAGAAGCAACCACCAGCAAAGCGATGAATATTTGTATGCCGAGCCCCCCAGCCAGCCAACCCTCGCCGAACCACAGAACTACCTATGAAAATTTTAACTAATTTTTATCCATTTTTTTCTCTTCTTTTGACAGGCACACAAAATACCAAACACAGAGAAATGAAAAAAATTACCGAAAAAATATTCATTTCGTTTTTCTGATAATTTTGCACGCTGCTCTTTGTGGTTGTTGTTGCTGTTAATTTATGAAAAACGCTTAAGGCTGGCCAAAGGGCACTGGGATGGGGGGGCGGGGTCTCGAACTTAGGTTGGGCCATCGCACAAGGTGAGGCAAAGTGTCGTTGTGGCGGTTCCTGTGCCGGTGCCGGTGACGGTGCCGTTGCCGTTGGTGGTGGTGGTTTTTATGAAGCCGCTTTAAAACTTCAAACGAGATAAATACAATTTCCATTAGGCCCACAAGAAGAAGAAGAAGCGGAAGCAGAGACCACCAACCACCCACCACTCACCCCAACACATTTATACTTTTTCCATGTTTTGCCCAGTTTTCAACTTCTTTTTTTTTTGTTTTCGGTTTTTTGTTTTTTTGGTATTGATTTTAGGGCTTTTTCACAGTTTTTTCGAGCATCTCTCGCACCCGCATCACCGACCGCCCCCACCCCCTCCACACTCTCATCCCCACCCCAGCACTCAGTCGCATCTTCTGCGTCTGTTTTACGTTAATTTTTTAATTGTAAATATTGCCTAGGGTCGCATTTTTCATCTGTTGTTTGCTGCCTGAGCCCCCTAACGTTCATAATTTCTTGCCCTCCTTTCACTCGCTCTGTTGGTCTTTTCTTGTCCATCTATCTGTCTTTCTCACACATAACCGCACAGACACACACACACACACACTCACTTTGTTTACATAATTTGTACGTTACAACGCGCTCAGGAAATATTTTTGGGCTACTTTTTTAATAGATTTTTTTTTTGCTTTCCCTTGGATTCCCCTTTTCATGACACAAATGTGCACAGTTGTTGAGTGTGTGCGTGTGGTGGAGTGGAGAGGTGAGGAGGGAAGAGGGGGTAGGGTGTCTCACCGTTGCGTGTTCAATTAAATTTTCACTTAGTATAGCAGTTAAGCCGCAGGCCAAGGGCTGAGTAGCGACTGATGAGCTGGATCTAAAGCGATTGACAAGCTCTACTCCACTTCTTAGCTATTGTCATACCAATGGTTATGTTCGAAGGGGCAATGGGTACTTAAGGGTACAAATGATGGAACTAGTACAACGTTTAGGCCAAAGATATGCTGTTCGGTTACTAAGCTGTATTCAGCAAATTCGAATCACGGTCGGGGTCACCAAATGTTATTGCAGTTCAGCGCAGAGTGTAGAAAGAATAGAACAAAGTGGGCGCGTGAACTGGATTAGATATGAAATGGGTCTATAACAGATACACAACGAACAGGTGGAAGCTAAAAAGTTACAAATTGTATAAACGTGTGCGACTTAATTTCGAAACAATTCGCATATCATTAACTTCAGCCATAAACGGACGGAACCGACGATTCATAATTGAAGGCAAATATCATAAGGCAGTGGCGAGCTTCGATAACAATATTTTTTATACCAGCCGCATTAGGTTGAGAAATATTCTGTACTGTGCCCGATTTTTCTCGATTATTTTTATGATGATTGCCATTTTTATTGCCACGTCGCTAATTGCAAACTATTGGCTCACACACACACACACAGATACGCAGACAACCGCAGGCATACTTATTCACAGTTACAGGCCACATTATTATATAATAAAGTAGGGTTACGACCCCGCGCCTATTGCACACGTTCCCAGTTTATTGTGTGGTCCAGGGTATTAGAAATTATGACAGGCCAGGCAATTTCCACCGTCCGCCCCCCAACAAACGATTGCAAACAAATAAAGCGGACGCACAACCTGCCCCATCGTTTCGGGGGAGCAATAGGCCGGTTGGCACCAACATGTTGTAAATCCTGAAATTTATAGATTTCCACTACTGCGACACCCGCAAACATACACGCACACACACATACACACATACGAATAGTAAAAGACAGCAACAAACACAAGAAATTGCGATTGCGAAAGCGAAGGCAGCCGCGTAGTTTCCTACACATAAACAATAATAAAATAAAGGAGAAAAAGAAAAGTCGCCAGCGTGTGCATGTGTGGGTCTGTACGAGTATGATAGTGTGTGGGTGTTCATGTATGTGTGTGAGTGAAATAGTAAAAGTAGACACCAATTGTAGGACAGACTTGCTGCGCTACAATCGTTGATTCTCTGTCTTGTGAGGAGCGGAATGTGAACCTTTTTCTGCCGATTCGGTTGTTTCGAGTTCTCCACGCACCTGTCCCTCATCTTTATTTATTTGTAAAGTGCTGATACTATTTATTTGATTTTAACAAATTTAAAAATAATTTGGTGCTCTCTTTGTGCAAATGAATAATATAAAGCTAGTGTTGTTTTATCAGTCTCTGCGTCCCCATTTCTATCTTCAATCGCAGTAGCTCTTGATTTTAAATTAAGATTTTTCTTAATTTTTAAGGCTCATTTTTCAGTGTTTCGAAAGCAGTAAGAGTGAAAACAACAAACGAATATTCAATTTAATTTTCAAAGAAAAGCTGTGATAAAGCTGTGAGTATCGTGTGAAGAGGAAGATCTGATATCCACTGCTCTCGACAACAATACGCCAACAATACGTGCCAACTCTATTGATATTGGATTGGCTCCCTTGTATTTTTTCTGAATTCATATTCCGATTTGGAAAGAAGCTGTGAAATCCGCTCCCGAAATCATTTGTGGAGCAGGTAAGCAAGTTTAAATATCCTTGGCTATTCCCTGTATCCGAGGGCATACTAGGTTCTGGGCTATATGCATTGACCCCGTTAACTATAAAGTATATGTATATTCTTAATCAGCATGAAATGCGGGGTATTTCGATTCAAACATTTTTTCTTTTGGTTTTGAATAATGCTTTTATATGGGTTTCCTTTTTCCAAGCTGGCTGGGTTTTCAAAATTTCATTTATGATTTCAAACGCTATAGCCAGTGGATTAGTTAAATAAAAATCTTACGTACCGTATTCAAAAGCAGTCAAAGTGAAGAGAACCACAAAATATTTGTGTTATAAAAAAACGAAATTTTTCTAGCAGGTAAAGAACCCCGAAAGCTGTAAGTAATCCACCCACCTCTAATACACACTATGTATCTATCTTGCCTCTTACAACTCTAATTGCGAAATAATATGAAGACATTGCGATCAGTGGGTTCTTCTTTTAAGTCAATTGGGAATGTTCCACAATATTCCATTCATCATTTGCAAATTACTTGTGAAGCTTTAGCTACATATTTTAGTTACATTATAGTTGATCGAAAGTAGTTAGGAATATCTCAATCCCAAGAAATGTTCAAGCAGAGTACCTGCGCAGAAAAAGCAATTCAAGGCAAACAACAAAAGTTCTTAAAGGTGTGTGAGTATTGTGGAATAGTAGAGCATAGGACAGTCCACCATTTGCAGAGCACATATCGTGAATGTCCGCTCTGTCCGACGCACACAACACATTTGAAGGTCAGAGCATAAAGGGAAAGGCGCGCGTCTTGTGCCCTACTTGATGACATGGGCGGGGGGCGTTGTCCTGGCCGTGGTCCTGGTCGTCTTCTTTGTCGTTGTCGCTTTTTGGCTAATGAAAAAGAAATAAAAGTGTCGAGTGCATTATTGCCCGTTGCCCACACACACACACACACACACACACACACACACACACACATCATTTTCCCCGGTAATTGTTGAAACATTTTTACTACACATACGACGAGTATGCGAAGGAGATGGCTGGCAACCAACCGACTCGACTGCGTTCAGTTACGTGCTCGGCTGTTTAACCGTTTGGACTGCTTCCCAGCTCATCGCTCCCCTCCGCTCCACCCCCACCCCCTCTGCCCCGTCACGCCCCGTCCGTCAGGCTATTCTTCGCCAGCTATTATTTTGCACTTACTATAACATGGACATAAATATATTTTTGCCTTGCATTGCCCTCCGTCTATTTTATTGATACTAACACACACACACACACAAACACACAGACACATACAATGTTCATCCCATTAAAGGCCAAGAGTTCGGCCGATGCCTCGACTGTGTATGTGTGTGTGTGTGTGTGTGTATGAGTTTGGTTTTATTGTCGCCATCGAGCGAATCTCTGTCAGAAAGCAATAATCATCAATTCTGATTTTTGGGCAAGCCGTCGACACTGATGGCTCCTCAACTTTTGCTGCGCTTCGATTTTATTTCAAATTGATTATTATTTATGCCATTTGACATTTGGAGAACATTTTCTTGGAATTTTTCCAAAACTAGTAGGCTTTGCTTTTCGATTCACACAGTTCCGTGTGAGGTAAAATAAATTTTCTCATTCACAAATCGCCAGCCTTAGAGCAAGCACATATTTTCTGTAATAAAAAAAAGTATTTCTTAATAGCAAGTCGAAAAATATTTTTTCAACAACTTAAAAAATCGAATCACATCTCTCTCTCCCATAAGGAAACTATCTTCTGACGTCCTACATAATTTGCCACTACCGAGCTTTTGCAGAGGAGATCGCAGGAGCAGATCGCAGGAGCCGCAGAAAAGCCAACGGAATTATTCTAAGCAACGTACGTGCAAAAAGTAAGTGGATAACATACATCTATAAACATATGCATAAAGAATGTAAGAGGACACTGAAGGGAGTATGGGTATATTACTTTTGGTGCGTAAGTTTGTGATGCCCAAAGAGAAGAATGGCAAGACGAATCCAAATCCTGATGTCGGCGCGTCCGTCCGTATAGCTCAGAAGAACTTTAGCATGAGTTGCTTCGTCTTTCTTTTACATTCACTTACAAGTTGACCACGGATGACCAAATGCAGAAAAGGTAACAGGTGAAGACTCAAGGCTTGGCCTAACTCTTTGCCTATTACCACGGAAGAATAGGGTATTTGTTGTAAGGCACAGTGAAGGGCATATAGCTTCGTCGCAGACGAACGTAAATCCTTGACTCGTGTACCTTTCAATCAACTTATGACGATTCTCACTGTTTTTCAGAAAGTTGTCGATAGACTTGACATTTGATGATATATAGTATCAATCAGTATACTTCAATACGGACGAGCTTTGAAGAAAAATCAATTCTTCAACAGTAAAGGATCTTAAAAGTGAATTAGAATCGCTTTTCCATCTTTTTCACTGGATACTTAAGAGCATACGTTTTGATACTAACAAGGCTATCAAGAGCAGCCTGTGAGAGAAGCTATCAAGAGAGCAACTGTGAACCATAGTCAAAAAATGGACACGGTGAAAGAATCCATTGCTGTTCCGGGAGTGCATATGGAGGATATAGTGGATAAGCTGCGATACACCCACGCGCCGGAGGGTCAATTCAGTAAGTGCAACAATAACTAATAACTCTCGCTAAGTGAATCCAATCCAACTAAACTGATCAACTGCAACTGGTATGTGCGTCTGTCTCTCTGTCGGCAACGGCTACTCGCTTAATCACGGTTTGCCAAGGAAACCGGTTCGGTGTATCGCCACCTACTCGTGCACACTATGCGAGTATATGGCCCAGAAGCTTGACCAGCCTTTATCCAAAGGGTTAAATTACTTAATTTGAGCTTCACGTAGGCGCGAGTGCTTCTCCCAGCTGTCTGTCGGTCTGGCTGCCCCTCGTGTGGTGGCTGACTAGTCGATCGGTGGAGTTCTCGTACGAGCCTTGCGATTAATCAGCAATTATTAATGTTGCACTCTGCTTATTTACGAGTTTTAAATGAGCCCCATTGAGAGCGCAGCGCTCTATAGTCAGACATGCATTGGCTATGTTGTTGCCACTGCGTGGGTCTCAGTGCCACATGCCTGCAAATATAGAACTGTTCATACCTCATCTGCATTACTCTCCTCAGCAACTCCTGTAGAATGGTTTCCAAGCTAGAACGATTTTTCTAATATAATTCAACTTTAGTTTCTAATTGAGATGCGAGGCAATATGATGCTTGATAGTTGTGGTAGGGTAGGGTAATGATTGGGCCTTCAAAGTTGGCCGCACTATTAGAGCTATCCCTGTTGTTATCGAAAAATTAATTCCGTTTCCATTTGCTTACCCGAATCCAACGTCTGACAAACAGGGCTTGAACTTCCTTCCCACCAGCGGCAACCTCGACAACTTGTCCGTCCATCACTGCGTTCGTTCGCCGGCATTTTCCCAACTCTTCAGCAATTGGCAACCCATTTCATTTCATTACAATTTATTTCGGGGCCGCCCACATTTTGTCACACTTAATTAAAGAAAATTTTAAGCACTTTAGATGTCAATTTGTGCTTACTTTTCGCCAATATGATGACAGTTGCCAGTTAGCGGCGCATTCGCGTCATACTTCAACGAAAGTCCAGCAGTCACAGAAACCAAAATACAGGCAACAAAAAAAAAAAAAAAAGAAGAAAAAAGAGAAAAGAAACGGTTTAATTAAGTTGAAACCCTTTCGTGCGTGCGGCCAGGACCGGGCCAACGTGAAAGTGGCTCAAGTGGCCAGCAGCCGGCGTTGCCGAAGTCACTTGGGCTGGCTGCGGGCAATGGAGTGGGCAGGACAGGGCTGGTCCTTAATTTCCAAGGTGTTTGCTCCCAAGCTGTTTCCGTTCTAATATAAAAAATCAGCGTAATTAAAAATCAAATGATTTTTTCTTCTCTTATTTCGGTGTCCCCGCCAAACCAGCCCAACAATTCAACAATCCACCAACCCACCAACCAAACCACCCACCCACCACACCCTTCCACCCGACGCTGATGCGGGGATACATTGAAAAAATATCTTCATTAATTTTGCGCTTTTGCAGATAGAGTGACGCGTTGAAACTGCGGCTAAGTGCTCGTATTTACAATTGAAAGAATGTGCAGCACAATTTTTAACTCATTAATCGGTGTGGGTGCCGCAACCCTTTTCTTTTTGCTGCTTTTCTTCTCTCTCTCGTCATTGCTGCCATCCATCCCCTCGGGCAGCGAAAAATCGTTCTGAAAATGTCCTGTAAACAGCGTCAAGTGATTTATTTGTTTAATCCTTTTCATTATTACTGCAGGATTTGTTCTTCTCATCTCATCGTCTTCTTACCCGCAGCCCCTTGCGCTGATCAAAAGTTGCTGATTAAAAGAAGCAAACTGAAAAAAGGCTACTGTTTCAATATTTCTCTTCTCATAGCAAGGGTGGGGGCGGGGTGGCATACTTGACTTTTTTGAAATTCGACTGCCAACTCTTCCTTTCACTTGGCCCGATACACTGCACACTCATTCCACACTCATTCCACACTCATTCCACATACCAAAGGCGCGCGCCAAACGATGGCAGAGGGAGCCAGCGATACAATTGATTGTTCATCGACTATATTATGGACTGGACTGAACTGAACTGGTATGTCTGTCTGTCTGTCTGTCTGCTTGTCTGTGGTGTGGACTGGACTGGCCTGGTCTGGTCTGTACCACTTCATTCCCATAGCCATCAATATGCGCTTGATTGCTCAACTGTGGCTGATCCTGGCAGCTGTGTCCACGCGAGCGGAGACTGGCAACTTGTTTAGCTGATTTTAATCCGCATTCGATACGGTAACAATTTTTACTTCATCACCATCACCATCATCACCCCAAAACTGCGGTACCAATCAAAAGAGAAGCGACAACGACAACGACTAAGACGACGACGAGCTTTTGACACTCGCATAACTTCCGATTTAATCCCTGAGCGTGTACGACGAGTATCTGATCGCCACTGCCTGCCGCCTGCTGCCTACCTTCCCAGCTTTTCACCTCCTAAGCTTCCCTCCGTCCCCGCCTGCCTGAGTTATGAGCTTCTGTGCGTTGTCGTATTTTGTAAGCTTTTGTATGGCCAGCTACCAACTGCAACAGCCCTCGCCAAAGAACCCTTCGATCCTCAGGCGGTCGTCTTCGTTAGTTCGTCTCCTTCGTTCGTATCTGGCGTCGTTGAAGCGATAAAATATCAATTTAGTCGCGCCGTTCGCACTACTGATTTAAATCCGATCATTGCGCGACGATTTGATGCGAACTGAAACATGCACATGGAATTTGCAATTATCGAACATCAAAGGCAACTGCAACTAATGTCTGTTTGCCTGCCCTGCCCTGCCCTGCCTGCCTCACTACTTGGCTGCCTTGGTTGTTGGTTGGCTCACTGGTTGGCTAACAACTAACTACAACAACATTGCTAGCTTGCTGGCTGGCTGGCTGGCTGCCCTGGTCTGCCTTAAGCAGCATTTGTTCTTGGTTGACATGGGAACCACTTCGTGCGAGTGTATTCCTCCTGACACTGATCGTGGCATAGAGAGAAATGCAATAAATACTCGTATTGCGAATTAAACTTTCTATCAAATCGAGTTGTGTGCCTGCAGGAGAGTGCATTTGAATTCGTGTAAAGTAACTTTTTCGGTAACCAATCAATTGTTGTCTGCCTCTTAATGGGTCTTCACTCATCACACATAGCTCTACAGAGGCGTCTGAGGCTCAGACGCACACAATGGCTGTAATAAAATGGGCTAAGACCTTAGAACCAACTCGTCTCCGTACACCACGGCCAAGTTGTCGGCAAGGCTTGGGGGTTTGGGGTTAAGCACTCTGCTCAAAAATCAAATAGCAAAGAACTACAAATTACATGCCAAAATGCACTTCAATACAAAGCACTTGGGTAAACACAGAGCGACAGATATACGGAAAGACGGACGGACCGACAGACATACAACTGGCGCACACATAAGGCACAAGGACTTGCTTGGCACACCTGTGGCCCCAGCTGCCGTCACCATCGCCCCGTTGCTGCACCAGGCAGGCACGCCAGTGCTACTACACTAGACCAGACCCGACCAGACCCGACCCGACCAGACCATCATCCATCCAAGCCAACCAAACAACCCACCCACCCGTCGCTGCCACATTGACGAAGTAAACCTTAAGGTATTTGCGATAATTGCACTTTGCTGTTGTTGGCTGTTTCTCTCTGGCAATAGCGAAAGTACGAGTGCGAATGGGGAAAGGTGGGTTCGGTGGCTAGCCCGAAAAGAGTTGCTTGCCTCCTCCTGTTGTCGTCTGTCTGTTGTCCTCTCCCGCTCATTCACCCCCCTTCTGCAACACGTTGCCAGCCTCGCTCGTTGCATTGTCGTCGCCGTCGTCGCCGTCGTTGTCTATGCATTGCGCAAGATAAACAAAAGACATAAGTGCGTGTGTGTAGTCTGCCTGCCACATGTCTTCAGCAGGCTTGGTCCTTACTACATACATACATACATACATACATACATGCTCGTACAAAAGTATATACCTTGTCATACCATACAAACAGTAGTCGTGCCTATGTGTATGTATGTTTGTATACTCTACGTATGTCCCTGCTACTTACTACTTAATTAATTCAAATCTTGCTAATTGCATTTTATTTGTTTTGTAGCGCAGATTTAATACCTCGAATTTTTCGACAGTGTTGCTCTTAAGTTTTTAATTGCCGCCACTATTCTCTGTCCCATACACATTTCTTTTCTCGATTAATGCAACCTTCCTATATTATCTGCCCCCCACCCCCCTCCCTCCCCTCCCCTCCTCCGCACAGGTGGTGTTTCCGGCCTATTCAATCGCATCAGCTTGCACTTTTATATGTTTTTGGAAAGCTTCAAATGGGTGAAGAGTCCACCGGATAACGATTCATTACTCATATTCGCCCTATTATCGTTTACGATGACAGTCGGAAGCGGCTTTCTTGCTTGGAACTTGTACATATTCAACACTCGACATCAGGTAAGCTGCAAAAACTTGAATGTGAACTGTTTTCATCATCCCTCCCTTTCTCTCTCTATCTCACTCTCACTCTCACACTCTTATGTACTGTTCAGTTGGATCCGATGCAAGACGTGACGTTTATTCAGGAACACAAGATGCGGTGCCGCAGACTAGTGCGGTCTATTCTATTTAGGTTGATCGCCATGCGCGAGAGAAGCCTACCAATCGAAAATGAAGGCATGGAAGCACCACTGGAGATTGAAGACCAGCCGCCGATAGTCTGTCCAAGCGATGTTGATCAAATGATACAAATAATTATGGATTTGGAGGCGGGAGAGAACGATTCCGTTGACAGTACAGACCAAACTGGGAGCAGCGAGTCGAGCGAACTACATAGTGATAATTCTGATCAGACAGATGAAGAGAGTCCGCGACTTTATGACAATCAGGAGGATGACAACACCGAAGCGCCAGAAGGAGCGGATTATGATGATGCCAGAAATGGAGCAGATCAAGAGAGGGAACCCCAGCGTATAGCGCGAGTACCACAGCATCGGAATAAGCGTCCAGGCACACCGCGTCACTTCTTAAACGCAACAATGCCTGGTCAATCAATTCGATCACCTAGGTTCGAGCCGCAGCTCGATACTATATATGAGGTAGAAAATGAACGAGATTACGAAGCGCCGATCAGACTACCTCCGTTTCGTACTCTGCCACAGCAACCTTTGGTACCACCACCACCGTCAGGGTCATTAATTCTGCATCCGGATCTGCTTCGATTGCCACCGGTACTTGAGCCCATGCAGCTGAGGGACCCTTCGCAAGCAGCACAGTCAGCGGATCTTGATACTATATCAGTGGGAGAGCAACCACAACCAGTGGCCTTACAAGAACGCGCACCAGCGCCTACAGACCAACAGGGGGAAATCGAGGTGCCCGTTATTACAAGCGTTCTGCCTTATAGTCAGGCGTATGTGAATCATGTGGAGTTGAGTTCGCCTGTTCATCTGCAGCACGTAAACAGACGGACCAGAGCCACCCAAACGCGTCCGGACCACAGCCTGCACCCGGCCAATTCTAGCGTACCCCAATTCAACCTGTTTGCCGACCCAACCGGCTTGGAAAATTCCGTGCCCGCTGATCGGGAAACTCTTGAGCAACTGGCCAATGAATCCAACTTGCCTCGCCCGTCTGATTCGCCGGGAAATCCGTACTTATTGTAACGACGGCCCGATCGTAACTAATTATCAGCCACATTATTACCCACAAGCTTTTTCTTTTATATTTGTATATGTATTTCATCGTTATATTTTCTATGTATTTATTTGAGGACAACTTCGTTAGTTTTTTGTTTCGTTCAAATACGAACTGCATCGTGATCATTTCATATACAAGAATAACCACATCTCAAGCATTATGCAACAGTACAATCGCAGAATACCACATTAAGGAAAGATCATCTAAATTCTGGTGAGTCTAGAAAATGAGCTTCATAAAATATATAACTCGACCGTTTAAGCACCCACATTAATGAAGGATCAACTAAATTTGCGTATGTATCGAAGATAAACACCATTTGGAACATATCAGGAGTTTTGTGAATATGACGCTAGAAAGCACAGAACAACAATAGCCTACAACTAACTTTAGTGGAAGGCGTTCAATATTTTGGAGGAGCATTTAAAAATGCCTGCAAAGCGACACGAAACTTCCCCCCTAAATTGCGGTATAATATTGTTTTGATCTTGAAACAAAATGTTTGGAAACACAAAATTATTTGCGGTGTACAAGCTGCGAGTCGGTAACGACTTCATCTTACGCACATATACACGCACACACGCACACATAACCCGTATTTGTTGTTTATTTTTCATATATGGAAAATTGTGGGGCCAAAAGGTAGTGTTTTTATTTTCTATAGAGCAACGAATTCAATTCTGGCGGAGGTTCAAACAGAGGCAATTCCATTCTGCCACTAAGATGGGACAAGTCAGGTGTTTTCTGGCGAATTCAAGGCGAACAGGCAGTTCATGTTCAATGGTCCACACGGACCATGGATCATGTTCTTTGTTCTTCTGGATTTCCCGCAGATATGATGTCACCAACTGGATATGGTCTTATTTTATAAACGTCAGTCGTCACAATACATCCAGCATTGCCCTTTGCCAAATGTTTTGTGCTTCACTATAAATCCATTAAAAGCAACATGAAATAAAATCGTACTTTATAAAAAAATGTAAAGAAATAATTGTTTATTTCATACAATAACTGGCGTATTTAAAAAAATTCTACTCTCTTTAACTCGTTTTAGTTGCATTCCAATATTTCTATTCCAGCGGATAGATGGGATACTCCGAGAGCTGGACTGCTCCTACTTCATGGCCATTTTCTGAAAATACACTGCTGCTCAATAGACTTGAAACTCAGTCGAACGCGGCGCCAGCTGCCGACTGTTTTTGGTCGTCTAATGGCGGTTGCAGGCACATCCATACACACATGGCGGCGTCCATTCCCTTCTCCGGGCCCCATTGCCAATCTTTTCTCTCTACTTGTATCTCTGCGTGTCTCTCGCCACGACTTTGCCTTTCATTAAACGCAAATTTATGCCTTTACTTAAATGTCAAATATTGCAAATGTCAAACGCCAAACTCTGAGCTCTAGCTCCACGTCTCCCGAGCCAGCCCCCCTCGCCAGACAATGTGTTGTAGTTGCTATTGATGTTCTTGTTGTTGTTATTGTAGTGATGGCTGTCTCATCCATTGCTGGCCCATTGCTATAGACGAACGCTCTCCCGGTTTTTATGCGTTGTTCGTTTTGTAATTAAGCGACACACTTGGTTGGCATTTTGGGTTGATGGGCTGGCTGGTTGGTTGGATGGGCGCCCGGTCGGGTTCGTGTCCAGGGTAGAATTAGAATCGTTCGAAACGCGCGCCTGGTCACAAATGTTTTTAATTGTGAAATAAACTACGACGGCCCCAAAAGGCTACCCATTGAGTCACACACACATACAAACACACACACACATACATAAGTGTACATGTGCATATGTCAGGGACAAAGGCGCGTCAGCCGCATACTTATCTTTGGCCCAGTAGTCGGTAGTCAGTAGTTAGTATTTGGGCCCCAAACCAGCGTGAAAATCTGAAATCTGTCAGGCTATGAATATATTTGGTTTACTGGTCAAACGGCTGCTGCTGCTGCTGCTACTGCTGTTGTTGCTCTGTAACTCCCAGCTGTTTAGCCACCCAGCTGCCCAGTTGGCCAGTTCACATTTTGTCAATGCATTGACCCAACATGTATTTTGCGGTCAAAGTTGGCGTTTGACATTTATGCCGGATGTCAAGCGGACGCCGTCGCCGGCATTTGCAGCTTCTAAAGAGTTTGCTGCTGTTGTTGTACCTTTTGTTATGGCCACACTATTGTCATCGTCGTGGTAGTGGTCGGTCGTCTTCGTCAGCCTCTATATACTTGCACACATAAGTATAGCCCAAGGGGTCCCACTAGTGTTGGGGTAGCTTTCATTTGTGCTTGTTATTGTCACTTTGTTGTTTGTGTTTTTTGCTAACTTTATAGTATGTGCCACTCTCTTCTGTTTTCTGTTTTGCTTACAAAACTATCAATACTCTCCATTCTGATGGAACAGTGTAGCAGCAGTTGGAATAAAAGTGGTAGTGCGAGTGGGAATGGGAATGGGAGTGGGAGTGGGAGAGGTATTCAACCTTTTTCGACCAACAAAACTATTCAATCGACTTGTAGTTGTTGTCTTCTTGTTGGCCGGCAAATGCACCCCGGAGGGCATTTCATTCTGTTATTTGTGTATTTGACATTTTGCTTAAGTGTTGCTGACTTTTGGTCAGTTTTTTGCACTTCCCAGCCATGCCCACTGCGGCTGTCCCGTCATCAACATCCTGGCACCCACCCACAAGTGACCCGCCCGGGTCATTATTGTTACTTAAATGTTTGCCAAGTTGCGTTCAAATTGAAGCTATGGGTTCGATGTTTGCTGGCGGTCTTAATTAAAATTTGGCCAGCACTGTGAGACCTCGCAGCCAGACTGCCCAGTTAACTACCGATAAATTCGGATTTATCTCTTTGATGTGCCCAGCAGTAGTTTCTTTATTGCTAGAACTGTTTTGAAACCTTACAATTCAACATTACAATTATTTCTTTTCTTGAAAGACCTACAGCTGTTGTATTATTGATGTGTCTACTTCCATATTTGGTAAGCAACTCAGGGCTGGTGATGTTTCCCAAATATTGGTAAACTATTATACAAGTATAAGCCTTATAATACAAGTACTCAATGTTTTAGGTATGGCCAACCTGTTCCAGTAATAGTCAGAAGATATACCTCACACATCTGGTAGCTGAGCTGAGAGCTGATTTTCCGATTAAACGTAAAATCTAAGTGCCTATATTTGATCAGAAGCCAACTGATTGCACATTCCACCTACTTGAAGCTGTCCTTCCAAAAATAAGATCACTCTCTGTTATTCAAGACGGTGCTCAAAACATTCAATGCAGGTTATTGTTTTTCAATATTAAAATAGGCATTTATGTATGGTATAGCTGTATCTCAAAGAGCCATCCGTAGCCACTTTATTAATTTAATATCGTAAATTATCATCAGCAATCTGTATTCATTTGCTGGCCCATCATTTTTTGTCAATACTTGTATGTATGTATGTTTCGAGAGAGCATCACGTAGTAAATCACTTAACTTGATTCCACAGCCCCACTGCCCGCCATGAAGCAACCCTGCCTGGACGGACGTGAACTCTCCCGATGCTTATGACACAATGGGGACCAAGCGAGACACAAAGGAGAGTTGGTCGAAGCCGCAGCCGCCGCACGGAATGAAAATAATTTGCAGTTATTTGGAGCAAACACGCAAATGCGTTCGAATCAATTGTCCGATTGCGCGCCGATTGTTCAGATTGTCTGCCAAAAAAAAGAATACTAAGACTGTGGCACAAAAAATGCGTTCAAATTGAAATGAAAAGCACAGCGTGCAGCGCATCGCAAATGAGTGCGGGCGGGCGGGAGTTGGAGCGGCGGATTGTGGGTGGTTGGTGGGAGGTGGGTGGTGTTGGGGGAGGATAGTGGGAGTGGTGCGTGCCGCGTGCGGTTAGAGCGAGTTTCACTTTCACTGCAACTTTCAAAGGTCCGCCCGCCCCCTTTTATGAATGCTTGATTCTTGTAGTCTGCTTCTTTTTTTTATTTACCAGAAAGCGGGTGTAGAGGGGGGCGTGCTTCGTTCTTATAACCGAGTCGGGGTCGAGCTTCGCATTGTTTGTTGGCGTTGTGTTGGTCAACTTGCGGCACGTGTCCTAATTTTGATTTTTTGCTGCCGTCCTTTTGTCCGCCGGCCTATAAATAAATTGTTGCGTACTTCTCGCCGGCCCAGACCCAATTCCGGAGCCGGAGCCAGACCCAGGCTCAGGCCCCAGCCCCAGCCCCGGCTACATGACCTCAATTCGGCATGGCTTGTTTTTTAAGGCAAGCCCGATGTCATTTGTAAATGGCATGTTATCAATTTTCGAGATGATTGAATCAAGTGATTTGTGTGCGTGTCAAATGATGTTGTTAGGGGGGAGGGGTGCGGAGGGGCGTTGGAGTTGAGTTGACGAGGAGAAAAGGGCCAGTGATGTTACTAGAAAAGTTGGGGATGCTGGACGCATATTCCTGTAATCTGGGGCAGCTGCAACTCATCAGTTGTTATTCCCATTCGAGTTCAAGTTTCTAATTTAGACGCTTAGAAACTTTCAGAGCAACTGTAGGCTATGGGAGTATTCTGCATAAAGCCACAGTCAGACACATGGACAACTGGTGTGCAGACGTAGAAATCACACATAAAAATTGTTAGTCAATGACACGAAACGGCACAAAGAAACTCATACTTCATCGATGGGCAGAGCAAGCTACTGATACGCGTAATACGCCAGGCCGAGATCGAACCCATCAAAGATGAGGATTACTATCATACTGTCAGCCCTTCAGCATTCCGGAAATTGTCAATAAAGCGCTTTGTTCGCTCCGCAATTCAAGAACTGCTGCTCGAGGAGATGGATATTGCTCCCTACAATTGAATAAATATCATTTTTAAAACCTTTTCTTTTGGCTAAACTCTCCATAAAAATGGATGAATACATGTAGCTTTAGAGGTCAAGCATGTCGTTAATTGAAGCAATAATAAAATCACAAACTCATAGCAAAAGAAAATATTAATTTCTAATTTAAAAATTTCAACTTTATAATGAATGGTGTCATTAATCTTGTACTAGCTTAGAACTTCGTGAGTATGAACTGTCGAACAAGTAAGCCAAATATATGGTAGTATATCATTCAACCATAGTCATTGATTTGTAAAGCTTGGCCAAGCTGGCGAGCTCTTTAAATTCAATTTAACTGTTGCCAGTCTATTTGTGCTTACAGGATGCGCAATCATAGAAGCATCAGGAAAAGGAAAGAAAATAAAATAGCACCAGTCCACTTTCAACTGACTGCCTACATCGCTGACTGAATTGCCCAATCCTCAACATAAACAGCTGCTGCTCCTCGCAGGGGCTCCTTCTGTTGCTCCAGCTTTTCTCATTGCAAATGCACAAAGCTAGTTGCTGTGCAGCTTTGGGGTTCCCCGCCCTCTGCCCACCTCCGTCCCCATGTTGCACTTCTTGTTATGCAGCTGAGGGTGTCAGCATGTGTGTCAGTGTATATATATATATATATATATATATATATATGTGTGTATCTGTGTGTTATTATGCCCTTTTTGCATTAAGAAATTAAAATCTGCGCTGGAAAAATGCACGAAAGTGTAGCGCTGGCGAGGAAAACAGCAGCCAACAGTTGCATATGTGCCTGCTTTCCTTTAAGTGTGTGTGTTTGCGAGAGTTTTGTTATTTTTAGCGGAAGTTTTGTAATTGCGGAAACGACTGCTCCAAGCGGCAAGACAATGTGAGGGGCGGTCGTCCTCACCAGCGCCTCTGCCTCTGCCTCTTCCTCCACCATCGCCCCAACCATTGCCATCGCCATCGCGAATGTGGCTGTCGTTGCCGCTCAAGTGTTCGATACGCGGGCGTTCAGGCAGAGCCGCTCGCTAGACTCATTTTGCCTGCCTTGTGTGCGAAGCAAACTTGCAAAACTTTAAGTTATGGACACGTAAATTGAAAATACACATAAGCACACACTCACACACAGACACACAGGCACGGTTGCACAACAACACCAACAACAACAACAACTGCAACATGTACAAATATGTGGCAGACAAATAGAGGCAACAGCAGCCGCCGATGTTCGCGAGCGCCAAAGCAGCAGCGGACCGAAGGCGGCAACAATAGCAACAGCAGCCGCCACATTATTGAAACTATAAATTTCTAAAAGCAATCTTTTGTGGGCAGACGCTTGGCACAGTACACGATTGAAAGGGTGGTGGAGGGGCAGAGCGAGGGGAAGCGTGCAACAAGCCGACCTACAGTGGACGAAACTACCAATCTGGAACGATTTGTAAGCAAATTCGAATCAGACGTGAGCCTAAACCAAGCACTTGTGCTGGAATCATTCTAACTTATATACTACTAATACTTCATTTAATATTACTGGCATATACATTTATTTTAAATAAAAATCAATGATAATGAGCACTGCGCTAATTTTTGTACAATATCTAAATAATAAAAGCAGCAGAGGTCCTTCGTTTTTAAAAGTTAAACAATTGCCATAATATTAAAGACTTGCATATATCTTATAGTTGCTGATGAGATCTGATCTGTAGTCACTACTCTCTGTGAACGCCATGAATATTAATGCGTTGTCCATGTTTTTTCACATTTCTACTTAAAGTAATAAGCTGTGAAGGAATATTCAACAGTTAGTTGTATTCATGAAATATACTTATATTTAAAGGTCTATATAATACAATATTTTTGATGAGTAGCTACATCAAGAGCATGCTTCTGATGTTTTCAAATGATGTATAATTATTTATTTCATTCCCACTGTTGTGTATTGTAATCCACCAAACTAATAAACTTAAAATAAAAGACTATGTAGGATAGACACCATTAGCTTTAAATATATTAAATAACTGACGATTTTGATTGAAGCGCCCAAGACTATTTCTTATATTAACACACAGAAGTTATAAAGCATCACTTCACCATACATACTCGTATGTGAATGGCGTGGCCCCACTGTGCAAGACCTGCTGCTTGTATTTGTGTTTTAGTTTCCACTCTCCCGCCCTTTCGCCTCACTGCGCGCCACGTCGCTGTTGTGGTCGAAAAGTTTTCTCATTTCGCATGTGTAGTTCTACAGTTTGCTTAGGCACACACACACACACACACCCACATTTACACCCGCTTATACACACATGCACACATACTCGTGCATACACTCGCTGGCAGAGGCGGGGCACCCAAAATGAAGGCAACGCAATTTTTCATGGCTCGCCTTAAAATCTACGGCTTATCATTTGCATATCAATTGCAGCCAAATACATTAAAAATTAGACATTAATAACGCAAACAAAGTTAAAAAGGCAGACAACTTATCTGGCCGCCATTTCCATGCTTCATTAGGCATTGCGTGGCGACCAGTGCGGGGCGCTAAAATTAAAAATAATGTTAATTGCGCCCATAGTGAAGTGGACGCCTGTCCCCCTCTCCCTCCATCCCTCTCACCCACTCGCTTACTTCCCGTTGCTTCGTCCATCCATAATCAATTTTAGCCGACAGCTATGCAAACGCCCCACTGGTCGACTACCCTGCTAGGAAGCACACACACCCCCACCCCACCCCCACCATCGTTTCGCATTAGCAATGAGCCTTAAAAAATATGACATAAA
This sequence comes from Scaptodrosophila lebanonensis, assembly GCF_003285725.1. Classification (NCBI taxonomy): domain Eukaryota; kingdom Metazoa; phylum Arthropoda; class Insecta; order Diptera; family Drosophilidae; genus Scaptodrosophila; species Scaptodrosophila lebanonensis. Next base: position 710,853 of record NW_022060589.1, on the reverse strand, counting down.
ATTTTTCATTTCCGGAAGCGAAACAAGCGAAAAAACGCGTCAAAAAACGCAAGAAAAAAACGTAAAAATCGACAAGACGCCGACGTCTATTTCGTTGTATTGCGCTGCTGTCCAATTCCCCGTGGACAAGTAGCACGCCCTGCTCTCCCAAAACGCCACCGAACTTTGGCAATGAAGTAGAAAATGAAGTGACGCCCCGACGCGACGCGACGCGACTTGGACCGGGTCTCCGCACCGGCCCAGCCCGGCCGGTGAATGTATTCATCAATGCAACACATTTGCATATTTTGTACGTAAAAATTAATCACTAATTTTAATACGCAACGAAGCCAGCCCGAGTGCCCATATTGGGCCCAACGAGGGGCGCGCCAGTCTTGGCCCTTAAACTTGTTAAGTGGGCAACACTAATGTAGCAATTTTGAAATTGATGTTGTTGCTGTTGTGGCTGTGACTCAAAGCAGACCCAATGCCCAAATCGAGCGCGAGAGCGCGAAAAAAAGAAGAAGCAAAACTGAACTGAACTGAACTGGACTGAAAACAGAGCCAAAGTCCACCCCTGCCAGCCCCAAAGTATGCAACACAAATGTAAGGTAAACAAATTGCGCGATGAGGCGTTGTCATTTATAAACAGCGACGACTACGACTACCACGGCTACCACGGCGTCGTCGTCGCTGTCGCTGTCACTGTCGTTGTCGGCGATGACGATGACGATGGCGATGGCGATGGCGAGCGGCCAACCAAAGATATTTCCTGTTTCCTTTTTTCGCTGCTCTGGGTTGGGCGTAAAAAATAATAATAAAAAATAAATAAATGGAAAATGAGAAAAACAGCGCGCACCGAAGAGGCAGCTACACAAAAATGGACACGCGCGCAGCCAGAGAAAAAAATGGAGAAGAAACAAAAATTGTCTATCGAAATGCTCGTCGCATTTCACCTGCAGCATTTTGGCGTCGATGTTGCTGTTGTTGTTGCTGTTGTTGTTGCTGCTGTTGTCGCTGTTTCTGTTGCTATCAACGGCGACGACCGCGCACCTCCATTAAAACTAATGGGAAATTTGCTATAATTTGATTTTGGGGCCATGGGTGGACGAGCACAAGGTTTTGGCTCATCAAGGGCAGGCGAGCGGTCCAGCCGCGTGGGATTTAGTGCGATGCCTTAAAGTTGTTGCTGAGCAGCCAGCCAAAGACCCAATTCCCAAGCTTGATTTTATTTGCAGATGTACAAAGTCATTGGGCTTGATTGGTAATTGCCGCCAAACTGAGTGCATGTCACACCATGCCACCAAATGGAACGAATTTGTTCGATGCATATCTACCATTAAAGGAGCGTGTGTTTTGCCAAATTAAATTAGGAAGAGAGCCACATTTATGATAAAATGTCTTTAATTTATGTCAAGCCTATTAGTTTGGCAAGAAGTAGTACGAAATCTCAATTGAAAAATGTTTCGAAAATATCAATTCGATAACATTAATTCAATGCAAGTCTTAAGGAGTAGATCATACACAAAATTTTGAATTTGTTGGCTATTGATTTATAAAGTATTTAAAGTATCTGCAAGCACTTCATGGTCAGAACTTCACATCTATTATTAGCAAAAGTATTGTCCTGTGCTTTCCTCATCCTTTTCTTCTTCAAGTTGCTCCACAAGTCGAAGCAAGACTTCATGTTACCTTTCAATAAATGAATGATCTCATGGAATGATGAACATGTAACAGGGTTAATATTATGAAAACTAAGGATAAATATGAAAACATTACTGTTCTATATGAGCAACTCTAATGTTGCTATTCAATCGATATTATTTTTTGAGCCAACCAAGCCAGTGGGAAGGCAGACAGTCTTCGTCTCCCGAAAAAGATCGCTCTCTAGGCTATAAAAGCACGGCATATCGTTCTGTATTTTGCCAAACATGTCACACATTAACATACGCACACACATATAGACACAAATATCTACACACACTCACACTCACATGCCGCGCAGTCTCATCATATTTATTATGTTATCGAAATAAATCACAAATAAACATAAATAAACAAACAGAAACGAAAAATGCCTAAGTAGATTTGTCAAAAAGTAGTCGAGAAAGCCAAGCATACACAAACATAAATACACACACATGGAGGCAGACATACGCACGCACAAATACGTGCGTAAAATGCGCCGTAAAGTATGCAAAAATGTTACACAAATGAAAATAACTTGAGCAAAAGTTGATGTCCTCTCCAGCTTCGTCCTTTCCACCACAGCCGCATGACAAGAATTTATGAGCCCGGCACTGTGTGCTTGCAAAATGTCAATGCTTTCGCACACACACACACGCACACACACACACATATGCATTGATGTGGCTGTGCTTTTCATGCGCTGTTCTTTTTTCTTCATATTTCATATTTTGCCACATATCAGAATAAGTCTGATGATCCAATAAAGTGCTTATAGCTCGCCCCCGATAACAGCGACGAGCGGCTTAAAGGGCTGCTGACTGTCACATTAGTGACGCACACAGTCGTCCGTTCGCTCGCACACACACACACGCACATTCTTACTTATACACATATGCATAGCATACTTTAGCGGGCAACTTCTAATGAAAATAAATGCGTTACATTTCAATACTTTCACGAGTGCTGCGTATTTGTGTGTGATGTGCAAATGCAATTTTTGATTTATGTGCCTGCGAATTGGTCTGTGTGTGTGTCTCCCTGTGTGTGTGCGAATGTGTATTTGACATTTGTTCAAGACACGTGAAAATATTTCAAGTGCTGAATCCGTCGCTGCTGCCGCATCCACCGCTGCCGCTGCCACTGATGCCGCAACCAAAACTACTTCAGACAGACCCCGGCCACCCTCTTTCTCAAGCCCTTCACTTTGTCTGCCTGCTATCTGTGCCACTCATACAAGCACACTCACACACACAAATACAGGCACGCATGTGTGTGCATATATAGCATTACTCCTCCCATTACTCCTCTGTCCATATCAAACGAAAAAAGCAGGCAGAAGAAATGATTTATTTGAGCATTGCTCGCATTTCTACAGCTTCGACTGCCAGCTTCTTTTAATACATTTTTCTCTTTCGGCATATTTGGCGCTCCATGCATGACAAATTGTTAAGAAAACCTACCGCTTCCCATACTCCCACTCCCCCATACACACACACACACACATGAGCCGGCTGCTTATCATCGAAATGTACTCAAGAAATTCCACAAATAACGCGCCAGTTCCACTTGCAGCTCAGTTTTTCTTTCATACTCGACGGGAGTGCGAGGAGAGTGCGGCAAGCAAGCCAGTTGTGGACTGGCAGTTGGGAGGTTCGCGGTTAAGTGGGGACTTGCGTCTGGGGCTTGGGTTCCTGCTCTGGCGCTTGCATGCATGAACAGTTCATTGAGTTGACATTGAGTGCTTGTGATTTATGCCGCTTTACATGCGCCTGCCTGCCATCCAACCATCCAGCTTGCCACGCACATTTAACTGAGCAGTCGTAATGCCAGAGTGGGAGGAGGGCGAAGGCCCAGGCCGTCAAAGGTGCAACATTTGGTTAAGATATCTCTGGCTTTCTGTAAGTTAGTTCAGTATGCGAACGTAGATGTTGGAGCTGAGATACATAGGTGCTCAGGCCCTTGTCCATCGGATTCAGCTGTTGCTTCTTATCCAGAAAGTAACTATTGATGCAGATCCTACTGCTACAATTCCAAAAGTGTAATTGAGAATCCAATAGATTCATCTTCTCCTCAAAGCCATTGCTTCAATAATAGCTGCATATATGACAACGTTGTGGAAATAAATTTGAATCCAATCTTTTTTTTTTATGGATTGCTTGTGGACACACGCACTTACTAATGGAACAAAATTTATGGGAAATACTTTCATTGTTCCTATTTTATATAACTTGGAGTTAAGCATATTTTCTCCAAACTTTGATGCTAAAAAAATGGAATGAAAGTCCATTCAATTAAATTAAAGATCGTAGCTTAGATGGAAATTACAAAATTCTTTCTTCTGTCATTTGTCTACAGAATTTGCACTTGACGAAGCCATTCCTGTGGCTCCCAAAATCAAAATATCATAGTATCGCTCATCTCTAACCTACGTCATATATTCAAACTAAATGTGTCACGTCCAAAGAACAAAAATTTCATTTATATTCCCATATACTATACTCGTGCCCATATACATATATTGCATGAAAACGAGCCGCGGAGGGGGGAAAATGGGAAAGGGGAATCGTTATAAACTTTGGGCACAGCTAGGATATGGGTGGGAGTCGCCTTATTTTAAATTCGAGCAATTTGGGACAAATGCTTCTGACGATTTGGCCACGTCGTGGGGTGGGAAGTCGGCTGTGCTGTGAGCTTTTGGCTATTGGCAGCTACAGCGCTTGCGAAATTGTAACAAATTATGAAGACGGAGGGAAGGACGAAGCTGGGGCGGGGCGGGGCGGGGCGGGAGAGGTGAGCCTGACTGATGGTGCGCGTAAGATGTTGGCGCCCCTCCCTCCCCCTTTTGCCTCTTCCCCCACCTACCGTAGTCTTTTGCCGCGTGCGTTTTTTAAGCAGCCACTTCCTGCACCAGCAGAGGCAACGCTAGCCCCAGCGTCAGCAAGCCGTCACCAACAGCAACAAATCAACGGATACGGAAGTGGCAATGGAAATGGAAATGCACGGCTCTGAAAATGCCAGCGACGCCGCCGTTGTCGCAAAAGGTGTGAAAAACGCGCGAGCGCGAAAAAATTATGATGAAAAATCACAGAAATGTTAACGTTAGTCACACACAGTAGTTGGTCGGGGAGTTGGGAGCCCGGTGGGCAGATGGCGAAGATGGAGAGACGGGTCGGTCTACACACGCACACATGTGAAGCGTTAGAAACGTTACTTGGAATGCTGATTTTGCATACGTAGCATGAAGCAGCGCAATCGAGCCCTGGATACAGAATTCAAGGCTTGACAGACTTTCGAAATATTTCGTTATCTGAAGACAGAAAAAGTTAGTGGGGAATAACCAGATCGAAGAGTATGTCAGAGATTGTAGCAAATACTTATTTGAAGTTCAGAAAACAAGATGAAAAATTATTTGACAGTTTCTTAAAGCTGTTCAACAATTAATTGATTGGTAACAATGGGGCATTATTCTTCATTATTTAACACCATTCTTAAATCGGATGCCATTAGCAATCTTATTTCAACACAACCTAGCTCTTCTAGTCAGCCTCGTTGTAAGGAATCCGCAATTTTATCCTTTAGTTCGATCGTCTGGGACAGAAGATAAGTCGAGGTCCAGTTCAGTAACTCTGTCATTTCCAACTGGGTGATGAAAAGGAAACGGAGCAGGGATGAATAAACTGGACAATGGTGGCCTTTCCATGTGTCGTCTATGCCGCAATCTGAACAGGCTCCTCGCCCAGTAGTGATTGCAGCAAAACTAAATGGCACCGCAGTGGAGGGAGACAAAGAGCTAGCTCTCTACATTCCTTCCATGCCCCACCTATGTATGCTAGGAGTTTCCCCGAGCTCTGCACCATGCTCACAACTCATATTTTATGCGCTGCAAATTCTTTTGATTTATGTTAATTTGAATAAGTGCGCACCATCTATTTTTTGTCCCTAACTCCTTTGTGCCATGCCCCTTAGCAGCAGATCCTGCGAGGCCCAGAGTCTCCTTTTTTTCAACCACTTGCCAGCGCGCATGTTTCCGTCATGCGTTTGCCGGTTCAGCTTTTTTTCCCACATCTCTTCTTCTTCTGCTGCTGCTGGTGCTTCTTTTAGCCGCTTTTGTGTTGGCCGTGCTAAATTTTTTGCCACGTTTCATTTTGTCAACACGCGTGTGAAAAATGTTTTGATAAAGCGCAAATAGTTTGTTCTGGGCAATGGCCAACTGTAGGCGCACCTTTGTCCCCCCGCCTCCCCATTAAACCCTATTTAGAATGCCTTCGCATTTGGTACAGTCAAGTGATTTCATTCTATGCTTAGCATTATTCAAGAAACGGCGGAACAGTCCTGTCTTCATTGAAGAAACATATCCTGTGTATTGAACTTTTTACAACGAAAGAATTTATACATAGCTAGAAGAAATGCATGGATTTTTGATTATCTGATAAAACTGTTTTCCTGTTTGCACATTAGCGGGCACTAGATTGCTGAGGTTCAACCTTATCAACCTTGCTTCTGCTAAAAAAAAAGAAATCAAACAGTAGGGAATTTTAATTGCTAGGTAACTTCCATAGGTAGAAAATGCTTCGGGACCCACCGTTCCGTATTTGTCCCATGTGACTGGTTCCGGGTTCCGTTCTCGGCTTATACTTGCAACTTTTTTTGGACCATCTTAGCTTAGCAACTCGACCCAGCTGTGGTATGTGGGCCCATCTCTACCCCTTTAGCCCCACCACTGTGCGCCCTAAGCCAATAAGCCAGCCACTTTGCCAGGCAACACTTGCGGCACTTGCCCAACACCGAAGCCGAAGCCGAAGCGACTGAACTGAGACTGCGACGACTGGGACAGAGGTTGAGGCTGAGGCTGAGGCTGAGGATGCAACTAAGGCTGAGGCAAGGCATAGCCCGAACATATCATCGTCGTGGCCTGTCAAACGGAAATCAGATTTGTGTCTGTCCGTCTACGTCCTCTGTTTCTCTGTCTGTCTCTCTGTCCGTCTGTCTGTCTGCCTCTTCTGTTGCCCAAGTGAGTAAGTGCGTGCGTGCGTGTGTACGTCTATTTGTGTGTGTTTATCTAAGGATTTCTTTTACTTGATTTGTTTGCATAACACACACCAAAGAGAGCGGCAAAGGATTTGCGTCGACATGCGTGCGAGTCTATCAAAACTAATGCCAGGATGCTTGAATGCTCCTTACACCAACCCCTTCGGGCAGACGATGGGAGCTGGCCTCCTTCGGTTTCTTGGTAGACCACAAAAAGGACTCTTTCCATATTGCCAGTCAGTTTAAAAGTGTGTCATTTTTGGTAACAACCCTCACGCGTCCCACCACTTCCGCTTCCCCCGCCCCCTCCCCCACCCCTTCTTCATCACCAACCTTAACTGGAACTCCGAGCCAACCCGTTGACTCCTCGCACACTGTCCGACGACACCGACATGTTGTTGTATTCCTTTTATATATTTTTTATTTTTGGGCATGCAAAATGTAAAATTTTTATTGTTCGTGTTCCTCTTTTATTGCCAGCGGGCGCCCAGCGGCGTTCGACGCGCCGTCGCCTTTCCCTTGGCCGCCGCCCCCCGTCGGATCTGCGCATCTTCATCGCCGACTTTCTGACTTTTCCCACATGTCGTATCAGCGGCTTTTCCCGCGTGGCCTCGACTGTCCTTTTCCTCTCTCGTTTTGCGGCATTTTTTGCCCCTTTTTTGCGGTCGCTTCGCCATCGTCGTATACTCGTACGTAAGTATATCGTAGTCGTCGTCACTGTTCGGGCGATTTTAGCAGCGCGCGATTTTCAACGCATTGCCTCGGGGGTTGGGCGCATGATGGAAGGTAGGGGGTGATTGAGGGTGGGGGTTGTGTTGTATTATTTCGCATTTAAAAATAGATTTGCATTTGTGTGTTCCTATGGGTCTGTGTGCGTGTATGGCGTGTCCAATTGATTTATGGTTTTTGTAAATAACAAAAAATTGCTCGAAAAGGTTGCGCCGCAGGGCAGGAGCTCAAACGATGGTCTGTTTCAATATCTAGTTGTTGCTGTTGTTTTTGCTGCTGTTGTTGTTGTTGTTGCCGCCGCTACTTCTGTTATTGTTTGCTTTTTTGCGGTTATTTTGCGGTTGCTTTTGGCGCATTCTTGTAGCGACCCGCGCTTTTTTTTCCCCTCGGTCTGCCCTTCTCTCCTGTCGTGTGTCTGCATTTCTATCTGTCTGTTCTCTGTCCGCCTGTCTCTTTGAGTTTATTGACTTTTCAAATGATCCTTTGGGTGTGATTGTAGTTATTGTTTGCATTTTTAACCCGACTACCTTCGTTCCACTTATCATTGCGCCGCAACAGGAACAGGAACTGATGCAGAAATATGAAACGCGACAATTAAATTGCAGGAGAAAGCTCATGAAGAGAAGCCCATTAGGTAGAGGAATGACATCAATTGGGGCAAGAGACATATCAGAAGATCGTCTCAAATATTAAGCGCTATTGAATGACAAAAACTACAGGTTCAGTGTGTTAGTCGATTGCAAATGAAAAAGCATGAGCATATTCCTTTTCAAGTTTCCAAGTACCATTAATAAACATACTTGTACTTATCCATCAAAACATTTTAAATCCCTATCGACCAATGAAGGCAGTGTGTGGGAAACAAGAAGCGTACACATTTTGCACCATTTTTTGTCAGCCAATTAAGTATATGAAGATGAATGATACCCTAAGATCGCCAGAATAAAGTTTTCTAGGTCCCTTACTATCAATTGCTTCAACTTGGCTCTTGCAAGGCGCTTGCACCAATCTCTTGAAGACAATAACATAAGTAAAACTATAAAATTGTTATATTAATGAACTAATAAAAGGATATATATTCCTGAAGTGTGCATCTGTTCGACTTTTCTCTAATTTATGGCTTATTTATGAGGCCATCGCTTAAGAATATAAAATAGAAATTCTGGTGCTTTCAGAGCAGCAACAGATACAGTAACAAGAAAATGTAAATAACAAATAATCAATGGAACGAAATTGGTGGTCATGCTATATGGCTTTTCAAAATATCTACTACTTATACATATACTTGTATAGTATATAATTTAAGCTTATTCATAAGCATGTCGTGGGAGTTCTAAGCACTTTTTGGAGAGCTGTCGCGGTTAATTCGAACGCGAAAAAGAAAGCGAATACAAAATATTACACATAAATAAGTAAATTGTTGTCGTTTTCGTTGATTCCGAAATGAAATTAGCGACAACAAACTGGGAACGATGCGAGGAAGACGACAAATCCAAACAAACCCCAAGCCAAGGCGCCATATCAACGGCAATGGGCCTTGTTGGCAAGGGCGGGGCTGGGGGTGGGCTGACTGGGTGGCTGGCGGTTAAAAAACAACTACAAAAAGATGTAAAGCAGCGAAAAGCAGACGGCAAAGACGCAATGAAAACGAAGATAAACATATTCGCGAATTTGTTATTATCAGAAAAATATTGCGCAAATAAAAGACGAAGGCATTGAATGAATGGGGAGGGAGGGTGGTGGCGATGGCGATGCTGACTGAATAACTGAGAGGAAGGAAGTCATGCAAATGCTTTGAGTGCGTGTGTGAGTGTGAGTGTGCGTGTGTGTTTGTGTTTGTGGATATGTGGCATTAATTCCCCTGCGACTACATGCGACGCGTTTTGTGTGCGGTTTCAGTGCGATTTGCAAAACATTCAATGGCTGACAGTGATGTGAGTGGCTTGGCTGGAAGTACGGGGTGGCACAAATTAGTTAAAAAGTCAAGGCAAACAATCAAAGATCAAAACTCCCAGATAGGCAAATGAATGGTTCTGGGTGTCGGTGTGTGTGGCCGTGAGTGTTTGTGGGCGTGTGTCTGAGATATGTTACGTATTAAGGATATATGTACATACATATAAGCCCAAACGCCCGTGTGCTCGTATGTGCTATTTAGCTATCTGGCAAACTTTAATTTGCTTCCATCCGATAGGCAAGGCAGACTTATTGGCAGCATGTCCCGAGGAGTGTCCACACCGGAAAAACTTCAACTCAGCCCTAGCTCGTGGAAAACGCATTTGGGAAATGTCTTCGTAGCTTTCAAATGAGGAGTTCATTTGACCCCCCATAACCCTTCAATCAATTAATATCGTTTTTACATAAAATAAAAGCAATTTAGAAGGAGTTATCAAAGCACAAAGTTAAGAATATAGCGAGCTAGACGAAAGTAGCTTTTGCTTGTAAGCAATGTATACAAAGAATTATAAATACACTTTTTATTTAAGGACATGTTGGTTTTTGAGTGACTCAAAAGCCATTTTTTTTTTGTGTTTTAAACCAAACTAATGATTTAACTGCTATCTGAACTATAAGTTGTCGAAGCATATAAGTAAACATTCTTGAACTAATTCAGTGTATAAAGTGGATCGGTGGTAAGCTCTGGAGTTACACTCACACAACATTTAATTGCTGGATGTATCTTTTAAAATGTACAAATGTGTGTGTCTATCTATCTTTAAAAGAGTTTTCACGGCAAGGAATAACACATTTTTTAACAAAGGCAGTGGTGATGACTCTATCTTTGCTATTGGATTGTCTTTAATTATTCTTTTTAACAGCCTTAGCATCAACTGAGACCGTGAATTCCTCTTTTTCATTCCGTTGGAGGTTACATTCCTTCCTGGCCAGCCTCAACATTCGCATAACTCTTCCATTTCAGCAGTTCCGGCTGCTCAACCTCTGCATCTTGCATGTTGCCTCTAATTTCATTCGCGTTCGGGCTTATGTCCCTGTCGCTACCTAACTGTCAAAGCTGTCAAATGGCAAACGCTTGCAGCCCCCTTCTACCCCATTCCGGGTCCATTCCGGGCCTTTCTCAAAGCAGTTGCGCTGGCGCGTGTTGTTTGTCAAAAAATTTAACGCGTAAGTGGAAAAGCATCAAAACAACAGCTACACCAAAGAAATGAGCAAAGAATTTCTATGAAAAACATGAGAAAAAGTTGTAAAAATTATCAAAGAAAATTCGTGGAACCACCGCACCCCATCCCACCTCACCCAACACTGCCACACTCCAATCTGGCCTGCCGCCCCGCCCTCACGCTTCCACGTTCATTGATAACGTGTAAAAAAACACGAACGCTCGACACTCAGCTGCCCAGTCCGTCCTCGTCCCCGTCCTCCTTCTGCCCCTGTCCTCCTCCTTTGCCAGACGAAGCCAAGCGAAACGTGTAAATGGACTTTGGCGCGTTGACTGACTGACTTACCAAGCGCCTTGCCCACCACCTATCACCCTCTCCGCTCCTCTCACCACTTGTATCGGCCGACCAAGCGAACAACCGAACAACCGAACGTCCATCCGACCGCCCGCCCGCCCCTCGGCCTCGTCATCACTCAGATGCAAAATGGCGATTATTCATAAATCATTAAACACCATTTTGCATGCGTAGCTCTAGTGCCGGTGGACAGGGTGCGGGGGGCGTGTGGCGTGGCGTGGCGTGTGGGTGGTTGACGGCTGCCTTTTAAATTTTATCGCTTTGCCCAACAAACTGGCGAAGAAAAATTCCTAATGAGCCAAGCGAAAAAATGAATGAGAAAAAAGTTAAAAAACTTCGAAAAAAATCAAAGGCAATGCCGCCTTCTGGCTTCAGGATAACAGCGGTTGGAATTGAGGTTGGGGCTGGGGTCGGGGGTGGTTAGCCTATGCTGTGGAGTACGGTGGAAAATTTCGCGGGCCTTTTAACAAGGCGGCCGGGGCGGTGGCGGTGGCGGCGAGCGAAGACATTAAAAATTTTGTTTGATACTTTGGCTTCGGCTTCAGCTTCGGTGTCGGTCTGGGCTTTGGTCTGTTCTGGTCGTTTGATTTCCGCTTCCGTTTGCCGTTGAGATTAAAAAACATTTTCGTGCGTTTTTTCCCCTCATTTCGCTGATGTTTTTTAACAGCGACCGACGCGTCGCTGCCGCGTCTTTTTTTATTTTCGTTTACGTTTCGATGGCTGTGGCTGGGCTAACTGCGTATCTGTGAGATACATTAAATTAAAAATTCATCTTTAATCAAAAATTATTGTTGGCATGGACAAGACAAAGTGCGACAACGGATGGAAATGGAGATGGAGACGGAGACGCAAACGAAGACGAAGACGGAGAATGCCGCTTGTGCCGCTGGCTTAAGTACTGAACAAACATAGTTGACAATATATCAAAGTTTTTGGCATTTTTTCCGGGCCTGGGATGGAAGGAGGAGCCGTGGCTGTGGGGTGTACATTGGCTGATTGGGATAAAGCCATATTGTAATTGCTGTTGTGTTTCTTTTTTGGTCTTGCAACGAGATAAGTCCAATTCGGGTACAGTCGATACAACAGCAGTAATCGTCTTAGCTTTAATTAGAGAGCGTTCATACTTGTATCTTTAGTATATTGGCTTATCTTCGCTAAACTTTTGTAGTACTGAGTGCACAGTATTTTTTACTATATTTTACTATATTTCCTTTTATTTTCAAAAGTCTCAATAATAAATGTAACCAATCTGGTATTTCTTTTTATTCAGTTGTCGCGATTACTCAACAAGGGATCATTTTGTCAAGCCTTTTTAATAGGCGCAAAGATTTCAATTGTCAGCTACTTTTACATTGAATTGTTAATCATTATTCAGATTTAATTGAAGTGCCGTCTTTCTTTTAATAACTTGTATTTTATTTTGTTTCCATTGTTGGTAGCCTACAAAAAAAGTAGAAAATTGTTTCAGTAAAACCAAAGCGATAAGCTCATTTAAGTTCGGAGGCCTTATTCTATTAAGTCATCTATATATTTTGTAAATATTTAAACAACAAATAAATGTTTGCAGCAGGTTAAGAACCTAGTTACCGGAAATAGTATTTGATATGAGAAACTAAATATGCAAGTTTTAAAAACGGGACCACAAGCAGTTTTTCAATTCTAAAATTGATTCTCTTTTAGAGCTAGGGTTAATTCATTTTGTTTCGCCATCTCAAAATTGATAATTGTTTCTTAATTTTTTCCCTATAAAATGAAAAACACAAGCTCTGGGGGCATAGGGTTAAATGAGGAGGGGGTAGATAAGCAGCCAGTGTGAATCACAGTCCTTAGTCGAACTGGTAAGTTGGCCATGGCACGAGCCTTTTATTGACACACAGCACCCCCCAAGACATACACACACACACACACACATACTCATACACACTCCTGTGTGTACATGCCTCTGTCTCTCGTTACATATCAAACTTCAATGTTATACTAATGGCAACAATTTCAAATGACAAGCGTCAAATCTCGAGGAACTTTTTGCCTGAGCCACCGTCAGACTCATGCCCTGTGCCCCTCTCGTTGCCATCGCCATCGCCCGCTTTCACTTTGCCAACAATTTCAACTTAATTAAATGCGTCTTTAATACTTTTGACGTACAAATACACAACCCAACGGCATTCTCCACCCATCCACATCCATATACTCGTACTATATACACACACATATGAACAGGCACACACACACAGACACACACTTACATTTAGTTTCATGTTTGTTTTGAGCGGAGCAGAAAGTAAAAAACCGAATAAGGAAAAAGAATAAACTTTCGACTCACAAGAGCGGAGCAGCAAAGGAGCTGAAGAGCTGAGCCGTTGAGAAAACACCGCACGAAGCGCTCAGAGGCGACGCGACGTGTGCAAAGAGGCAAACAGAAAACAGAAAACAGCTGTCAAATACAAAGTTGATTAAAATTTGAAAGATTTTTGACAGTTATTACGCCATCGGGCACATCGAGGGGGGTCTGAGTTCTTAAGTTGCTTGTCTTGGGCTAAAAAGTTATGCGATTCCAACGCTGGCGACGCTCCACACACGAATTATGCCAATATTGACAGTTGTGCTATTTGGTAGCCAAAAACTAATAGCACTGATAATTTGTATACATATATAGTCCACGCTAGTGACGAATCGAAGTTGACAAGTTCAAAAGGTAATGGCATCTGGCACTGGCATCGATTGACAAAGCATCTCAAAGCCGAATTGAGATGCTCTTAAATTTTAACTGTATAAATTGTTTAAAAGTTGCAGATCGCTATTCATGTCTTGTGATCTATTTTCTTGCATTTGTAAGACCCACCTAAAAAGGAGCATAGAAACATGTGCGACTTAGGTATGTCATTCAACCATTGTTCTACCTATATAACAACTTTAATATATTTTAGAAAAACTCAATTTACATTCGGCTTTGACTCCACTATTGATTTAATTATTTATTACATTTTATGTCGACAAACGCATAGGCCTTATAAGCTAAGAAAGCTTAAATTGGAAAAAAAATCTAATTAAGTTACAAACATGTCTGCGGCATATATCGTATAAAATCTATAATACTTGTATACGAGAAATTAAATAATAAATTAAATTAATCCAAATAGAATTAACATTTGCTGTAAACTTGTAACATAAACACAAAGCACATTAAGAGTATTGTGAATTATCTCTGTAAGTCTCTGTAACACAACATAATGTGATTCGGCTCTCTTGCCCAAATGAACATTCGCACTCTCATTAAAGCGGCTGATTTGCAAATGCAGCTGCAGTGTAAGGGCTGAGCGTTCATCAAAGTCTAGTCTCGAATTGTTGCTCGCCCGCGCAGTTCAGTTTTTCGTACACGAGGTATTCGTATTCGATTTCGCCTTTTGTTATTGATTTTTTTGCGAAGCAAGACTGTCGATCAGGGCCACAGCCATGATGTGCTTAATAGCTGGCAATGGAGATTTACAATAAAGAATTTGACCGTTGTGGTTGAAAGCCAACTTGTTTTATTGGTAGAAAGCAAGTCTTGGCTGCAACAAAATATTGGTAGCTCAACAAATTTCATTTTATTTTATTCAGGATATCAACAATAATACTGTTGATGATATTATAAAACTTAACAGAACAATTTACACTAAATTTAAAAGATAAGAAAGCCTAACACAAAGCTGTACAATGACGTCTATTAATGCCTCCGACACGTTGACCCGATTCACAGCCATATGTGGTCAGATACATTAAAGACCTAAAAAACTATACAAAAAGTAGATAAAGGAGGAAAAGTACGAAGTAGAAAGAGAAAAAGAGAAAACGAAAGAAGGAAAGAAAGATAGAGAAACAGAAAAAGGGAAAGGTGGAAAGAGAGAGACGAAAAGAAAGAAAAAAGAGGGAAATCTTCAACCCGGGGGGGAAATAGTTTTATTCTAGAATTTCTGTGCTCAAGCATATTTCTAAGTAGAGTTATTTTTAAATACTTGCTACCTCTTTTACGAACTACACATGATCTGTGTGAACTGTAAAAGTTTCAATCGCAGCAGGCTCTCCACAATCATTCAAATAATCGACTTTTACACAATAATCAAACGTTCAAGTTGTGGCATTTCTATCAGAAAAATACACAAACCAACATCAAAATCTACACAAGAAACTACAGAAAACTTACATACACATCCACTTTTATCTTTTATTTATTCGCTGGAAAAATGTTTGGAATGATTGTTGCCTGGCCCGTGCAAGTGGAACCACGACGCCAGCGAAATGGCGAGGTGCGGCCCAATGCGCAGCCAATGGCAGATCGACAGAATGTGCAGCAGGCGGGGGAGCGAGGAGAAGAGCTTCAGATTCGTCGCGTACAGAATTCACGTGGACTTTAGACAAACAACAAAGGACATTTACGGAGAAATTTCACTTTAAAGAACTTCAAGCGTAACATCGAAACGATTTCGAAAAAGGAAATTTCCCGTATATTAATGCACGTATCGTGCAGATTTTACAGAAGAAGGAGCGACAAACTAAATTTCTTTTAAAATCCAAATACGAACCGATCCTACTTTACCATTCTCGTTGAAGAAGCCACAGACCGATGCCCGGCGGATCGATGGTGTCTTAAAAGAAAAAGCGAGCTAAATTTCCTATAATTGCAGAAAAAGATGCTAAAATACAAGCACGTCTAAGTACTGTCGTTATTTCTCTTACTTGTGTTGCGTTGCCGATCATTTACAGGTCATAAAAGCAGCGCACACGGTAGCTCGATATAAAATGGCATTTTATAGCGCTCCGAATGCGTCTGGACATTGGAACTAATAAGGCGACGGCGGCTTTTCGATTTAATGAGCGGCAGGCAACAGTCGTGTAACTTTCCACAACGTTTGCTGCATCACCGTGTCGAGGTGGAGATGGAGGTGGCAGGAGTTTGGGCGTTGAACTAATCAACGGGCGAGAGCAGACAGCTGCCTTTACCCCCCTGCCCCTGCCCCTGCCCCCGCCCCACATTTAGGGCAGTCAAAAGTTGTTTGTTTGTCTGCTCAATTGCTTGTTAACATTTTGTGCAATTTAGCCAGCCGGGGAAATGGTTGCGAAATTGCTACCAATGTTCGGGGTCGGGGTGGTCGCCGACGGCCGAGGACCGAGGACCGAGGGTTGAGGGCTGAGGCTGAAACTACCTGCAAACATGGAAAAAAGCGTAAACCAATTGAGCGTATGAGTAGCAGTGTGAGGGCGTGTGTTGGTTGGACTGTAGAAAGTCATAAAATTTTATAGTTTAGTTTGACTTGCTCGGCGAAGTCGATGGGCGATGGGTGATGGGTGATGGGGACTACTCGGACAGCTCAGCTTGGCTGTTTGTTATGACTGCGAACTAATCGCCGCAATGCTTTCACTTTGACGGCTTCTCTCTTAATGAAATTGCCAGTTGGTTGTTGCACTTAACGCATTCGGTAGCTGAAGGTTTGGGCAAGCGGTCAATTAATGTTGAAAGACGTTCAGCGCTAAGTGCCGGAATGTGAGGCAAGGAAGACAAACAGCAATGCATAGATATCTGATATTTTCCATATGTGGTCAGCTGCTTAATCAATTAAGGCAGCCCACTCACTACAAGAACACCTAATTCATTCATGTAAAGTCTTAATTTTAGCTGAGTAATTTAATTTCCAGCATTGGGTGCTTAGAGCGCCCCTCGTTGGGCGCCCCTCACTAAATCCACGCAGGCCACATTGTCTACACAGTCACCCGAGCCTGCAAAATCAAATCAAATCAAAACACACATGAAATCAGGTCAAATCAGTGGCGCAATTTGCCTTTGGCAATGAGGCCCGCCCCTATAACCATCATATGCGAGTATGTATGACAACAACAACCCCTTGGCCCGACCATCCCACACATACAATATCGAGCATAAAACATAACTCACGCTTATGATTTTTAAGGCACATCAAAGCGCAGTGATACAGAGCCCGAGCCCGAACCCGAGCGCGAGCCCCTTGGACGACCCAAACACTATACTCGTAACCAATAAACATTGTAACAAAATTGCTTGTTTTTGCAGCTAATAAAATCATAAAAAAGTAAATAGCTTGCTATAAGTGGCTAAGTGGGTAAGTTCTGGATAACTGGGTAGCTGGGGGCTGGGAAAAGATTGACTGACAGTGGCGAGCAGTGAGCGGCGAGCGCAAGCAGGGTTAAAAGGAAATGACAAGTTACTTTTTTATCACAAGCAACGACACACAAGGCCATGAAAAGCGGCACAAAGGGATACATACTCGTAGATAGATAGCCGGAATGGATGTATGGATGAATTGCCGTATAGCTGTATCCACCACAATGCATGCAAATTGTAACAAGGATAATGGCAAACTCTCAAAAGGCCACCGCAAATATAACTACAATAACAACGGCAACGATGGCTACAGCATCAACTTCTACTTCGGCGACAGTACAAGGAGCACGCTTCAACCCCGACTGTGTGTGAGGAGTGCTGGTGCATGGGGCGGAAAGACGTACGCACTTTAGTGCCACTTGACAAATTGGTCAAGTGATTATGCAAAAAAAAGAAAATGGAAGAAGAAAAATGAAATGGCAAGTATGTGGGGTGGCCGTGCTATGGAGAGTAATAGAGAAAACTTGAGCTAACAAGGATACGAGAAGTGACGTCGTTTGCGGAATTGATTGGTATTTTTCTGAACTTTAGTTGGAGCTGTCCCCTCAATGCTGTTTATGAGCTTGCAATATCTATGAATTCGAGAATCTAGAATAATGACAGCAAACCTGCTGGTGCAACCTATTTAAAAGATCGGGGCAGTAGCTGCAGCTCACCCTCATTTGCATTTGCCTTGGTCAGAGTCAAGGAAAAGGCGCAGTAAATGCGAAAATGGACAGTAATAGATTTAATTGTAGATAAACCATTGGCATACTATTTTATTATCTCTAGCATATAAGGAGGATGGTTGGTGGGATTGGGGGAAAAAATAGTGGGAGGTGCAATTACTTCTGTCATTGATTGATTACCAAAGATTTGTAAAGCTTTTCTTTCTAAGCTGGTCTTCAGGTTTGCTTTTAATCTGCAGTTTTGAAACCGCAGTATAAATCAATTGTCGTTTTCGAAACCCAATTTATCTGAACAGTTCAGCTGCCCAGCAGGGATTTCAACTCTTTTCGGTTAGACTCACGCAATCCCCAAACTCGTGCTCATCAAATCAAGCGATTGACAAATTGCTTGTCTACGTGGCGTTTTCATGTCGACCCACATGTGATATCACCATACCATATCATAACGACGATGGGCTTCGGTGTGGGGTGAGTGGAGAGGGGTTCGCACGACTTTATGAAATGTCTCAATATTGAGGCTCAAGGGGTTGGTGGCATGCGAACAACTTCTATCCTCATTCCCCCTCTCCCTCTCTGCCCATAACAATATACATATTGTGCGGGCTTCCTCCTCCTTCACTGCTCGACTATTGCGAAAATGTATCGCTTGTAATTGTCTGTTTGATGGACTAAACAATTTTGATTGAATTCAATTACATCAGCAGCTCGATTTCTAACCCTTTGCTCATCTTTAAATCGCCAAACGGGCGGGGTGGTTCTTCACAGTTTGTTTCATGGTGTTGCTTTCGCTGTTTTTGTTGGTTTTAGTGATTTGCAATAATTTTGAGCGCCTGCCCGACCCAGTCCCCACCCTCATCCTCATCTTCATCCTCGTCCCAGTTCATATGTGAAATATGCCGTTGTCATGGTTTGTTTATTTGTTCGTTCGCCCGCTCGCTTCCTTGCTTGCTGCTTGCTTGTGTCCTGCCCTGCCCAGCCAAGTCGGTCTGGCTAGTGTGTCTTGGGGTCGCACGCACACACACACTCGGCCTCGGATGTGGGCGTGGGCGTGCCCTTAAGTGTGCATTCGAAAGGGTTACGGAAGGGTCCTGCTTCACTGGTGCTATTTGCCCAAGCTACGTTTTTGGTTTGCCGCTTTCTTTTTGTATTCTTTTGCGTCGGCCAAGTAGATTAAGTGATTTTCAAGTCATGTCCTTTTTCGGGCTCCTGATGGACTGCTGCCAAGTGAAAGTCATGTTGTGTGGGTGCGTGAGTGTGTTTGTATTACAAGGGTTATTGAGCAAATCACCACTACACCCAGGCACATAAAACGAGCAATGAAATCTAGTTTGTTAGCATAATTTGTTTGATTTTTATTAGATAGACAATATAGAATGTGCTGCCGGTCGGCCCTGCCCTGGGTCCCTGTCCTTCTCCCCCTTCTTCTTCGTTCCCATACTCATTTTTTTTCTGCCGAGTCATATCAGTGTTTTGGCCCCCTGGCCCCATTGCTGGCCGACACGTTTTCGTTATTAATTTTTATTACAAGTCCAACGGGGCCAAACGTTGGAAGAACGCGCTCGTTCTAAATAAATTGCATTACCTACGCACACATTTTGCAAATTGAATTTGCCGGCCACAAAACGTCGGGGAGGTGGCAGATAAAACAACAGCAAGTAGTAGCCCAGACCCTAAACCCTTTTAGTGACCAACGGAAATGCTGCAAATGCCGGTAGTTTGAGTTGCGTGGGTAGGGCTGGGTGGATTTTCCTGATGTCTGATGGCTTGGTGCCGACGAGTCTCCAAAAATCATAAAAATTATGCCCTTACCACCATGAAAATGTGACTATTAATAGAAATAATAACGAGCCAAAAATAAAAAGGACAGGTCATAAAAGTCACTTGAAGTTCTTAGTGTCATCTATGTACATGCCATTGTTGAAATAATTGGAATCATTAGTTCTTGTGTGCATTCTTTATTTCCTCTTGATAGCATAAGGTAATCAATGGCCGCACATTTTGAAATCATTTAAAGAGCCCGAGGATCGCATAACAAATATATGGAATATTTATTTATAAATTAATATTTAGTCTATATAATAAATATTATATAGCTAGTGAGCATAGAGTTCCAATAGGATGACAAAACTGGTCGTAAATTTTAGCTGAAAAAGTCTTACGAAAAGGTTAAAATATTTGAACTTTTTCTTGTATGTTGGTCTATTTACATTATTTTTGGGAATGGCATAAGTATTTTTTACATTGGCTTTAAGTTTGTTGCTTAGTCTTTGTATCACAATCAATTCCCCATCCACACAGCGGGAAACAAATCAGCTACCTCTCCCCTGTCTCAGTCATCTAACGCGAAAGAAGCACAAATATCGCAACGCTCATAAATTTCGCCGAGTGTCATTAATTTCTCGACATTTTGGACTGCCGAAGAAAAACTCATACATACCCAAATACCCGCCAGAGCTGGTCCTACGTATATAAGTATATTGCCATTGTTCGACAACTTTTATGTGGGGGGAGGGTGCACTGTGCCAGGCAATGATTTACTTGAGCAAAAGTTCGGTAGGTGGCATTATGGATGGCTGGCTGGGTGGGTGATTGTTCAGAACTCATATACATTTTTAATGTCAAACAATTTGTAATAAATAAAAGACTCTTATAGGGAACATAAATGTCAGCTGAACATAAAGTAAGAGACAACAGCAGCAACAAGATGTGCAAAAGACATTTTTTCTCTTAAGATTAATACTGAATGTGAGATGATCAGAAACAAAGTAAAACAATACGGATTTTATCTGTTATGTATTATTATTTTTTCTAAGCTGTATATAGTTAACATCTATAGTGTCAGAGTATAGAACTTCAGCAGCCCTACAGAAGAATTCAACAACCAACAGTTGTCAAGGCGTAGTCATTTATAACAGAGTTTTACATTTTTTCCTTGAGATCTGTATTCTACCTTATAATTCAGCATGCATATCTCCTTCATCATGTACAAGTACAGTTGTGTCTTGGATTATTTTTTGAGAAGTGCCGAGAGAGGTGTTACATGCGCAGCCATATTGTTATTTTAATTTCGAAAATTGCAACAATAATAACATGCACGCCAACAATAACAAACAAATAGACACTCACACACACACATACACTCTAACATATAGTATATGCATATGCATGGCAAAGCGCAAAAGTGTAGCGCATAGAGATAGAGGGAGATGGGGAGCGAGAATGACAGAGATAAAGGGCTCAGGATGGTTAAGGATGGCGGATGCTTGCTGTTGTCGCTCATGTATTTGTCCACATGACAAGTAGGCAATATTTGCATACTCAATTGCATTGTAAATTTTTCTATGCAGCTACAACAACAGCAATAAGAACAAGAACGAGAGCTGGCAGTCAGACCGACAGGCAGACAGGCAGCCGAGCAGCCGAGTATGTAGGCAGGTAGGCAGCCTACAAAAAGTCGCGCCTAAGTGTATGCAACGTAAAGATGCAACGGCTGAAAAAATTGTTAGAAAAATGCTGAACAAAGCAATCAGCAGGCAGGCATGCATATGTGTGTATGTATATTATCTGTGTTTGTGTGTGTGTCGAGCTGTTGATGACTGCGAACAGGACGAGGACGCACATGAGCACGACAACGTACAGTTTTCATTTGAATGACAAAAAGTCAGGTGGGCACTTGAGTTCTTGCCGAGCCGCCATCGCATTCGTCATCATCATCATCACCATCATTATCACCATCATCATCATCCACATCGTCAGCGGCTGCACAAATATATTTCTTCTTCTACTTGCCTTTCTTTCTACCTCTTCTACTTTTACATATACATATATAAATATATATATATATATTTTTTTCATTGTGTGGGCGTGGCTTTGTTGCGCCCAACTTGACTGACTGACTGACTGACTGACTATATAAATATACAATATGCGGGCGTACATACATACATATGTACATATGTACTTATGAGTGTGCGTGTTATTGTGTGTGTGTATGTGTGTGTATTGTGCATATGTCGAGTGGTGTGCCGAGGCTTGCAACTGACTGTGGTTCTCATAAAGATGGAGTCTGCTAGAAGGGCAGGGGGGGAGGGGGGAAGGTTGGGGCCCGAAAACACTTAACATATTCTAATTATTCATGCTTATTTTGCATTGTTTTAACTGCTGGCTGTTGTGTTGTTGTTGCAGCGCGCACTCGCTGCCAAAGTAGCGCAGCAGCCGCCCAAACGCCCAAACGCCCAGCCATGCCTATTGCCCCCCTTAAGGCGTTGCTTTGTGCCGCTGTCTTATTAAAAATTACAAATAGTCAACGCTTAATTATGTGAAGGTGTGTGGGAGGTAGGTGTGGGTGTATGTGTGTATATGAATAAGTGCAGCCTACTTTTTAGGGCTACCAATAAATAAGCACACACACACACACACACACACACACATGATTTAGTAGACATTTCAACATGACCAGATGCAAGACACAAAAAAGTAACTCTCAAATGCATTGAGCCAAACAACTGTGCTTGTGTGTGTGTGTGTGTGAGTGTGTGTGCGTAGACTAAAACAAACTGAAGTAGTTTGCACCAATTTTTGTGACGATGTCAACAGTATAACAACAATAATACCAACAAAAACAACAACAGCAAGGCGCACAGACAACAAACGATAAACGACGAAGGAGGTAAGCAAACCAAAGTAAGCAAAGCAAAGCAAAGTAAAGCAAAGAAACGAGAATTGCTGCTCTGCCTGATGGCAGCTGGCAGGTGTACGAGTATTTGTGTGCGTGCATGTGTTTATGTTTGCAGCGCCACCTGCCGTCCATACAACCTGCTAGCCAGCCAACCTGCCATCCAGCCATCCAGCCAGCTAGCGAGCCAACCAACCGCCCACTGACTAATGTTGATGACAATGTTATGGGGCGTCGTGACAGCCATAAGCGCACTTGACAGCTTGGTTGGGTGAATGGGCGCATGGGTGTGGGTGTGGGTGTGGGCGTGGCATCTATAGAACGCCTAGTCCATGTACCTCCCCCACACTCTGTTGACGTCGTCATTCACATCGCGACTGCCGTTGTTGTAAAGCATGTGAAAAATTATTATTGTAAAAATATTGCAGAAAATCCAAAGAATTATAAATGCCTAAGAAATACGAGTGCGACAGCGACTGCGACTACGAGTCCGACTGAGAACACAAAACAAGCGAGACTCTAGCACAAGAGTGATGTTAAAAAGGATGGAAAGGGAGAGAGCACATGTAGCTGCGAAAATGATGGCCAATAAAAATGGTTGTGAAGCAAAGCATACTAATTGTTCAGACGGTACAGATCTTTCATGGAGCGAGCAACACAAGTACTATATGCGCATGTGAAATACTCTAATATATAACTAATTAAATATATATAGTTGCTATTTATTTAATACTCATGTATATACATTTAAGCATACATTTAATTAAAAATAATTCAAAATTAGTTTTTGGTTTTAGTTTAAAAATTATTTCCACATATTCTATGCCTCTGTTATTCTAAGCTATATAAACCTCTGATTAACAACTGCTTCTGAGTGACTCTGAAAAACAATCAATGGAAATTATCGCTGGACTTAAGTGAGTATGCTAGTTTTGTGAAAAGTAATCAAATTTTTAATTTAACTTAACGTCAATGAGTTATTGCTTGTTGTATAAGTCAGTCAGAGTCAGATTACTAATAGCGCTTTAGCTTAAGGTATTAGCTGTTGCCAGAGTAAGTATATTTATAGAATAGGATAAAATGCAATACATTTTTAGCTGACTGAATAATGCAATAATGGCTCTCTTTTTTATACAGATGCTAGAATATATTTGTGTAAGAATATATCTACTTTGAAATAAAAATAAATAATAGTGAGTGATACTTTGGAATTCTTGTATACTATACGAACAAAATATTCTTTATAGGGTTTGGCGATCAGTTCATTACTTGTATAAATGATTACATATGAGAGAAGAGATGTCTGCTTTATTAACCCATTGAAAGCCAAACTGAATTCTCCGATTCAGCTACCTCTGCAGATCTACATATGTGGCTATGCTCTTTGCCATGCTATTTTTCTCCTTGGCATCTACGATGTAGGTGCTGGGGGAAGAAGGAATTGTTCTGTGATGATGTGTTGGAATCAAATGTTGGACGCCGTCGTCGTCGCTCCAACAGCTACGAGTATGTGTTGAGTTGCAGGGGCACATTATTTTGTAGTTGTTTTTGTCACTATGTGTATGTGTGTGTGTGTGTGTGTGTGTGTGTATAGAAGAGATTTGCAAACTAAAGCCTCATCACAATGTCCTCAAAATTCAAATAGCAACAACAACAGTGCCCAGTAGTTGGGCACGCAAAGCAGCGGCAGCGCCTCTGAGGCTGAACTAAGGCTGAGAATAAGGCAGCGGCATGGTCAGAGGGAGGAACAGTGGGTTATGGGGAGGCAGTCAACCACCCAGCCAGCAATTGTCACACGACGCTACTTTTGCAAATTATTTTTTCTACTTGCCATTTGTTGGTATGCGTGTGTGTGTGTGTGTGTGTGTTCGTCTCGTGTATATGAATTGCAAATACCTGCCCCCTTTCCCTGTCCTTGCGCCCAACCTCTTCCAGGCAACAACATCTGCAACAAGCTCAGTGAGTTTTTGCTAACAAGCAGAAGCAGCAGCAACAACAACAACAATAAAACAAGCGGCACCTGTGAGTCAGCACCTAACAACCCCCTCCCCTGCCGCTGCTTACTCGCTCTTCGCCCTCTCACGCCTTATACTCGCAGCTCGCTCTCTAAGTGGAATATGTTTTATTTAGCATTTTTAAGTGTTTGCTGGCGTTGCAGTCGCCCCCGCAGCCTGCCCCGCCCTCACCCCCACCCCGCACCGGCACCCAGCTCCGCTCCCGCCATGCCTCTCAAGTCAACCACCATTGCTGCTCTGATTGTTGGGCCTGCCAGCCTTCCCGCCTGCCAGTGCTGTTGTTGTTGTTG
Source organism: Scaptodrosophila lebanonensis (assembly GCF_003285725.1). Taxonomy (NCBI): domain Eukaryota; kingdom Metazoa; phylum Arthropoda; class Insecta; order Diptera; family Drosophilidae; genus Scaptodrosophila; species Scaptodrosophila lebanonensis. Next base: position 686,135 of record NW_022060589.1, on the reverse strand, counting down.
TAACTGCTGCTGCTGCTGCTGCTTCAAGCAAAATAATAATTATTGTTATAGAAAGGACAAAGTATAATTTCAGATATGTAGCTGGTAGCAGCATGTAGGGGTCAGAGCGGGTCGGAGGCGGAGCGGCAAGGGTTAGTCACACGACAAGTTGACGCGCTTTTGTATTGTGCCCTACAAGACAAACAGAAATAGAAATTAATGAGTTGATATAAAAGGTGACTATCTACATAGGAGGCGATGCTGGTCCGAAGGAACGAGGCGGGAGGGTTACTTGCAATGACAATTAGGCGTTAGTCATTGCATTTGTTACACTGCAGATGAAGGCAGCAAGGCAACAAGTTAGCTCTCTCGCAAGTCACATGAGTTGCCAAGGTTGGGTCGCTGGACCGATGTGAGTTACCAACTCATGGCTATCTGTAGTTGTTGTAACGAAAGCTAACGCTCCTCAGCATATTTAACCCAAAAGAAAACTGGTCTTTCAACTTTGCAGATGCATTAATTGATCTTCTATATATACAACTTAAAGAACCGTTTATCATAAGTTCATATGTGCTTTTTACTTTTACCTTAAAATTTGCTCGTCTTAAATTTTATTCATCAAACAAAATTTTTATACCCTGTACCCGTAGGGTAAAAAGGGTATATTAGGTTTGTGCAAAGTATGTAACATGCAGAAGGAAGCATCTCCGACCCCATAAGGTATATATATTCTGAATCAGCATGATGAGAGAAATCGATCTAGACATGTCCGTCCGTCCGTCCGTTTGTCCGTCCGTCTGTCCGTCTGGATGAACGCAAGGATCTTAGAAACTATAAAAGGTAGAATAACCAAAGTTGGCATCCAGATTCTCCTAGGTCCAAGAAAGGACGAGTTTATTTATTTATTTTTTTTAATTTTCCCCCCTTCCCCCCGCTACAGAATTTCGTCAATAGCGTCCACATTTCAAATGCTACCTAAACCAAACTTTGCACCCATAATTTATATATAATTGTCTATTGTTGTTATTTTATTCAATTCGGTCAATTCTAAGAAAAGTGATTAGCAAAACAAATTCTCGCCAGTACCACCTCCCCCCCCCCCCCCATGAAACATGAAAAATTAGAAAAAGTCAAACTCTATTTGATCTAAATATATTGCAAATACATATATACATTGTTTCTTCAAACTGTGTTCTGCTTCCATCAATAAGCTCAAACCTTTCCTGAGCAGCTTCTTCTAGTGTGGGTTTATGTCGCACTATCGCCTTCAAATTCAGGAGAGACAAGCATTCCAAACACCATGCCGAAATCAACTAATTAAAGCATATGAGAGGACGCCTGAAATGGCTGGGCCAGCCATTTGGACGAGAGCCGGCAATGACAAATTGTTGAGCTGTCAAAAGTGACGTTTAGCTGTCAAAATAGCTGCGACGTCGGTGGCGCCAACGACGGCGATGGCGACGGCGACACAGAATTGGGCTCGGATGACTCGGACCAATCAGGGAAGGGGAGGCAGCCAAAAAACGAAAGCGAAACCCACACCCACACCAATAGTCTACCTAACAAGGCCAACGGCAAAGCCAAAACTGTGCCAAATGCCAGTGACTGGAGCGGGTTTCTGCTGCTGCTGCTACTGTTGCTGTTGCCGTTGTTGTTGTTACTGTTGTTGGGGATATAACATTTGTATTATAAATGTATTATTGTTTTGTTTGAGAAACGTTTAAATTAAAATATATATTCCGATGGCAGGCAGACAAGGCACATGTGAGGAGAAGCTGAAGGGGTCCTTGCTTGGGGCGGTCGCAATGCTTAAGTGTCAAGCTGTCAAAGTTGCCATTTTTCACAAACACACACGCACACACACATACACCCACACACGTCAGGCCACACACCCACAGCTGTTGTCAAATATTGAAAAATGCTTGGCTCGCAATCTCGCGCCCGCTCTTTACAGGCTTAGGCCTGCCACATGTGTGTGCCGCAGAAGGAAAAAATTAAGGACCACGGCTGTCGCCTTACATACACATATGTATGCATAATATGTGTGTATACGTGTGTGTGTGTGTGTGTGTGTGTGTGTCACTTAAGCCTTCACAGGCTTTCATTTCATCATTTGAGCTAAATAATAAAAATGATGACAACGCTGCTAGCGACGACGACGACGACGACGACGTCAACATCGCTGATGAGTTTTAGTTTCCAAATAGTGACCCAGACGAGGCAAACTAATAAGCGTGTGCACACCGCTACCTGCCCCTGGCTGTCAGAGCGCCCAACAATCCGGCCCACTCCATAGGACCAACACTCGCAGCTGTAGCTACTTTAAATTCCATGTGTGACATTTGATCATTTGTCATTGGGTCTGAGCCGTTAGCTGTTAGCCCTTAGCCGTTAGCCCTTGGACCGTACATTGCACTGCCACCAACAGTGTATCTTTCTGTGGTTGCGGTGGCTAGGGTGGTGCGCCCAAGCATGCACTGGTGGATGATGAGCTTGGGTAACGCTTATTACTAATGATGATGGCCAGTGTGCGCTGCTAAAAAGGTAAATAGTGTTGCGCCAAACTGTTGGAGTGTCTTATTGAGCTGCTCAAAGAAAAGCATCCACCAGCCTCATCGTTACTTCGTGCATCCCAAGGAAGTGCTCTGCTCATAGCACATTTAACTACCATAACTAAGAAAGTTGTTAATTCTGTCTAAAATCGCTCTAAGAGTATTTAAAGCGATCTCTCTGTAAGCTAAATAAATTGTTAACATGAGACGTTGGAATGTTAAAAAGTCATCTTGTAGAATATCAAAATTGCAAGAGAGAAGACGGATCTGAGAAGACAATAACAAAATGAACATCAACAATATGACAAGCCAATGAGATTTGACTAGGAATTAGTGTGTACTTTCTATGTAGATGTGGGCCCAGCACATCTGCTAAGCTTGCAGACCGTGTCAGACTCTGCTGAAATCTAATTGGTTAGCATTTCTCAATTTATTATCTAGTATAATTGACTGAAGCAGACTCTTGCCCAATGACTGAGCCATTATACAGACATTCTATCAGTTTCCCTAAAATTGTACTGGATGTTACCTCTTTCTTAAGTTCAAAAAATTCAAAAAACTAAGGTAAAAGATTAATTATAAATCTGATGATGGTGGGAGTGTCAATTAGCTGATATGTTCTTATTCGTTTCAAATGGGATCTTTGCTTCGGTCTGAGCTTGCCCATCAAGTCCCTTCTGTAGCCGCCTGCCCCTTATTCTGATATTCTGTTTTTAAGCATGCCCCAAATACATTTACAGGCATAAATTAAATTTCCAACTCAAACAAATCAGCCGCGCAGCAAATGCCAAATACCTTTCAATATCTGCGCCCTCAGCGACATCGTTTGTATTAAGACCCGTGAAGACAAGAGACAGGGAGAGAGAGGGAGACTGTGCGGGAAGGGGAGGCTTCACGTCGAAGGTGTGCAGAACATGCCCTCAGGCCAATGACAGGCCCAGTGCGACGGATGCGACTGGGGTAACATTTTTTAAACTTGGCAATAAATTTTTAATAAGCTTGCTTGTTGTTTCGCTTGCCATCGTCGTCGTCGTCGTCATCGTCGTCGTGCCAAAGATATTTTTTAATAAATCGTTTTCGAGTACATTGAGAAATGTAAAGATGCAACGTGGAAGTCGAAGTCGTCGTCGTCGTCGTCGTCATCGTCATCGTCGACATGGCATACGGGCATATGAAATATACATACGACAAATAGATGGATGAATGGATGGATGGCTGACTGACTGACTGACTGAATGGCTGAATTACTGAACAACGCTGGTAACCCCCGGTGACTTGTCGTATCATCATCTAAGGGTGTCTTGTGCTTGTCGTCAACGTTGCTCGCGTCTCATTTTCATTGACTTGGCGTTTTGTCTTTCCAAAGTTCGCCAACCAAAACAAAAAGCGGCAATGTCAAGAACCCGCACCACACCACGCCACACCGCACCGCACCACCTCGTCGCGCCAGCCCGCAGATTAACAGAGCGCGCAAAATTTTTACATCAATGATATTGAAATGATATGAAAATCGAGGCAGTTTGAGTTTGGAGGCGGAGGAAGTTGGGAAACACAGCGCTACGTATTTTTCAATTTTAAATATTGACAATGAGATGCTAAGCATGAAGTTAGCAGGAACTCTGAGTAGGAAGTGGGTGAGGAAGTCGCTGTTGAAAGCCGGAGTGCTCGAGTGCCCGGCGGCTTGCTTAAGGTAATTTGACAAGTTGTCGAAGCTTTACAAATGTCACGACTGGGGCACACAAGTCAACAACAACAACAGCATCATTCGTGAGTGGGTGTGGGATTTATTGTGGGCTGATGTCTCACTTAGGCAACGATTCGAGGGCCCCGAGGCGGCGTGTACCGAAGCGCTAAGACGCAGCTAACAGATGCACTTTATATGGCTGAGACCCATGATAAACAAAAGATAAACAAAAGATAAACAAATGTGGACAAATGTATGGACAAATGCAGATGGGCGAGCTGTGAGCCAGAGAAATAAAAATACATTGTAATACGTGTATGTACCTCATGGCTAGCGAGGTGCAAGGCAAATGACAAGTGAAATTAGAAAAGCTGCCTACGTCAGCGAGAGGGGCTGCTGGCGAACGAAATGGGGAGGCACTGGGTCGGGGGGTTGGCGCGGTGTCTATCTCTGTTGCTGGATGCGCCAACTGAACGAAAAATACGAATGTCAACATTCCAATTACGCAAACATTTTGCGCACACCAATAATATGGCTTGACAGCTACGACTGAGAAACAGCAGCAACAACTACAATAATAAGAAGACATAACAGCAACAAAAATAACAACAAGAAGAGCAGCAGCAATAACAACAATGGGTGCACAGTGCAAAGGTGAGCTTATGCCGTGCACAACAACGCAAGCCAACAATGGCAGCCATGGCCAGAATGGTGAAATGCGGATGGGCCAGAGCCAGAGCCAGAGCAGAGAGTACGGACATGGGAACAGGCTCGGGCATGGGCATGGACATGGGCACAGGTACAGGAACGGGCACGGGAATGGGAATTGGAACGGACTGAAGATGCCAACGACGTCAACGACGATGACGACAACGATGACGTTGATAATGGCGTAAAATGGTTGAAGGCACTGGCAGTGGTACAACAACAGCAACAACAAGTGCAACAACAAGAACAAGAACAACAACAATAGAGAGCTACGAAAAAGCCGAACTACACATTTTCCTGTCCACTACAACGAACTATAAATCCCTTCTCTATTTACAGAACATTAAAGTTATCTCTCGGGACTCCAAACCGAGTGACTCTGAAAACTTCTAAGAGCCCATATAGGCTCAAGAGTTTTCTGTAGACTAAAGCAATATATATTATATTGCAATAGTTATATTTTATTGGAAGACAAGGCTTTTATTATCATTAAAAGAATCTAGTATGTACTTCAAAGATCAATTTTTATATACAAATTTTATTTATACATTTTATATTATTCGATAATAAGAGTAAGTATATCAATAAATATATGAACGAGTTTATAGATTTTCGATTTATATAAGTTTAAACACTTTGAGCAAATATCAAAGATTGAGATAAATGAATGAAGGCTTTTAATTATCGATATATGCTACCAATAAATATAATTTATTAAAAATTATTATTATAAAAATAAGAAAGAGTACACATTTCATTCGTACCTTAGACATTTTTCTCATGTATAAATGCATTTTATTGTTTAACAAAAATTTGTATTGTCATAACATCATAGTTCTGAATATTTTCTAATTTTAAAATTTGATGAAACAAGCTAGAAAACATAAAATAAATATACATATGAGTATAGAAAATGCATATAAGCATATCTACTCTGGTGAAGTATTATATGTAGGACCAAAAGAATATATTCCTTCATTCACTGTGAAGGGTATGGCAAACGGAAATAGTAGTAGAGAGAAAGTGGTAGTGTGTATGTATGTGTGTGTGTGTGGTACATGAGAACCAAATAATAATAAAGAAGAAGCGCTACTAGCGACTGAGAAGAGTCGAAAAAAAAATGTAGTACAGGTACAGGCGGTGCTGGAACGAACAAACAAATTGGATGCGAATGCAAATAAACGAAAATTATAAATAACAGCAAACAGCCAAACGAGAACCGAACCGAGCAGGACAAGTTTGAGAGGGAAGTAGGCGCACAAATGGAAAAAACAGCAGCAGCAGCAGCAGCAGAGATAGTCCGACGAAGGCGACGACGCTGCAATGCAATGGACAGCGCCGTTGAATAAACTGAGATGGCTGGCTGGGTAGTGCTGGGGAGGGGCTGGGACCCTTATGACACGGGAGCCGAAAGATGATGAACCGCAATAACAAAAACGAAACAAAATGGCTTGCGTGCCAAGACCAACAAATAACACAGAGACACAGAAGAGAGAGAGATAGAGAGAGAGAGAGAGAGAGGGATAGAGGAGGAGACAGATTTGGCTTTGGCTCGATGAGCATTGCATGTCGACGAGTGTGCAGGATAGCCGAACTATAGCTAGCTATGTGCGAGTATGTGTATACTCGAATAGTATGTACTGCAGTCTATGCAGATGGCATCACAAAAAAGAAGCAATCTGAAGGAAGAACGAGGAAGTGAGTGCAAGGCTGTGGCAGAACTGATGAGTTGCAATGAATAGAAATTGCCGAAGCAAATGGCAAGGACAAAGCAGCAGACAATACTGAAAGGTACACTTGGGTGAGGTAGGCTGGCTTGGGTTGGGTTGGACTGTGTTGTGTTGTGTTCTGTTCTGTAGGTAATACAGGATTGGAAGGGAATGGAGTTGACTGTTGCTAAAAATGAAAAAACAAAACGAATGCGACAGGTATCAGGTATCAGCTAAGAGGCACCAGCTCAGAGGTCAGTCATGCTTGACAGCTATGAGGAGCTGCCTATAGAATGCAGCTGATGCATAATTCAAGGATTATACTCCCCAGGTTAGTTATTTGTTATGAAAACAAATTGATAAGAACCTTTAAGCTAAAAGTTTCATTAAAAAATAGTCAATCAATTCAAATATATATCTTACTCTATTCGTTCTGAATATGTTTCAGATCTCAATTATACTACTCCATGGACTCATTAGTGTAAAGGCAAATTACTGATTATGCCAGAACAGAACAAATGTCTACATAATGAAGATTAGGAATACTCATATCATACTTATTAACATTAAGATCTCAAGCAAAGGCTTTAACGAAAGCTACGATCATGTAGGAACACCATGTACCCGTATGTCTTGAATAAAATGTTAGGGCCAGGTCGGTCCAACAGATAGCTTTTGCTTTCAAAGATGTTCGTGAAAGCAATAATGTCTCTGCCTAAGCAGCACTTTTTACACACATGTGCGTACTTATGTCTGACTTGGATTTGTAGCAGATGAGGCGCTTGCCATAAACTGCGAAAGGATTTTGCAGCTTCAGCCGCAGAGTATGCAACACATTTTTCGCTTTGCCAAAAGAGCTGGCGAGATGGCGAGGGGTTAGCGACTTGGCTAACCCTGCGACTCAGTCGCTATCCGGACCCAGGAAGCAGACCCTTGGCTAACCGCGAGGATTGCCCGGCCGATTGCAGCGTTGGCACAGACGCAAACGTGGGTGCGGAGGCGGAGACGGAGGCTGACGTTGACGCTGACTGCTCACGTGTGCCCCATCGGACTGTTTCCGGATTGCGCTTCGTTGCCTAGAAACAAAGAGTTGTGGACGGTGGATGGTAGCTCGTTGCCGGCTGGCGGTGGCGGATGTGGTGGCACTGGCAGCTGGCAATTCACAAAATGCAAATGAGGAAGATGCCATGAAGAGTTGCCATCGACACCACAGCGCGAATTGATTAAAATTCGATTGTTTCTTTTATTTCCTTGGCGGTCTCTCTTCTTCTCCAGCTATGGGTGGGAGATGGCTGTTTGTTATTGTTGTTGTTGGTGTAGCCAAAGGGTTGCTGCTGTCATCGTCATCAGTGTTGTTCTTGCTTTTGTTGTTGTTGCTGCTATTTATTGGCTGTGCCTGCCTTGGCATTTATTACACGGCACTGGGAGTTTTAATTATGCCGCCGTCGTCGTCGTTGCCTTTGGCCTTTGCCGCTCACCCCGTCGCTGCCGCCTAATCAGTGGCAACACATCAAGAGCAGCAGCCAACAACTTCTACCCTTACCCCCCATATGCCTAATCAGGTTTCACCCCTTTTGCCATTGTTGTTCGTTCAGTTTTTCCTTTTCGTTTTTTTACCTTTTGCTCTATGACGTTGTCGTCGTTTTTCGATTTTTAATTTTTTAATTCGTTATCCTTGCGCCTCGACTCGTCCTGCCTCTTATTCTTGTTTTCGCTTTTTTTATATATTTATTTTAATGGCAACGCGTGTGTCGTCATCGTCATCGTAGCCGTTGTTGTTGTTGTTCTTGTCTATCTATGCTTGGCAGGCAAGGGTTAAGCATTAAACGCTAAATCAGATAATGTTAGACAATTGAGCAGCGTTGCCGCCAACATTTCGCTGACATTAAAACAAAAGTCGAGCTCTGTGGGCGGGTGGATCAGACCAGAAAAGTACAGAACAGATGTGGAGGCGGGGATGGGAATGGGTGGCAACTGCAAATAGAAGACGCGCATCATCAGCCAACAAGAACAACAACAAGTACAACAAAACAGGGTTAACTCTGTTGTAAAATACAAAATATATATTGACTCTAGTCACACCAAACACGAGGCATGGGCGGCACAACAGCAACAACTTCGATTACACAAACATTTTTTCCTCAACGAATTATCCGATTAAACGGCAAGCGCATTTAAATTTTAAAATTATTGCTAGGGTGCGTGCAGGGAAGGTATTTCTTACCGCCCCCACCATTACATAGCAGTAAAAACAACCAAAAAAAAACTGCAGCACTGAGACTGTAATATTCAAAATAAATTATAGTTTGGCTGAACACTTTCGATAAGGAAATGAACCCTTAACGCTGATGAGTCGACAAATGTCCAACTTCTGACTTCAAAGCTATTAAAATCAATTTGAACTAAGTTTTAAACGTAAGTTATTCAAAAACTCTAATATCGATATTAGAACCATCGTATATTTGTGTTTTAAGTAAGCAGGTGTGGACTCTAATCCACACTGAATAGCCTGTAGCTTGCAAGCATTATTACAAAAGTCAGTTCCATTTCATTTTCCTTCCAAACACAATTGGTCCTCATTACATACTCCTCGCTTACTTAAAATCCACAATTCCAATGCCAGGAACATTTAAAGACAAAACACTTTAGATTAAAAAAAATTGTTGAAGTCTTTCAAACAATCAATAGCACTATAATAATGAACCAGCTAAAACCTCCTGTTCGAAAGACTTAACAGATTAATATGCTTATTTTATTCTTCCAATATTATTTCGGAATTACCTGATCTAAAGTACTCATGCAATGAGGGAGGTCTTTTTACATTTGTTTTAATTCAACATTCGGAAACCCAACTTTATTAAATATATGTTTATATTTTCAGCTTATTGAAATATATGTCTTTATTTTCGGGCACTTTAGAAACGAGCCCCAAACAGCTTCGCAAGAGTAGCGCGGAGGGTGAAGGACTTCAAAACAATTTATACTTTCAAAGAAAAATATATGCAAGCGGACTTCAAGGAAACTATTCGTACTTAGTACAAGCCACTCGACTCGACCAAATCCTGCTTACCCTGCCCAAGGATGCGGAGTAGCCTTCACACAGACAGCCACTGCAGAAACAACAAGCTGCACTGAATTGCGAACTTGAGGACTTGACTCAGTGTTCACTTTTGGTTTTGTGCATTTTTAATCAATGGTTTTTTCTTAGACGCTCTAATTGTATTTGCTCAGCCTTTGCCAAAGTGCAGAGAGGCGGGCGCGAGAGGCAGGCATCCAACCGCTGCCCAATTCAATCCACTGGCATGCCAAGCAGTTGCACCAGGACGGACGGGCAAGTGAACGAGATGGAGAGCTCACATTTAAATTGCATGGAATTTGCAAACTGAAATTAAAATAGTAAATGATTTTCGGTCAGGCGGCTTAAGTGCGGCTCAATGGCGGCCAATGGTGGGTGGGTGTGGGTGTGGGTGTGGGGTAGATAGTCGGAGTTGTGGGGAGAGGGGGAGGGGAGCCAACATGATGTCCAGCCGGATGGGCGGTTGGTTAATTGAAAAAGTGCCTCTTGTTGCAGACGCAAAGACAAATACGGCAAAACACAACATAGAACACACACACACACAAATACACACTTTGGGAGAAGGCAACTGTAAATGTAGGAAAAACTTTTACGGCGACAGCCCTGCCCCCAGCCTGCCTGCCTGCAAAATTGGCAACCCTACCCACGCCGTTGCATGCAAAATGCTGTAAAAGTTTTTACGATTTGCCAAACTATAAAAGGGGGCACGGGGTACGGGGTACGAGGTACGTAGCACACCATGGGTGGGGGCAACGGTCTTAATGGAGTACGACGTAAGGGGTACAAACGCTGATACTTGCAATATAATAAACTAAGTAATTACATATGTGGGGCGTTGGGCCGTGCGTGGGCGAGGGCGTGGGCGTGGCACACTATTTTAATTTACTAATAAAACGGCCCGAGGCGAGCGCAAAAAGTGCGTCCAAATTACCTTGACATGTGAGCCACTCGCTCCATTCCGCACCTCCCCAGTTGCCTTTCACTTTTTACGACAATTTCACTTTCACTTTCGCTTTGCACCACTACTAGACAAAAGAGATAGCAACACTACTCGCATCGCATCGCATCGCATACGGCTTTATGCGAGTAAAGAGCGCGTTTGGGCCTTTGCGTGTGCGACCATTTTGCAGGCGGGCATTTGTCATTAGGCGCTGTTTTAATGCCAACGTTAACTCAGCAGAAACAACAACAACAACAACATTGACTTGGCCCCACCATATCCTCATGTTCCAATGACGCGTTAACAGCCCAACGCTAAATGACACTAAAATGTCGAAGACGCATCATAAACCTCCATAATCGTAAATATAGATTTGTGTGGCACGTAGCAAAGCAACTACAACCACCACAGCCCCCACTACAACCACTACAGTAACAAAAATAACAACAACACGACAACAGTAGCAACACAAATGACAACAGCCATGCTATGATGGCTTAATGGCCGACTAGGCTGCTCCCAAAGGTGTGTGGCAGGCACAGTCTTTGACTGACCATATGCAAACGTGCTATTGGGCTTTGGGCCATCCTCGCCCGACTCTCATCCAATCCAGGCGGTTCCAGCCTTCTGGAATAGTGTACAGTGTGGTTACACGTTTTAACCATTAGCCAGTAAGGCTGTTAATCGAACTAAAAGGTATGCGAGCTATTTAATATTTATTTGTTTCTTGAGATATACATATATTGCAGAAGACAATCAAACATTTCACTATTCGTGCTTAGACATTTAAGGCGTACAATTGTAAAGAATAAGGCTGTGCGAGCGAAAACTGAAAACACAAGTCAATGAGGACAGTAATGTAAGGATAGAACTTATATAAGACTCAGGATGTCAGCTAAATATAACTTAGAAAGACTTACAAAATAAATACTTACAAAATAAATATTATTAAGATTCAAGGAAATACGTTCCGCAGAACTCTTTTCTACCCACAAACAATATAGTTTGTCTTTAAAACTGTTATTTTGTTTATACAAGTACTAGGCATAGAAGTGGGACCAAAAATCGGAATTTAAAATAGCCGGGAATGGGCGGACAATTCGACTGTCTACAATAAATTTAAAAGCACAAGTTTATATTGTGGTTATTCTAATTTTATATTATATTATATTTTTTTATTTTATATTATATTGATAGTAGCAGCTCCTTTCCGCTGGCATGAGAGCTTGGACGATCTTTGCTTTCAGCACAATTTAGGCCCTTAACGCGAATATCGAGCAAACCAGTCTTGAGATCGAGCCAGAGACCGCCAACAAGGTTTTGGATACGCAAATGTTTCCTTTAAAAAAAAAAATACAAATTCATCGAAATAAAATTGATTTATGTTTTTTTTTTTAATTTTTAAATAGAAATCACCCTATCTAAAAAAAAATTAAAGAGATCGATTAGCAACTGCAACTGCATTCTGATTTATATCTCAATTTCAATTCAAACAATTATGAAATACAATTTTTATTTTTTTGTTCAAATGTATTTTACTTTTTGGATTTTGTTCAAATTTATTTTATTTTATTTATTTTCTAAAATTAAAGTCTTAAGACAACCAAAAGAGATTATGTTAGCAGTGGCTTCCATGGCATTCGGCAAGAGGGTTCGAGTTCACTTTTAGGATATGTGGGTATAAGATTAGTAATCGAATATTGACGAGCATCTGTACTTGTAACTTTTAACTAAATTTGTTTGCTTATATAATTTTATTCATTAAAAAGTACAGCAATAAATCGGAAGCTCCCCACACATGCACTAAATATTTAGAAGCTGTTTTAATGCGACCCTAGAGCACTCGATATTTCGCTGTTTAGAAAGGAATACAACACATTTGTAACATTCCTTTACAATTCTGTTCATGTTGCAGTTATTCAGCCTTCGATGTGGAAAAATTTGCGACGACCAGCAGCTATCTGGCCGTGATATTGATTTACCTGCCCTCTTTTCTCCCTCAGCACTTACTGGGCTCGTTCAGCTTGGAATTTGCCGATTTTTGGCCATAAAACAGCATGGCTCAAAACAATGCTGAGCAGGCGGCACATCAATTTTTACAACTTTAAATACCAGCAGGAAGTACTATGCATTTCACCTCCCCTCCCCACCACTCTCCTCAGCACCACCACCACTCACGATCCATTTCCCACCTATTTCCCCCGTCATTATGGCGAGCAGACAATTTTTCGAAATGCGCATTGAGAAAGGAGCGAATGGCAATAAGAAAAAGTCATAACAAAATTTTTACGACAACTTTGGCTGCGTTTTCATTGCAAGTTTCTTTCCACTTGCCCAGAGCTCTGTTTGGCTGCGCGCCTTGGATGGGTGGCCTGGATGGGTGGCCTGGGCGGTGGTAGTGTGGTTCTGTGGTTGCCCAAATGTTAGGTGAGCTCCAAATGCAAAACAAAAGAAAATTACCAGCCGCAACAGAGCAGTTGCCAGTCGCTCCTGTCGCTCCTGCCGCTCCCGCCGTGCTCCCAATGCTATCGCTAAGGCCATGGCAGATATATTCTAATGGCGGCCATCCCGCTGCTTGTTGCTGTGCGCTGTTCCTGTTCCTGCTCTACAGTGCGGGATGGTGGGGGGAGGGGGGCATATAATAATCATCTATATTCATGGATTAGGATTCAATTTTTATGCCACACGCGAGAAAGAACGCAGCACCAACAAAAACAACAACAATGAGGGTTAAATTGAAAATAAAGCGACGATGGCTGTGGAGTTGGTGACGGGAACGACCATACTTCCCCCCGCCAACCATCCCCGTCACCTCCAGCACCCATATTGTACTCTGCCAAATGTAAAATTATAAAGTTGGCGCACCAAAGGAAAGAAGCAGAAAAAACAGATAGAAAGACAGAAAGACAGAGAGAGAGCACAAAAGAAAAAAAAGGAAAAACAAAATTATTCAAAAATTTATGCAAGAAAATATTACCAAAGAGCTAATAATTTTCTCAGCCTCTTTCAAGGTGGCAGGCGCGCGACGCAACGGGCGGCTCGTCGACCTGGTCGTGGGTAGAGGTGCGGGTGCGGGTGCTAGTGGGAGTGGGAGTGGGAATGGGTGTGATTTGGTGGCACGTTAACTGCCTTCCCTGAGTCGCTGCGGTCCCGGGTTTTGTATTAATGAATAATATCGCGCGACTGAGGCGGATTCGACGACGGCATCGGCGTTGCCATCGAAGCTAAGGCAGCGGCTAAGGCCATAGCTGTAGCCGGATCCGGAGTTGTGGTGCGCCACAGGGGTTAATAAGTAATCTGCATTTTTTGACATTTATTTATGTCTTCAAATATGTGCGAGTGTGTCTAGGTGGTTGGGCCATGGCTGGGCCAGGACACCAGTCAGTGTCGTCGAGAAATATAACAGCTGTTAAAAGTGTCATTAAACGCCATACCTATGGCCAGACATTCTGCTTACCAGGCTATTTTCTTACGCACAATGCAATCTAAGCTAATATATTCATATATATAAAGGAATTAAATAAGAAGAGCTCAGGTAAAACGAATTTCAAATCAATATTTTCTAGTTAGAAATTTGTAACGAATTTGGGGACAAGAAATTTATGTTTATTAAACAAACAAATGATTATAAAGAACTGTCCTATAATGACCCAAATAATAATCAAATGTAGATGTACATTTTATATAATGCATTATTTTTATAATCTATAATTTGCAATGAACTGGGTTACACGAATTTATTGGCCAATTTTATTTCACTCATTCGACAAAAATTTTTAGTGAAATGTTGGGTTTTAATGCAGTGGTCTATACTATTGTAAATGAAGGCCTAATAGTTATACATTTTAACTTTCAAAAAAAATTTCATAAGTCTCAGTGCGAGCCAAAAGCAGTCTGCCATTTTTGTGATTATACATTCACTTCACTTGGAAGTGAAGAAAATATACTCTGGATCCTCGCTTTTGCCATACTGGCAAATTTCCGGCTTAAGCTCTGTACGTCCATCGTTAAATGATAGCTGAGGATATTTGTTGGTAAAGGGCATAGATTAGTCGTATACCATTATAAAATATTAAATTAAACTAATGTTAACAATGATCAATTTTATGAAAAAAAAAATGCTTGTTACATTAATTAATTGATTTTGTAAAAATATATTCAACTGTTCATTGTAAATGGAACCTTTTCGATTCAGAATATCAAAACAATATTTAAAAACGCTCACATATTATTGTAAAAAATATGATTTACAATTTTAAGTTACAATGATTCCACAATATTGATTGAGCACGATGCTGATGCCCTTTATCACGATGCTTTTGATCAGGAGACGCTATTTTAATTTTTTGTTTGTTTCTTCCTCGGAAGTCGCTGAGATACTTATAAACAAATGTTTGAGAGTTCAAACTATAAATGTACTTGTAGTAATACGATTCATTATATTTGCTTTTCGATATTTGCTAGCCTCTTTTTGCAATGCACCTAAAATTCTCTAGAGAATCAACATAGTAGTGAGCAATTTCTTTACTCCCTTTGTTATCAAATTTTATTGCCTGGCAGGTCAGATAAATAAATAATTAGAAAATTATAAATTTTTGCAATTAAAACTACAACTAAATTACAAATGCATTACATTTGCATGCACACACATACACACACGCACACACAAGTACACCTATACACACACATACACATGCATACACACACGTGTGGCACGCTTAACGAGCAAATAATAATGACTGCGGCCGCAGCTTTTGTAATAACAATAATGAAAAGCCATTTTCAGCATTTCTGCAGGCCAAAAGGCACTGCAGCGAGACTATAACAATTAATTAACAAATAAAATGTCAATTAATTTTACAAACACTGAAAAAATGGCAATAAAATTTACAACGCACTCACACGCACACTTACTGGTCATTGCACATACGCCACGTATTCAAAACAAACAAAAAGCTCCACGAAATTGTGAAAATGCACGCCCACAGAGACCAACAACAACAACAACAACAACAACTGCAGTAACAACAACAACAACCGTAACAATAACAACGAAAGCAATAACAACAAAAATGAGAGCAGAAAAACGGTGCAGTGGAAGAAAAAAAAAAGAATGCAGAAAAACTCAACGAGCGTTTTCTCATTTATTTATGATTTCAATTTCAATATTAAAGGTGTGTGCGTCCGAGTGTGTGTGTGTGTATGTGTGTGTGTGCCATATAGAAGGACGAAGCCAGCCAGTGGCGGCCAGCCAAGCGAGTCGAACAGACCGCGCACTTTAAATAAGTTGGCAGTGCGGCGGTGAAAGCATTTTTTGGCATTTTAAATATTTAATTGAATGATAAATAAATGTAAGCCATATTTATGCCAGCCATATAAATACACGGCGCACCCATTGCTGCGTGAGTGTGAGTGGGAGCGCAACAGATAGAGCGAGATGCAAGCAATAACTGTGCAAATTGTAATCAGCAACAACAAAAAGCAAGAAACAAGATGCAACTCCCATGGCAGCCAACACACAACCAACTTCCAGCTACCCTGAAGTACTCGTAATAGCATCTTATGTATATTCTTGAAAAATAATAAATTAAATACACATTAACATAAGTTTCAATTTAAAAAAAAAATATTAAGCTGATGAGGAAGATGTCGAAAAACTGACGTACAAAATTCTTTTAGCACACGCAAAATTTTTGAACAACATTTTCTTAGGAGAATCAATCTAACAGCCAAGTGCTTGTTCCAAAGACCGTTTAGGCAACTTCTGCATGCAACTGAGGGAAAGGTCTTAAGAATTTTGCATAAATCTAAAAACTTGTGAGTCTTACAAAGAGAATATGTATACATAGAATAATGTGAAATACAAACAAATTATTATTAAAATGCACCATCAAATTATGATTAAAATGTATTATTAGTTGTATTATTAAATATTACAAATTTCGAGTCTTTAAAGATAGAATAGTTTATAGTAGGAACATATTAGATGTGGCCAATAGGTATATTATCTAATTAATAATTTTCAGAAAGAGCATGGAAAAAATCAAAATACAAATAATAATACGATGTGTAGTGGAAGCAGTAGATCAATTCACACTTTTTACTAGCAGCTCTGATTCGGTATGGCATTTCTCGCAGCTCTATTTAAAATAGGTCAGTTATAAGCACACACCAGAATCGGGCATTAAATTGAATTGCTGAAGAAAGAAACTGAGGTGCGTATATAGTGCACATGACGATTTGTTTTATTTATATAACTGCTGTAAAGAGCATTGAATATCGCTTAACTTTGTAGTGTGTTCACATAAGGAACTCCCACTAAATGTGCGTTGTGTACAATTAAAACTACAAGTATGAATCGATTTTTTTTATTCAATAACATGGTTAGTTAATTGATGAAATTTATTAGGGACTACCCCTACACTAAGTATTTAATTTCAATTTATTTCATGCAATTCAAAAACAAATACATATCCAACAATATCAACATCTATCTGACTTGTGGGAAACTCAGATTTAAAGAACGATTTAGCAAGGAGGGGACATGAACACGCCACAACCTAAATATCTCTTTCTCTTCGCATGCTTAGTAAGAACATACAACAGAGCACATTCACACATACATATGCATAGATGTTGCTGCCCGTCACATTCTCGTGCAGAAATTTGGAATGCCTTTTCACAATTTGGTTGCAGGGCATAAAAAACAAGTCAAACCAATGACTGTGCAACGGTCATATAAATATTTTTACAACGCACACATGCCTCACATAGATACACACACACACACACACATCCGTACAAACACAGATGGCAACACAGCCACACACACATTTATGTATTTGCATACATTGTGCCGCCATTTTGTTGACTCCGTTTGGCTCTTTTTTCATTCAGTTGGCGCGGCCGCAGACAACGCAAATGCAATTTAATTATTACATTTGGCTGGCCAATGTTGTTGCTGTTGTTGCCGTTACATTTACTTATTTATTTAAACATTTATTTATTGTATTTGAGTTGCGTTTCATTTGTGCATAAACAAGCAAACACACATCATTTGGCCGCCAGCTCAATTCTACTTCAGCATCCAAACTCATTTGTAATCATTGCAGCGAGCTCGGAAAAAATAAAATGAAATTAAATTAAGGGAAATACAAGAAGAACATCAACAACAACAATGCTCTATGCTGGCTAAGCCCGATGAAGCCCGATTGTACTTACACATATATTTCTATATGCCGTCAACGCCTTTGCCCCCACACCAACCCCCAACCCCCACCCCGTCCATCGCCACAGACAGACTCGAATGCCTTCTGCTGCTTCCTGGCTTATGCCTTACGAATTTCTTTTATTACTTATATTTCCGTCTTTAATATTTTGCGCGTCGCTTGGCCGCTGACTGCTGCGTCGACGTCTCAGTTGCAAAACTAATAAAACTTTATCTTTTTTAATATCGACTGGTGGGCACTTTTGGGCTGCCTGGCTGGGGCAAAGGAATAATATTTTACAGCAACGCGTTGCTTTGTGTTGAAATTTTACTCAGAATAACTAGCAAAGTTCGAAATATGCTAAAGAGATATGCCGCATAACGGCGGCAGGGGGTGGGGGAGGGGCGGCGATAAAGTGTGGATGGGCGTTGAATGAGGGAACAGGGGATGGGGGCCCACCGAAGTCTAACACCATTGAAATGAATGACTTCTTCAGATATTGTTGCTGTGAGTTTTTCATTTCGGTCCCAAGCCAAAACCACCGTCATGCCAATGAGACGCACTTTCTTCCAGTACATAATTAGTAAAACGACAAAAGGGTGTGGTGTGAGAAGCGACGAGGAGGGGGGCTAACCAAAACACAAACAGTTTTATATTGGAACTAACAACACAATTGTCACAGTCCGGTCTTACCCCAGGTATGGGGTAATAATCAAAATATCTTGACAAAATATAGAATATATAGCTTAAACACTGCTCTAATGATCTGTTATTTCACAAATTCCAAGACAAAATTAGCTTTCTCCGCCGGTTTGTGTATAGGGCTATAGGGCTTTCAAGGGAAATCAGGACAGTGCGGAAGGAAGATGACTACCAACTTGCTTAGATGAGCTACAAATCTGAAGTGGGTGCCCAGAATTCCTGCCAATAGTAGTGTTGGAATTTGTAACTATGCCTCTGCTTGGCAGTGTTTTGTTACCCGAGCCTTCACCTTCCTCAGCAAACTGCGCCACATGTGATTTGCTATCGGGTCCTTAAACCAAGCCATGTTGTTCATCAGCTTATATACCCTCCCCAGTCCAGGTTGAAAATAACACGACTCAGTGCTAGTTGCTGCTCATTATTATACAAACTTTAATCGAGATATTGTTAGAGAAGAAAAAAAAAAGTCAGTAAGTAGAAATTACTAGTAGGTATTAGCCATGTCGTTGGTTGTTGTGATTGCAGAATCGGGAAGGCAAGGATTAACCGGACGATGCTGTGGTTGTAGTTGGTGGTGGACCCGATGGTGGAGGGCCTGGTGGTTGGCCCGGTCGTCTGCCCGGAGGTGGCGGGCCACTCTGGGGAAAACCACTCTAATTGATTGAGAGGAGAGACAAATATGATGAAATACTGTGTTAGTGGCCACTCCTTGGATCACTTACTGCCAGTACGCTGACAAGCAGCAACAACAAAAGGCTCAAAGCGTAGGTGAAGCGCATCTTTCGTCTACAGTCCGAATGACAACTGACCAAACGAGCGTGTGGCCTTGCTTTTATAGCGCCCGATGGAGCTAACATGGCGTGACAAATTGCTATAATCAAATGGTGGAAAATTAGTGTGAATTGAGTCTCATTTGGAGCCCCAATTGCAAGTTTTTGCGCCCTTTCTGTGATAATTAAATTTTGAAACCAATTCAATAGACTTAAATAGCAATATCTTCATTATACGAATCTAATTCACGTGATGTAATTTTGTGATACTTCAGCGATAGGTTTGCTGAACCTCATTCCGCACGTAGCCGTCACAAGCTTATGCTGGCGTGAATAAAGACATCAGCGTAATTATTTGAAGAAGCAAAAACACGAAACCGTATTGCAGTTAAGGTCAATCAAAGGTATTTGGGATAAAAAGTGAACTATTTAGTAGAAAACGGCACTAGTTACAATTTAAGCTGACAATCCGAAAATAGTTTAAGCAGGTTTCTGAACCAAGCAATAAATATGAGACTTTGAAAAACGTTGTATCATCAAGAACTAATGGATAGAGCTTGTTCGTAAGAGTCTGGGTTTTTGTCTGACTCTGTGTTTGCCGGACTGGCTTAAAGCCCATTTCAATTATATTAATTCTCCAAATAATTCTCTCCAGTCGAATAAATAAATGAAATATATTTAATTTATGCCTTATAGTCGTAAAACCCTACCTTCTGCGAATGCATTAACAGCCGCTTTACTTGAATCAGGACCTCTCAAAACAGATATTTTATAGATTTCCGTACATATACTTAATTCTCTCCAGTCGAATAAATAAATGAAAAATATTTATTTTATAAGTACCTTATACTCTTAATAACCTACCTACTTTCTTATCATAAATAAACTTGTAAAGCGAATGCCTTAACAGCAGCTTTACTTGAATCAGGACCTCTCAAAACAGGTTGTAAATGAGAATGGAAACAAGAACAAGAACTGCGACTCATGCAGTTCATTAAACAATTATAATTATAGAGCCAGGTAGGAAACCGCAGCAGAAACTGCTCAACAAAAACACGAGCAGCTGTTAGTTGCTTGCCTTGCTAGCTGCCAGGCTGGCTGGCTGGTTGGCTGGCTGACTGGCCTGGTGGCAACGTGGCGTATGAGTAATAATATTAATAAGCCGACTTATTTGGCCACCGCAAAACGCACGTAGACAATGTAAAACATCTCGACGTATGCGTAGTTTCCTTGTCGTTATTATTTTACGGCCAACTTTGCTTATCAACTTTCTTAAGGCGCCCAGCGAGGCCAGGCCAGGCTATGCCCGACCCAGCCCGGCCCAACAACAAGCGGCTCATCTTGGCCAAAGTTTAGGCAGCGCAGTCGTCGAGGACTTGAATTTATGTGCTTGAATTTCACACCTTATTGCGTCGTCGTCAGCGGTGGTGCCGATGCCGTTGGCAGTGGTGGCGCTTGTTATGGTGGCTATAACGGCAATGCCGCCTTAAAACAATTAGCAACTGCTCGACGGTGTTGGCAGCGCGACTTTTTCTGCTGCTATTGTTGTTGTTGTTGTTGTTGCTGTTTTGATGCCAAAAAACGCAACGCAACCCAATCCAACAAACCAGCTCATGTAAAAGTACAATAATAAGTATAAGTACAGCAGAAATTGCCTAAGCAGCACAAAGAAATATGAAACGAAACATGAAGGCATCGTAACTCAGCACCTTTCCTATCCTTTAAAATAATGTTAAAATATTACACGTTTAAGAATAAACGGGTGTAAGAATATATAGGAGAAGCAGCGCAGGATTGTCCCGATAATACAATCATTGTCTCAACATTGCCTATACATTTGTCTGTTGCATTTCTTCTCCTTCAAACTAGTCCTATCGCATAATATTTTATTTTTATTCAAGCACAATTTTAATCACAATTTTAATCACAATTTGTGTACAAATGTATATGAAAAGTTTATCGTCTACTCGGGGAATAAGCAATATAACCGATCGGATATGCAGCTTATAGCACACAAGAAGAAAAGTTGAACTCGATCAGGGGATTTTATTAAGGGAATTGTTACCATCCAAGCTATTTTTGGAGGGTGGCCTATGAGTATCATTCGAAAGGGGCTTTACGCCTTCCAAAAGTTGCTCTTCAACGAGCCCCACTGTTTTCATGCATTATTTGCTGCGCCATTAATGTTGCTGTTGTTGTTGTTGCCTTAATTGGTTACGCTTGTTCGATGGTTTGTGTCCTCGCTACCTTAGACTGAGACCTGAAGTGCTTACATATGTGCGTATGTGTTTATGAGTGTGTGTGTGTGTGTGTTGTTTGTAAGCTGGCGACTCAGGTTAACTCTGGCAGCCATGTTCCATGTTCCATGTGCCAAGCGCCATGTTTGTTGGCTTTGGCTTTACTTTGGCTCCAGAACGGCTCGACTCGGGCCGGCCCGGCTCGGTTGGGCTTGGCATGGCTTGCTTTATCCTGTCCTTTGCTATTTTGGCCGTGGATTAAGCCAACGCGATGCAGCGACTTAGCCAGGTCGGTGTTAACCTAGCCATAAAACTAAAATAATAGCCGCATAACATTTTATCTACCGCAGTAATAAATATTCAGTTAATTATAGCACAGCAACAACAACTACAACCATAAGTGGAGATGCTCTGAAACATGCGCCAGCACAAACAACAACAACAACTACTCGCATACTGTTGGCGGCGGTCATGTATGCAAATCTTATGTTGTTGTAGAGCATGTGACGAGCAAATGCCAAGCAAGCCATTAAGGAACATAGTTAGACAAATGTTGGATCAATTCGGGTCTCCAAAGAAAAGAGAGAGAACAGGAGATGAAAAGTATTTCTTTATTAAGTCAGAGTCGGAATGAAAACTGTTGGGCAATTCATCTTCTTCATCACAACATGATTATCAAATAATATCGATCTATAATTCAACGCTTTTTCTTCATTTGAAGACTTTATCGAAGATCAGATTTCAAATATTTCTTGAAATGATTTCATTGAACTGAAGAGAAGGGATAGGTGGATTATGGGGAAGAACAAATAAGCGAGTAATAAATACCAAGAATATATAAAATATATAAATGGGAGTGAGTTGGTGCTGTCATTCTTCATTCTTCTTTCGACTGCGTTAGCTCCAAAACGATCCCAATTATCAAAACAATGACAATAATAACAACAACCACATAGAAGAACACGCACATTCCCAAATTCAAGCTTTGCTATGGTTATCGCTCACGATATGCTTTGCAGTTTATGAATAAAATTGTATATGTATTTAGAAAGAGACATTCGACACACTTTTCAAAGCTAAAGGCAAAACAGAACAAAAAATACTCACATATGAAGCAATTGAAATAAAACTTGGATTTATTCAACAAAAATAATAATCTTCGTGGATTGCTTCTAAGTTCTTAAATTAGTTAACTTTTCTTCTAAAATCCAAAACCATGGATTTCTTAATTATCTTTGAGTTTCACAGTAAGAGAAAATATTTTTCGACTGCAGTTTAAGGAATCATATTAATAACTAACTCATAAAAAATTAAATAAAATGTATTGCCGGTTTGAAAACACAATTCGGCTTAATTTGGACGTATTTTGTCGATTCTTTTCGTTCGTCACTTTTTCGAAAGAAAACTAGACCATTGAAAAGAAACACAAAGATAGGCATGAGATCCGAAAACGAACCAAACAACTAATTTCGGTTCAATAATTAACTATTTTTAATTCCAATTAGAAAAATAAAATAAGCTGCAAAGAAAGCACGTTTCATATAATAAAACATTACTTAAAGTTATTGGAAAATGTATTAGGGATCTTTTTATGAAACTTAAATTTGTAATTGTTCATTAATATCCAAAAGAGATTTTCGTGATGTTTCCCTCAATTTTCCTTCCAATTCCAGTCAAAGTATAGCGGATTATTTCCATTTATACTCTTTCAAAGATTAGGTTCATTTTTGTAAGAGTTCAAATGGAAATTCAATCGATCACTATTTTAGGTTTTTGTTTTAATTTTTCTCCAAAAACTAGGAAACTAGGAGTTTTGTCAAAAGTTGTTTCTTCCAGTTCTATGCATGGCTATGGCTATGGGATGCTCTCCTATCTGCTTCTAGATACAAATTGCCACCGCGTCGAACCCTATTAGGAGGAAACCTCTCATGTTGTGCTCACCACAAAACATTCATCCAACGCATTTAGGTACCACGACCAGCAGAAACAACAATAACATCAGCAGCAACAGCAACAGCAACAAAAACAACAAAAGGAGCAGTCGAACACCCTCAGTTACCGCTCGACCATAACCGTTAAAATTTGTGTTTGTGGCGCTTGGAAATGTGCGGCCCAATGTTTCTCGATGCCATTCCCATTCCTATTCCCGTTGCCGTTCCCCCAAAAGCCAACAGCACATCATTGCCCGTCATCATCAGCGACGTAAACGTCATTGTGTGTGGGCTCCATTGTTGTTTTTGCTGCTGCTGTTGTTGTTTCTGCTGTACTTAGCGGTTATAATAATTAAAATGAGCAAAATAATTTCAGTTGAAAGCATCGATGAAAGGCTAAAATGCTCAATAAATGACAGGCCCCCACCGGCTCCCGCAAGTGCCGTAGTGACATGGAATAGGAATAGGGCTAGGGCTAGGGCTAGGGCCAGGGACAAGCGAGGCAGTAACAGTAACTCAACGCTTGTTGTACACACACACACACTACTCTACACACCCTGGGGGGCAATTAAAAATTGTTGCAAACAAAAACAAAAAACCGAGCCAAGAAGAAAAAGTTACCGAAACTTTTGCCAGCCACTTGAAGTTGACGCTGCGCCTTGTATCGATGACTTTGCCAGCTGCCATGTGATATCGATGGCGGCAAGCACTCCACACTCCGCACTTCACAGTCCACAGCCACAGCCAGCACCACTGCCGCACCCGAACCGCTCCCCAACCACGTTCTCTTCGTCATTTGCCAGGAGGGCGCGGCGTCGACATTGCGTAAAAGTGTTAACCAAAAGCATTTAAAATTACAAAAGGCAACCATGGATGGCAACGTTGGCAACAAGCAGCCAGCAGCCTGCAGACAGCTTTCTGTTTAGGGGGTTAGCTTGGTAGGTTGGGGTTGGGGGCGTTGCTACTACAACGCGCTGGTTGCCTCTTTGAAAAATTAACACCTAATATCCGCAAAATCGCATCAAAGTATTGTTGTGCCCCCCCCCCCCCCCCACGCTCGCGCCAGCCGCAGTTGCTTTTGTTACGAAAACTTTGCAATTTCTTAAAAGTGTCGCGCAGGGTGCTTCACCAACAACCACCCCAACCCCCTCCCGCTTCCCCTCCCCACCAAAGCCCATATTCTCGAACTCAACAAAGCAGCCACTCGCCGATGTTTTTAGTTGCAGGCGCTTTTTAGGCGTTATTAGCAACACTTAAGACAAACGACCGAACAGACGGCATTGATGTGATGCTAGAGAGAAAGGGAGAGAGAGAGAGAGAGAGAGTGAGGGAGGGAGGGAGGTGATAGCAAATGGTGGAGGGAGGAAGGGAAAGGCAGGTTAAGGGTTGGGCAAGACTGTTGCTTTTTTCCACACCTACGGCAGCCAAAGCCAAGTTGGCCAAAATTTGAGACAATGGCGCGTGCGAGTGGAATCGGAGTGCGTGGGAATGTTTGGCATGAGAAGAGGGAGTGGGTATGGCTACTCCTCTCCTCTTGTTGTTGGCATCGCTTTTTGCCTACTTTATGGACAAATTTCGCTGACTGGCTGTCTGGCTGTTGGGCAGTTGGCTGTTTGGCTGGCTGCCTCGCCAGCCTCCTCCTCTCTCGCCCAACCTTCGTTCTGACAATGCCTAAGTAATGTTGCCATATTTTGCCTTTGTTACGCTCGACTTGTCCTTGTTGTTGGCGCTGGCATTGTTATGTCTGCCTATAGTCGAGTTGTTGCTGTTCTGGCTGCTGTAAATTGACACCACAGCAATGAGTTAATAAGGCGATAAAAAAGTTGCCAACAACATTCACAGTTTTTTATTTGTAGCCCTTCAGTTCGTGTCCATAGTTTGTGGGCCTTTAGAGTTTTAATGATTCAGCTTGAATAGCGTTCTCTAGTGCATGAGTGTGTTGGTGTGTGCGTGTGTTTTTCTAACCCCTTTGCATGAAAAAAATCAAAACACATTTCATATTCATATGAACAAGACTCTATTTCTTTAGTACGCACATTTTTCAAAATTTGTGGTCGAAGCCAAAGTGCTGCATTACTTCTCCTCCCAAACTTGTTCCTGTCATACGCTCATTAATCCTACAGCAGTCCAGCAACAATTTGCACATGTCCAAGACAACAAACATAGATGTGCCCATATGCCAATACAGTGGGGATTCGCTATACGAATAATGCGCTATAAATGGACTTAGGCAATTATTGTCCTTCACATGTCTCATTTGTGGTTTCACATGAAGATCACCCTAGGGTGGAAAAATATCTTGAACACCCATTCACTGTGCGGATATCATAAATTTACAAACTCTCATCAGTAAAGAAAAAATTATTCTTGTCAATAGAAAATCATCATCACTTCATGAGCATACAACCTTTAAAAGGGTTTTTATTCAGTTTTTATATTTTCAAATATTTTCTAAAAGTCTTAAGTTGATTCAAAAATTAGTTTTAGCTCATTAACTACTAACAATAAAAATAATCAGGAATCCAATTAATTATTTCCCGCTAAAACAGAACAACATTTACAAAGAAAGTCGAAACCTTTTCACATAAGAGAACAATTTAAAGACAAAACATATCGATAATTTCCAAGTCTGACTTACAAAACAATAATAAAAGTAATAAGAAATATCCGTTTCAACATAGGTGAACTAAATCAGCATTTAGTATAGTAAAAGTCCGATCTGCCTTTATTTGATAAATAAAATTGATATCAAAGCTCCACATTTGCACGCATAGAGTGTTCTATGTTGGTCTGGCTCTCTTTATAAGGGTGCTTAATTGTTCCATAATTTCCTTCTAAACATTATTTTATTATTATTATTCCCATTATTGCCTTTTTTGTGATTGTGGCAAGATCACGTTGTAAAAATAGAAACTCTGTCATTGTTAGAAGAATATCAGTCGGAAGTGAAAAGCACATTTGACGAGCTGTTTTAAGGAACTTACTGGGAAAAACTTCTTTCTATTTAGGGAGCAATCCAAATACATCCCATTTCATTAAAATCAAAACACTAAACAGGCTCTCTACTGTAATATTACATATTTACGCATGTGTGCATACTCGTATGTTCATAAATATTTATATATATATACAGATGTGTTCAAACAACCACCCAACCACCCAAGCATCCATCGAACCACCCAAAACCACCCACCTGGCCCAAAAAGCAATAAAAACGTTGCCTTTGCACTGCTTATCGCATATTGTATGCCATATACCATAAATGTGTGCGATATACAAGTTTGTTCACATATAGTATATACATATACATAGTATGTACAAAAATACTTGTGTGTGTGCATATATATATTTTCATACATATTTTTAATTATTTTCATTTCATGTCTTTTAATTAACATGCCTAATAAAACACATGCCAAAGCGGGTGGGGGTGGGGGAGGGGAAATCGTGGAAAGGGCTCGAAAGAGTCCATGGGGTGTGAGGAAAAGTCTCACATACTCGCATATATGAAAAGAGATATTGTCAGTCTGCAGGCGGCTCGACGCGGCATGTCTGATATATGCAAATAACACCCCGAGTCAGCACAACACACACACACACACACACACACATACACCCAAACACACGCACACACACACACACATACAACATAAAACTACTGCACGCCCAAAAGAAAAGTTGTTTGGCAAAGCCTTTGAATCGTGCGAGTTGTTTGGCTGCTGCCTGTAAAAATCCCCAAATATAAATAATTAAAAAGAAAATGTACCAAAAAAACCAACAGCAACAACAACAACAACAGCATGCAAATCAAGAGAGTCGGCCATAATTATGAGACGAAGGTAGCGCGGAGGCCAAAACCCAAACTCACTTCATGCCATTGAAGCAGGTGCGTGTGTGTGGCTGTGTGTGTTTCAGTTAGAGTCTCTGTGGGCGTATGTGTGTGTGTGTGTGTGAGCTCTGCAAAGAAGAAGAAGAAAAAGCACTCTGCGGTTTTTACAAATGCATAATGCTGATTACAACAATAATTTTATGAATTTATGTAAACGCCGACGACGGCGGCGGCGGCTGCGGCAACAGCCAACGCTGCTGTGCCTCATGATAAGCAGGATAAGTCGTCGGAGTTGTCATGTGTATGCCTGCCATGTGTGTATGTGTGTGTGTGTGTGCGTGTGTATGTGCGCGCGCGCTCTCAAAAGTATGCTATGAAGCCTGTCCCATAAGTGCAATAAATTTGCACGCGAACGCGTCGCGCAATGAAATTATAGAATTTTATTTTAATTTTTTCCAAGCAGCCCTTATGCAAATGCTCTAGAGTTGTCGCAGTTGCGGTTTTTCTTTTTCCTCTTTGCTTCAAGCCCTGCTACCACTTCTACACATCAGTGGCATGAAGCAGGAAACTGTAGTTAAGTCAACATATAGTATCTTATAATATGTACAAGATGTACATATATGAACAAAATAAAAATATATATAATTTTGAGTTGATTCAAATATTGAGAGTATTTTTCTCATGGCTAAAAGGATTTCAATGCTCCAACATTTAGCAGCTCTGGAGCAAAGGCAGTGCTGTATCCTTCAGTGTGGGTTCTTTTTATTATTGAGCCACAAACGTACTTTAAAAGTAAATACTGTTTTTCTTAATTACACATAATTGTGATTTGATAAAATTTGTCCTATTTAGGCATTTTCATAACGTTGTATGCGAAGAGTTTGTGCTTGTCGGAGTCAAATAAAATAAATAAATAAAGCATAAATTGAACTAAAAAATTACACTATTTTCATTTCCCTTACATATATTTCTTCTTCGAGGTCGTCTTGGCTATGGGCAGAAGGCACCAAGATGCTTACCACATTTTCTGTTGTTGGAATTGATTTAGTTTTGATTGACTTTCAGACGCATATTTGAATAAATGGACATTTTGTTTTAATCTAAATATTTGTAAAGAAAAACCCAAATAAAATGATCTCTCAAAATGACAAGTATGACTACTTTTCTTGAGGAAAGCTATACTTTGTCATCTAATTTAAATCAGAATGGAGAATAAAAACGAAAGAAAAAGCTTATGAAATGTAAAGGAAAAATTACGCTGACTTATTAATTAATATTATACAAATTGCGGTACAAACGGATGTCTTGTTGAACAATTGTGTTTTATATTTGATTTGCATTTCGGAAGCAATAAAGTTTCAAGGCGATTTTAGACTTAATATTTAAGTAATAAAGTTGTTACTTCCCAAAGATGTTGTTTCTACCATTATAGTGATTGAAGCCCACCCAGATAGATGTTCCCATTTATATTTGTTTCATCTACCCATGACACATTCACTCCTTGGCTATATATAGATAATGGCTATGTGTAGAATTTTTATATATCCTCGTAAGAACTCCATGAAAAATGTGTGTTCAAGGAAGAATGAATTCGAATCGAATACCTTTTTACACTTCAGAAGATTGATTTATATGATTTATTATTTGTACAAATCATAAATTGAAAAAATGTATTTTATATGCATAAAACAAAGAAAACTAACTTAATGTTTTAGCATCTTTTTTTAAATTTCCCAAACATATTTTATTTAGCACTATTAAAATATTGAACTTGCTCCTGCCTCAAACAGACCTACGAGTATGAGGGAAATGGAAACGGTCCATTTTAATCATCAAATCTTTCAGTTTTTATTGGAGCATTTCTCGGACGACTACTAAAAGTTGTGCTCGGACTTTGGTCGACCAAACGCTACGACATGTTATACTCGTAGTTAGTGCCCCTTACTCCGCCTCTCTTTCACAGCCAGCCCAATCGGCCCACCCTGCTCATTTAATTTGCCGTTCAATTCCACATTCGTTTCGCTGTTGAATTTTTAATCACGCACACGTTTGACCCCAAAAAGGGTGCAAAGCAACGACGACGGTCAGGCAGTCGAATGGTTGGGTTCTCCGAGCGGCTGCGGGCGCCCAACTTCAACTTCAACGTCAATTCAATATGCAAGCAAAGCGACCAGTCGCCAAAAACTATGCACCACAAAACAGGTCAACTCAATTTGCCTCGCCGGGTGGCTGCCCGGCCAGTTGCTCAGCCGTCCGATCTGTCCAATCCAGCCTGATGGTCCGTTTGCCTGGCATTCCAGAGGCCCGACTGGTGGTGTGAGGCACCCGAAACGCTCCAGCAAACGCTTAAAGTGTAGCTCATTAAATAATATCCTTTTTGGAGACAAATGAAATGGGCGTGTGGGCCGGTGGGCCGGTGAGCCGCTGGTCACTCGATGCCCAGGCGACCGTCGCCACTGCCGCCCATCGCTGGCCGCTTATCAAAATGTTTCCATTGGTGCTGTCGAACGGGTCGTAACTGTAACTGAGTTGGAAAGCGGCATGAAATTGGGAACTCTGACTTTTCCTGTCCCAGAGCTGTTTGGCTTTACCTTGAACTAGTACATTTGAACCAGTTCAACAATGGCATTAGCGAGCTCGCTTTTGCAGGTAAACATTTTTGTTCAGTTTTATGTTAAATCTGCGAATATTTTATAAGCTTCGAGAGTTTGCTGTTTTTTATTAATATTTTTTATCAGTTATTTTATATTAATTTTAATACATAATAATTAAATGAGTATACAGGAAGTGTTTATAAAGAAGTACAGCTTTGAGGACCACAATGTGAGTGAGAGTCTCAGCTTTAAGTTGAACCTAGGATAAGTTATCAAAGCACTATTTTTGGCCAATTTTGTAAATAATTAAAAGCCCCTAAAGATTGAGAATATTTTATAAGCTTCGAGAGTTTGCTGTTTTTATTAATATTTATTGTCAGTTGGCTTATATTAATTTTAATACATAATAATTAAATGAGTATACAAGAACTGTTTATATATAAGTGTCAAAAAAAGGAGTTCAATGTGAGTGAGAGTCTCAGCTTTAAGTTGAACTTAGGATGAGTTTTCAAAGCACTACTCTTGGTCTGTATGTAAGCAAGAACTATTTTGTAAGTATCTAAGCAATAAAACTTGCTATATCTTATACAAACTGATGCATTGAACAAATACAGAAGAGGATGTTGTGTTTGCAGGCAGGCAAGAAATTGCACAGCCCTGGTTGGATGGCCAAGTCTGGAGAACTGGGAACTGGGAGCTGGAAGTCAAAGTGGGAGTTGTTGGCGTTCAACCGGTCTCGACTTTTGGGACAAGCAGATTCGTTTGGCCTCTGAACTGCAGCATAGGTCAACACGTACGCGCGCTCCACACTTCAACTCTAGCACCCTTAGACTGTCCCTCATGCCTCCTCCGCTCTGGCCTCTCTTACCCTCTCATCCTTCCATTTCCCGCTCTCGCGCGTACACACACACACACATGCATAGAGCGAC
This sequence comes from Scaptodrosophila lebanonensis, assembly GCF_003285725.1. NCBI lineage: Eukaryota > Metazoa > Arthropoda > Insecta > Diptera > Drosophilidae > Scaptodrosophila > Scaptodrosophila lebanonensis. The sequence continues at coordinate 655,287 of NW_022060589.1, read as the reverse complement.
AGTTTTTGAAAACGCTTTTAAATATTAAAATCCATGACGATTTCCAGCGTACATTTTCTCCATATTATTTCATAGTCTGAGCGTCTGAGGAGGACATTCTGTTGGACATCCAGTTGGTGTTGGGTTTGGTCTTGGGGGCCTTGGGTTTGGCACTGACCGCTCTGCAGCTCTCACTCTCCCTGCTGCTGCTGGATGGCCGTTGCGCATATTGAATTTATTTAATTAAGGGTTCCATGCCACTCACACACTCGAAGCCATACACAGACACAGCCACACTCACACACACACACACACGCATATACAGCTGCTTGCTCTCTTAGCGCCTCGATGACTTCATTTTCAAAAGTATGCAATGGTTTTTTTTCACTCATCGTTGTTTTTGACTGCCTGTGTGTTTGTGAGTGTGTGTCGCAGTCGTTGTTGTATATTTCACAATAATTTGCACGAGTGGACAACCCACCCAGCCCTTCTACAAGTATATGTACGTATATATATCAATGTATATATATCTGTATATGTGTGTGTGTGTTGCATAGTTTGCATCTCTCGCTTCTCCTCTCTGCCTTCCCCTCCTATCAGCTTCCTGTATCCCTTTGGCAGGGCACTTGTTTGCAGCTTCCGCTTGTCCAGCCATACTGCGCCTTTTCTTTGCGGCTCGCAACACTTGGCCATCCATTTTGCAGTCTCATCCCGTGCAGCAATGCCACCCCCCTGCATCCCAACATCTCGGCCACGTCACACTTAAATGTCTTTTATTGTTATTATGAAATGGAAATGAAATGAAAGTCCTTGTCATAATTTCACAATTTGCGACCCTAAGTCGAATGCAGATACGTATTATAAATAATTAATTAAAGAAGGCAGTTCTGTGGCATGTCCGGCTCTGCGAGCACTTCAAAAACTTCAACTTAAATGCCCATCACCGACTTTTCGACATCCAATAATACGCAGTGTGGACGAGGGCAACAAATCAAAATCAAAGGCTAGCACAGGGGCTTAAAAACGAATCAAATGGCCCCAAAATAATCGACCACAGAAACCGCTAATATGCCGAGAATACGCATTTTTCGAGAAAAAATTACAAATCACCAACAACAACAGCAATACAAACAAGAAGAAAAAAATAGGCGCGACCTTTACGCGCAAAATTTGCGCCAAAAATCAACACACAAAACCAACAACAACAACAGAAACGGCTACATAATTGTGCTCAGGCATTGCCAGTGGATTGTGGGTGTGAGGGGTGGAGATAGGGGCGTGTGGCGTGGGGCGTGAGGCGTGGGGTGTGGGGTGTGCGAGTGTGGGGGATGCACTGCTGTGGCATTCGCGGCGGTTAAACATGTGTAGCAGCAGCAGCAGGTAATGTTTATCAACGCCGAGTTGGTGGCGTTAGCCAGTGGACGGCTGTAGTACAGTGGGACCAAATTGAACGGACAGTTAGTCAGACAGACCTGTCTCATCATGCTGATTAGGAATATATATATTGTTTGAGCTCCTAATATACTCTTTTTACAGAATATAGAAATACAAAATAATTTAACTTTTCTATTAAAAGAGCAATACAACTGCTATCCTAGAACAGCGTTTCTTAAATCTTGAAGTGTGCAAATTTTAATTTAATGTCTTTAACGAATTTGTGTGCAGATAATTTGCCTCTCTGACCACTTTGAACTATTTAGTTACTTGTATATCTATAGTATCTATAAATGTTGTGCACTTTTCTGTGCGATCTTGTACTTCATGACATGAGTTCAAAATAAAGTGCAGATGCTCACACAGTTAGAGATTTGAAATTATTTTAGGCAGTTGCTGTGCGTATTTTTTCCACTGTGCATTGACTGTTGCACGGCCTCAACTGTAAATGTAAACAATGCGCGGCGGTCGCGGCCACGAATGCGGCTGGGGGTCTGTTAATGGGGCTGTTGTTGCTGAGGCTGTTTGGCCATGCGGCTATTGCTGTTGTTGTTCTTGTTGTTGCCGGACTGGACGCGAGTCGCGCGATAATAATGATAAACACCGCGCCAATGTTGTTGTTGGTGTTTGCATTGTTTGGCAGGCGTGAGGCCATGCACAAGTGTTGCTTGATTCTACTCCCATTGTTATTGTTGTTGTTGCTGTTGCTGTAACGTCTGTTTTACAGAGCGGGCACACACACACACACACCCGCACACACATCCACTTTCGCTGCGTCGCAACGTCAAAAAGTTTGTTTTGACAAATGATGTCGCTGACATTTTGTGCCGCGTTTGTCGCGTCTATCCGACTGGCCGAGTGTCCAGCCTGCCCCAGCCACCCACCCATCCTGGCATTTGCCCTTGTGCCTAGCTCTGGCCATATGTGTGCCGCTATTGTTGCTGCTGCTGCTGTTGTTGTTGTCTAAGCTGCGGTTCGCTTTAGCGTTTTCTAATGAACTTTTGCATCGGATCGACTAGCCGGGCAGTCTGTTGGGCAGCCAAACGGCTGACAATTGACAACGAAATTATGGCAAAGCGTATGTGAGTGAGTGTGATTAGGTGTGTGTGTGTGTGTTTGTGCGAGTGTATGGTATTCAAGTGACTAACCAGTTAACCAGTTTTCGAAAAGTTTACAAAACGTAAATTGGTTGGCGACTGTTGGTCGAACAGCGAAAACTTCTGGGAACTCTTGTTGTGTGGACAGGGATGCGCTTGGTTGGTCTTTCAGCCAAAACAGTTGATCAATCGAACTTGCAACTTGTGGTGGACAGTGTGCGAGTGCCCTTCAGGATGGAACCTGACCATCGATATATGACGATTATAACACGAACTACTCGTGTTTGCTAACAGGTCAGTGTGGGGTAATCATTGTTTTCAGTTTCCTTACTGATTCCTTCAAAGACTATTATTATGATGGGACTTTCAAATAATTTGCTAGCAATTTTTCAAGATTTCAAGAAACACTTGATACACCTAAAAGCTATTATGAATTGTCTCCTTATTCTTCAATCAGTATTCTAAGTAGCCAATATTAAATAAATTGTTGTCTTCCCAATTCTCGAATTACAGTTGCCATTAGCCTTATCAATGCTATTTAATATTTCTAGCTACTACAACTGCTATACAAGTATAGTTCTTACTAAGTCGACCCTTTTCCGCTACCTTCCTCTAATCTCTAACATCTGAACACTGGAAGAAATGTTTTCAGTAGCTTGCATTTTTCGATTAACATTTCACAAGAAATACACTTATTTTTACCTCAATAGACCAATTATGAAGAAAGTTTAGATTAATCTCTGCCCAAGCGCTGCCCGCAGTTCTTGTTGTTGTTACTGCTTTGGCTCAACTCTATACTGCACACATGTTCACACACAGACACGCACAGACACGATATATCTATGGATTTGATAGTTTATATTTAACTAAATAATTTTTATTTTAAAATAATTTTGAAACATTTTTTAAAAATTGTTTTTTCGACGCTAGCATTTATTTTTTGTTTTAATGTTCCAGTTAAGGGAAGGGAAATAATTATCTGCTAGTTTCGAAGGAAAAACTGTCAATGCAGCTGGCGTTTGTGTTTATGAATGAAGTGCTTAGAGCGCAGGACTCTTCCTGCGGTAAGTTGCATTGCAGGTGGCATGCATGGAAGCAGTGAATAGTCGTGCAATCATAAAACAGAAACGTAAACAAAGAATTAATCCGGCTTTGATGCATAAAGCAGCAGCGTTCCAAGAAAATACCACAGTACAGAAATGAGTGGAAGTGTAGAGGAAGTGATTTAGTGGCACTTCTTTGTTGCAACAGCGGAATAGCTTTTCGAAACACTATCATAGACACACATCTACCCCATCACAAAGATGGGACAAGGTTAAGATTTAGATACTCTTTCAATAACAAAGCCACAGTCGCTCCAATAGGGTCCAGTGCCACAAGGGAATAACGAAACATTCGGCATTGCTGCAGCAGCCTCTGGTGGCGATAAAGGTAGAAAGATTAGTGGCAACCGTCATGCGGCGAATGTCACAAAAGTTCAACTCTTCATATGCTGAGCAATCTCTCTCTCGCTTAGCCACTCAAAGGGCGCCCCACCCCACTAGCTTTGAGTGCGTTCTCCCAAAAGCTTTTCACTCAAATTTCGAGCTTGCCCCGCCAGAGAAATGATTTTCGAACTTTGTTTTGCAGGGGAAATGCTGCAGATTCGAAAACGCTCACACAAAACTCACTCGTTTTAAATGGAAAAGAGAGCGCAGTTGAGCGCAGAGGCAGCCCAACCACCTTGTCACAAGCACGTACCACAAGCTGAGGCAAGGGCCCTGAGTGTACTGAGTGAGCTGGCGAGCGAGTGAGATGGCGCGACCAGCTTTTTCACATGCTTCATGCATTTCCTTCAATTCCATAAATACGAGTACGAGTTTTTATTGAATCAAGCGAAACGGCAAAGTCATCAGAAAGCGTCAACTGAACTTTAAACTCTAGTCTTATCGCTATCTAATAAAGCATTGTCTGATCAAACATGTTACTCCACAAAAACAGCAACAACAACAGCAACTGCCGTTGAAAGTGCGTGCGCCTTTAGCCTCGGTTCGTCTTCGGCTCGTGGCCGCATTGTATGCAAATAAGCTTGATGCTCAAGCTCCTCGAGGCACCAGGAAGCAGCGCCACCACCGACTTTGGTGCGTGCCCGAAACATTCCAGCCGATGCCGGCGCGGGCCATCATTCCACTCTTGTTAGCGATTATCAATTTGTCATAAATGGACACAAACTTGTGCCTGACCACACCGGACCGGACCAGGCTCAACTCGTTGGCCAAAAATGTGCATCTAAGCATAGCGATAGGCATAAACGCTGCGGCTGAATGGCCATAGCTGAGCCGGCGGTCGAACACCAAAAATGGGTCAAACATTGAAGCTGTCGGCCCCAGCCTGAAGTCCAACAGGCTGGCAAGCAGGTGCTGCGGCCGGAGGGATCCCAGGGACCGGGGCCTGCAAGTGGAAGCGCCTCATTTTTGCAGCAAGTTGTAGATGACAATCGCATTTGATTTAAATACAACTTTGGTTAATTTATGTTGTTCGCTGTCAACGCGAAGCCTATTTCCTGCCGGCGAATGGGTCACTGCTATAAAGGAATAGAGGGAGGAAATAAACAGCTGTTAGCACTGCGGATGGAGGGGTATTGTTCTTGTGGTCACTAAACAATTACATATCTTCAAAAGATTAATACTCTTTAATCTGGCTGAATTGCTGCCAGCAGTCGCGGTTATCCTAAAATGTAAGCCGTTATTAAAAATAGCTAAACAAAACAAACATAAACAAATTCAATTCTATGTAGAACTATTTTTAATTCGATTAGAAAAATATTTCATGGGAATAATAAAGTTCAATAATTCGAAATGTAATCAATCAGACGGAGGTGCATTTTATGTTTAAGCTATAATGGATAACAAATTGAAAGAAATATACTATATATTTCCTTTTGAATAAAATTAAGAGCATGAAAAGGTAACTTAAGGTGCATTCGGCACAGGAAGTTATTAATTTTTACTAAAATATTTGCTACTTTTTACCAAAAAAGCATCATTAGGGCAGCTTATTTATTTTAATTTAAACATATTTAAATTTTTTTTTGCTATTGCTACTACATTTTTTGAATGATGATGGTGATAATTTAAGTAAATATATTTTTTCATAAAAATACATTTTTACATTTTTTACATTGGTATTTGTCAATATTGATGAAAACACATCCAGGTTGTATCAATATTTATTATATTATTATTATATATTATCATTGCTGAAAAACTTAATAAAATCCAATTACTTGACCCATTCCAGCACTAAGCACTGCTTAAATATATGTTGGATATTTTCTTATTTTAACAGAGACATTTTCAATAATATTAATTAATAAGGGGACAGGCAAGCTCATAGCTGCAAGCTAAGGTTGCCGGATACAAATTACAATATAAAATATGCTTAATCCGACTAACTTACTAAAGAAGTCAATAAAAAGAAATAAAACTAAAAACCAACTGTGATAGAAGCACTTTAATTTCATTTCCCAAGCATTTCAGTCCTCAGACCTACAATATGTATATATGTCTGGATATGGGATTGGTTTGAGAAATCTAAGGCTAGCTAGAATCAGCGCTCGGTTAGTTTAGGTTTCGTTGGCAGTTTGGCGGCAAATAAACAACCGCAAATATGTCGAAAACAATAAATTGCAAAGGATTCTATGCAAACAGGGAAACCAACAAACAGACAAACAAATAAACACACATCAACGGCTACAGCAACTGCAACAACAGTCAATTGGAGCAATGGCATAAAATTTGTGCATACTTATGGGCGCGCAACAGGGAAGGGTCTGCCTGTCTGCCATCGCGTCTATGGCTCTATGGTCTTTTTAATGGGCGTGGCAGCGACAGAAACAGAAGCAGCACAGCCAGCAAAATATTTGCCGCGACGCGCACTTTATTATTATCCTTTTATTATCAATGAAAATACGACGCACACGCACATATATATATATATATATACATATGGACTGAAACTCACAAAAACGAATATACAGATAGACGGCAGCAACACTAAAATAAACAAAAAACTAGCCTCAGTTGGCAGAATGCGCTGATTATTATTATCCGTCGAGAAGCTCAAAAAGGTCCGCAAGCACATGTGGCCTAAAGGATGAGTGCTTCTGCATGTACACATATGTATGTATATATGCGTGTGTATGTGTGTGCGTTAGTGTGTGGGTATTGGCGTGTAAGCTGCGGATGCTGTGCTGGGCTATTGAAATAACGCGACGTACAAGTGGCTTCTCGTCATCCTCATCCTGATCGTCCTCATCATCATCATCAGCATAGTCGTCGTCGTCGTTGGCAGCGCTTCAATTAATCGCACCTTTTCAGCACGCACCCACATACTATACTCGTACATCCTCCCACTCCTTTGCACAGAAACTGCAAATCAAAACTGGCGAAACTAAAATCAACTTTTGTTTTTCAAAGCCTTTTCGCCCACTCTCTACTCCCTACTCAGTGTGTAAATTTATTTATTGAAGCATAATTTACTATTTGTTGTTTGTGGAGTGCGCTTAGTGGGGTGGGGGAAGGGGTGGAGCACAATAGCAGCCTTTCTGGGCATTGGATTTTGAACGACGCGTCGTTCCGGGTAGAGCTAACAGCTATCGAATGCATTTGACAGCTGCTTTTAATTTTTGCCAACCGACTACACGCGCGTCATCATCGCCATCGTCTGTTTCTTATGTAGACTGAGAATCTCATTGCCAATGCGAGTTGGCAAACGTGTATACAAAGGATGTGTATGGGCCATGTGTGGGTATTACATATGGCTGAGCCAGAGCCAAGAGTTGATAACAAACATAGCATTCGAATGAGTTGAAGAATAGAAAATCGAATATCAACGGAACAGCAAGGATGACAAAAATAATGGAGGCTTTCAAAGACAGCACCGTTTTCAACGAGGCCAATAGAGAGAAAACAGGAGTTCAAAGTAAGTGAAAATGCATTGCAACTAACTTTTTTTTAAATTAAAAACAAAATAAGTTTTTTTTAAATTAAAAAAAAGTAATACAAGGTAACCTACCGCCTAGAAGTCTTAATAGATGTGACCAATACGAATATCGTAATATGTCCATATATTTTCCAACTCTTCAACAATATGAATAGGAACAAACTTTTTTTAAATTATAAATAAAATATAATGCCATTGTCGGTTCGAAAATAAAGTTCAAAGTAAGTGAAAATGAATTGCAACTAACTTTTTTTAAATTAAAAACAAAATAACTTTTTTGTATATTAAAAAAAAATGTAGTAATACCTCAAGGTAACCTACCGCCTATAAGTCTTAATAGAAATGGCGCCTTGACTCACTGATTAAGGATATATACAAATGTTGCCTTAAATCATTATGGAATAGACAAATCGATAAAAAAAATAATACTCAAAGAATAATCATTCTTTTATACAAGTAAGTTGTATTTTTTTGCTGAAAAATAATGATTATTGGCTAATAATTAAATGAAAACTCAAAATTAACCATTAAATTGTGATCGAATGATTAAAATTAAAAAATAATCATTATTTTCTAATTTTTTTAATAACCCTTATAATGATTACAGAACCTGCATTTTTCGCTTTGGGTGAGGAGATTATTAAAACAATTTCATATAATAATTACAATTAGCGAAAAAAGTTTCAAATAGATGGCCAAATAACATCATTTTGATAATTGTTCGCTGATATTTTGAATCAATTATTAAGAGAAAAAAGTTTGCTAGTCTGGAAGAGAAAGAAAAAATCGTATACGTTGAGAAGAGTTGAAATAATACATTCGGTAGCATCGAAAACCGGCATATTCTTTAACACAATTAACCCAAATATAATGTTCATGTTGTTTCAATTAAAGAAAAAGAGTTATGTTCTCTTAAATCGAGGGTTTTTTCTTGGAATAGAATGAGTTCGGGAATGTGGCAAAAAATAACTAAAAGGCGCTGTAAAATCAAATCTATTTAGGTAGAGAAACAAAGCTACATACCACCTCGTCGACTATCAAGTTCTTGCTTGGTTGTTCGTGGATATATAACAAGATATTCAACTGCTGGGAGACCACGTCCAAGTGCACTTCGCTCACCATCCGCCGGCGAAGATCTCTCCTGCTCGTTATCCTATTTAAATTGCAGCCACACAAAGCAGAGTTGGCATAACACGCACTTGTGGTCGAGGCTGGCTAAGCAAAACAGCCCAAAAGTATGCCGCACACGTTTGACAGCCTCCCAGACAGACAGGCGGACCAACGGACGAACAACAGACGGACAGACAAAAGCGTTTGAGAAAAAGCGCATCGCAATTTTTCGTTTTTTGTTGTTTTTTATGTTTTTTGTTTTTGGTGGAACAAAGACAGGCCAGAGAGATGAAGGTAACCGCAAAGATGCACACGTAAAATGCAGCTCATTGTTGGGTCGGCGATAACGAATGTTGGGAAGAAGAAGGAGCAGGACCAGAAGCAGGAATTGAGGGCTGGAGGCTGTGGCGCTGCTCTGACCAAAGCACTCAAAAGGTGTCCTGCACAAGGACATGCTAATGTTATTTTTTTCATATTACCTGCCAGCTACTTAGTGGAGAGTCCGCCTTTGTTCTTGGTCGTGCATGTGTTTAATTTTAATGAAATTAACGCATGTTACGCCAACCTGGACGAGCTGAGGGCGAGGATTCGCCTTTTTTCGCATTTCCCGTTTTTACATAGCACGTTGTCTGTCTGTCTGTCTGTCTGTCTGTGCGCCTATCTGTCTGACTGGCTGCGGATGTGTCTAGCTGGCTGTGAGGCTGTGAGGGGATGGGACGCTGGCTGACAGCTTTTGATGTATGTCATGCATGGGCCAAGTCGTGTCAAACGTGTTAAATGTTAATTAAAAAGTAGCAACAACAAAAATTATATGTTGGCATTGGGCGTATTGAAAATAAAGAGTTTGGGGATGTGCTTAGTGTGGAATAGGCTTACTACATACCTAAACGAGTATGTGTAAGAAGGGACCAAGTAAGAAGTGGAAATGCTGTCCACACTGGACCCCGGTACACTGCCAATCACTCGAATAGGTACAACAATTTCGAAATTTTCGCTGAGGACACCAACCATATCAGTTATCTTTATGATATAGTTCATATACAAACTATGCAATTTACAAATAGTTTAAAGTTGTATGAAAAACATATTTCTTCTTTAGGAATATGTTTATTGAGAATAATTTAGGCATATGTGTTGATGGTGTTGCATCACTCGTGATCTGCGAATGTGCGACAATGGATGACCAAAAAATGTGCAACAATTGTAAAAATAGTGATTGGCTGGATTGGAAACTGTAGAGTATATAATTTGGGGCCGGTATTCGGGAGGAATACGATTTTGTTTGAGACAAATCGATATCAGAGTCTAGAGAATAAAATAAGTCCATACAACTATTTTTTATCAATTACTGCAAAATAATATCATTATATCATTATTGGTTATAACATCTGATCCGATGTGGCCTTATAAGTCCCTGCAATATTCGTCAAAAATTTAGTTCAAAATGCTCTTGCTACTTCATAAATTACCTAACTATCTATCGATCTTTCTACATACATATCTATGGTAATTTATCAATTTTTATTTATTTATTTACCCATAAATTTAAATGCTTAGATTTTTAAACAGAATCAGCCACTTATATATAAATACATATGAGGAAATTACAATTAAAAATTCTCAAATCCAATTTAGAATATTTCAAAAAATATATGTAAAAGTCCGAAAATGTATTCATTTTTATAATTCATATATTCCAGAGGTACAAATAAAAAATCTCATGTCTATATTCAGGTCGGATTTTCAACTGAAAAGTGTTGTATCTATTCAAGTGATTGCCAGTGTTTACACACTCCTAATTAAGTGCAGAGCTTTGAGCCTCGGCTGCGCCTTTAACTTGGGCTAATTGGCCGGCGTACTTTTTGCTAGACAATGGCCACCAGGCAAACAAACAATCTGGAAAATAAACAAACAAAAAGGGAAAAAAAGCGAACAGGTTAACAAGACACATGCACACACACACACATAATTCCAGGGGCAACCGCAAGCGCATCAAATGCGCTTCAGCGAGGTGGCAAGAGGCAATGGAGGGATGTTGCGAGGCTGCAAATAAAATGTCATCTTAAATATAATTTTCGCTTATTTTTCTTTGCTGCATGTTGCCATTGCTGCTGTTGTTGTTGTTGTTTGTAGGGCTTTCGGCTTTCAGACTAAGAAGAAAAGATTTGCAAGCGGCCGCACATGTGAGCCGAGGCCGAGGCAGACGCAGCTGCGATGATGTTCCAAGCCTGCCAACGAGCCTGCCATTTGCAGTTGCATAATTTTGGCGTTGCATGTGTTAGCCCGGCACTAAGTTTGCTTACAAGCAACTGTGACAGCTGTGCCACGCGTAAGATTTGGCCAAAGCGACTACCATATGCGCTGCAGCGTTTAAATATTCCAAGCCCAAAAATCTCTTGGTAGTCGAACAACTATCAGTTTGTAAACATACAAGAGGACAGCCCCCTTTTATTATTAACCACAATTTTCTTATTAATAATTTGAAACAGGAAAGTAAATACTAAATTAACCGACAAATTAGAGTGTTAAAACTGTATTAACTCTTATTAATAAAATTCCAATCAATTCGAAATAATATTTAAATATTTAAATATTTTCTAATACGCTTCTTTTTATTTATTCTACACATCGTTCTTTGAAATTGCCAATTTTGTTTGTTGCTACTTTTTTAATACTTAATAATAAAAAGGATTTCTTATATTCTTTATATAACTGTTATGCAATTATTAATTTAAGTTTACTTACACAATATATACTATTTATACGTCTTATACAGTCTTATAAAGTCGACCACTAATACTTAATGGCTTTAACATTTATTAAACATTTTCATTAATGAAACAATGCTTTTGTGCTTCTCTTAATAAGGCTGCTGCTGCGTCTACTAGCTTTTAAGCTATATCTGTGCAATACGTTTTCTTAAGATATTAATGGGTCTAATTATAAATAAATCAAAACGATTACTATCAATTATACAGCAGTAGTAATACTTATAATTTTTGAGGTGCACATAGAGGGTAGATATGCGTACGCCTCCAAAAATATTGCACACTACACAACGCGAATCGCAGCATAACCCACGGCGCTTGGTCTACAACAAAAATGCAAGGCAGCAAAGCAAATATATACATATATATATGTATATATATATATATATATATATATATATATATATGTATATAGATATAACAAAAAAAAAGATGCCACCGCGAGTTGTTGGCAGTTGCTGCCCAGGAGATAAACGCATAAATGACGAGCTAAAATCTTTTTTTCCAAGGCATTTCTTTACTTAAACACTCCACTCTTCCTACCCACAAACTGGTCCTCAAACACACACACACATACACTCGCGTACAGAGTCCCGACCAATGTTAAAAAGCATTTTTTGTTAAGCCTTTCAGAAAAAACGCCGCGTGTGTAAAAATTATAAGAATTTTGCTTAAGTTCTTTTCATGTTGTTGTCGTTGTTGTTGCTTTTCTGCGCATTTGAAAATATGTTTGGTGCCGTATTTTTTCTTTCTACTTGCATATAGAAAAATATTTTTTTTCCGGTTTGCCTCTGTGTGTTGGTGTGTGTGTGTTTGGCTTGTCTTTATTTTATTAAGAATGTGTAAATTTCTACTTTATGCAAAATTGTGGGCGTACGCGACTTCTTGGCATTTTTTTGGAGCTAGCGGAGAAAAAAAAGTGTATTATCCACATAAATATGTAAATAATGACGGAGAGAGGAAAAATTCGAAATACAAAGAGAAATAAAACAGTTGCCTGCTTTTGTGCGCACATCATCAAAGGCATTGCAGCCGATGCTTTAAAGCGCTGCCAAAGCCCTAAACAACGCTTTGGCATTTTTTTTCCATCTACACACATACGAACTTTAATAGGTGTGTGTGTGCGTGTGTTTGTGTGCTGGCCTGTTTGAGCCATTAATCGCATTGGTGTTTATTTAGCTTGTAATTACATTCATTTATTTACTTATTGACTGCCCAGTCCCCAGTCCCCTCCCCCAACTGTCTCGCGGCAAACCAGAAAATAACTAACAATATAGAAGACAGCCATCGTCCTCGTCTTAGCTCCATATTGACCTACACACACACACACACACATACATACACGTGCACACAATAAGCCACCACAAGAAGCGCCAGCAACCCCCATTAAAAGCCAATATCTTTGAGCTTCTACGCTCCAGCAGCCAAAATAAGAAAAAATGTCTTTGAATGACTGACAATCAATTTCGTTTGCGTTTTGTCTCTGCCTACCGCCGTTGCCCAGGACCACAGGCTGACTGGCTGAATGGCTGGCTGGCTGGCTGGTAGGCTGGTAGGCTGGCGGGCCACCAGGACTCGCCTTGTGGCTCGTGTCGCCTTAACGAACGTTGAAAATTACTTTGACATAAGTTAATTAATCTTTGGCGCGCAAAGTTCGTGTTTGAAATATTGCATAGCTGCGAAAAGCAAAACACAAATGTTTGCCAGCCAACGCAGACAGATGCCCGCTAAGAGACGGGATGGGCGGAGGGAGGGGCGGGGAGCTTGACTGACTGTCTAACTGTTTGCATGAATGAAATATTTGTCAATGAGTATTGCTAATTTACAAGTTTGATTTGTTCAAGTATTCAACGTGCGGCGGCATCGCACGCTTCGCCGCTGTCATTTCCACATTCACTTCCTGCGGCATCGAGCCAGTGAGTAGCGAGCGAGCCACCTCCACCTCCATCCCCATCCTACCCATCCCCTCCCCAACCACTCATGTTTGGTTGTCTGTCTCTGCCGCGTGCCTTGAGAAATTGCCTGGGCATTCTTTTGGGTAGCCGTACATAAATAAAATTAAACTGACTAACGTGTTGTCGGTAGTTTCTTCCTTGAAGTTTTGGGCAGCCAGCCAGCCAAGCAAGCAGGCGCAAAAGTTTTGACTTGCTCAAGAAGGTGAGCTAAGAGGTAGTTGCGATAGATTTATATATAAAGATACATTTTTCAGAACTCAATAGGATAAGATTAGAATTTGTATTAAGCTTAAAGCCAAATGAAAAATATACTAATAAACTTATTGTAAAATGCGTTAATAATGCAATCTGAGGACTGAGCAAGAAAACCTGAATCTATGAAATACTAGTATAGTATTTGGAAAGTAAAGCAAACTAGTTTCCCAAATCAATTGAAACCTTGGATCTTTAATCAGCTAATTCTATCGAAAATCATTTCAAAATGCCTTGGAGCTTCATTTAATTGGTTTATGTTTGCAGACGTTGTGATTCGCTTGTCGAACTGGTTGGTTTAAAGATTAGAAAATTCGTTTTGGTTTTTTAGAAAATACTTTTAAAATACTTTACAAAGGTAAGGAAAAAAGTAGGATAGCCCCACATACTTTACATATTTTACTTACATTTATTAAAATCCTGATTCTGAAACTTAAAAAACTTAACTTGAAAACTTAAAAAACAGTTATTATTTTATATACAGATACGTGATCTTTATTTTCAAATATACTTGTAAAGCATATACTATTTCTTCACTTCTATATGATCATGATCGTTCGCAAGTCGTTGCCTTATGAAAGAAAGAAATAAAGAATGGATAAAACACAAATATCTGATAACGAACACAAGTACAATCGCAAAAGAAATCACACCAACTGTTAAAGGTATTCACTTTGCAAATCAGATCCTTAATACCTGTCCAATTAAATATATATTATCGAAGTGTTTTTTTTATTAGTTATACTTGTAGATGAAATTCATGAAAACCATTAATTCCTTGGATTGAATTTATTTAGTTTTTAAATAAAACTATTAGATTTTATGTAAAATTGAAACAAATTGACACTTTAAATACAAAATCTATACTCAATATTTTCGTTTTTATTTCATATTCGATAATAACTACATTAAGGGAGTGTGTGAAAGGGATCAAAGGAGAAATTAATTAAAATAATATAATGTTGATAGCTATAGGCAGACAGCTTGCCATATTCGCTGAAGGCATCGCCCACTCCATTTGGCAAGTCAATGGGGCTTGATAGATGACGCGACATTGAACACCCAGAGGAAGGACGAACGGGCGAACGAACAATCAGAAGGACTCATTACTCATACAATTGCCACTGTCATTTGGAAAGCGTCGCACTGAGCAGCCAACTTGTAATGGACTTTAATCAATTAATTTGAAAACGCTTTCCATTGGCAATTCATGGATGGCAGAGATGGTGGCTGAGGCGATGGCGTCGGCGTCGGCTTGCTGGCCAGCAAACAATGCTCGTACAATGACAAAAGTAAAATGTCTACATGCCTGGCCAGACCACTTTCTTGCAGAAGTCTGCCGTAAAAAAGACAGCACAGCAATAGCAACAACAACAACAATAACAAGAGCAACAACAAGAACAAGAGCTAGTAAATGCGACAGCTAGAAAGACAATACAGCAAACGGAAGTACATGGCAAACCAATGCCAAAAATGTAGCCGGAGCTGAAGCTCTAGTTGAATCCGAAGCTGGCATTTCGGGCATGAGTAAAGAAAGAAAAAGAATAAATAAACAACCGGGCAACGAGAGAAGGAAACTTGGACGGAGGACGAGGGATACGGGACACTGGCAGGACAGCAGGAGCACAACAAACGCACTTAAAACACAATGATGCTCATTGTGTCTGACAGGCAGGCAACCGGGCAGGCAGGCAGGCAAGCACGCCAGCCTGCTTCATAGAGAATCAAGAATGAGGAGTGCTAGGAAGGTGCAGGGAGGGTAGGGGAGGGTCGGGGAGGGTCGGGGAGGTGAGGCTGAGGCTGAGGCAGACGCTTCAACTCAGCCAGGCTGATCCGTTGGAGCGACATTCCTAAGACGAAGAGGACGATGACGATGACGACAACGACACTGGCGACTTGCATGTCTGGCTATGGCTTTGCTACGAACCAGTTTTGGGGCCAGGTGAGGCCTCCAGAGCACTTTGATTACGCATTGGCCTTGGCTGCCTTTTTGTCCACTGCTTTGCTTTCCTTTCCTTTCCTAGTGGCTCACTGTTGCTGCTGCTGTTTGGCATTTTCTATTTGTTGTCGCTGTGGCACTTCAGTTTGATTTCGTTTGTTGCCTGCTGCCCTTTTTTGCGCTCGGCCATTGTCCCGCTTGTTGTCCTGTATTTGGTCACGCACTTTTGGTGTTGCGAACACTTGAGTGCGTCATTTTGTACTCCATTGAAGACAAATTAGTGTCGATGAAGTTGAAACGGTGCAGTCGAGTGCGGTGCGGTGCGGTTCGGGGGCACTAGAGAAAGGTTGTGTCGGTGCATTAATTAGTAAGAGAATCACATTTCTTACCAAGCTATGGCCATGCCCTAACCGATTGAGTTCTTTAATATTATCATAGCTATATATGTCACTACAATAACACTATTTCATTAAAACTGCAATTTCTTGCATCGATTGTGCTCAGGCGAACGAAATACTTTCTCCTCGAATACGCTTTCTCTATCCTTTACTTTACTTTTGTTCATTACTTTGAGATCAATTAGTTGCTCAAATAACTTCAATTCAATTCACTTACCTATAAGTATATCTTAATAAATATCAATCAAATATCACATTATTCAGAACATTATTATTTTTCAACCAAGAACTTTTTCAATCATGTCTTTTAATGGAGATGTCTTTCGAAGTTTTAAGCATTTTCTCTTTTGTAATATTTCCCCCAACCTTCATTAATCCTCTGTTTCCTTTTTCTTAATTCTTTCTTTCTGCTGTTGTGGACATTTTGTTCAATCTTTGCCGGCCAATTGACTTTAAGTTCTTGCTTCAGAATTATCGCAACTCACAAATACAAGCACACACAGTCTCTGGCTGGACAGCAGAACTGCAGCAGAAGATGCAACAATAACAGCAACAGCAACAGCAACAATAACAGCAACAACAACAGCAACAACAACAGCAACAACAAGAGCAGCAGTCATGGCGTCACTGCTTATTTCCGTTTCCGTTTCACTCGCTTGCCTGCTGGCTGACTGCGCTTTTCTATGCGCTTCTCACTCATGCTAACCAATTACGACACAATGGAATGGTGAGTGTAAAATGGGCGAGGAGCGGGCGATGAGGAGCGGTGTGAGGACATCGGCGCGGGGTCGCTGCAAATGGCACAAAATCAACGTCAGTTCAGTGCGTGCAGCAACCAAAGAGTCAGCGGAGCAAAGAGAAGAGAGGAATAAGAGCTGAAAGCGGAGAAGAAGCAAACCAAACGAAACTCAGCTGAAAAAGAATTAAATCAAGAACTCATTAAGGCGCCGGATGCAATCACACTTTGCGCCATTCAGTGGCGGCCAAGCCGAGCTCACACACACACACACACACACACACACACACACACACATATGGCACTATAAAAATGGCGTCAACACACAGTGTAATGTTGTCGTCGTGGTCGTCTGTAGCTACGCCGTCGCCGTCGCCATCACCATCGCCATCGTCGTTGTCGTTGTCGCCGTTTGCCGCAAAAGTGCGCACAATTATTCATTAACTTTGCACCGGAAAAGCAGAGAAATTAAAAACTGCCAACGCCAGGATAAATAGGGACAAAGTGCAGAAATTAAAAATATGAGAAATAGTACAGCGAGGAGGAGAAAAAATACAACACAGCGACAAGAAGAACAACAAAAAAGGCTCTGAGTGCAGTTCACAGTCAGAAGTCAACGCTGACGTAGTAGCCGGGCAAATGCTTAAATAACTGCACACTGGACTGGGTTGTGTGGTAGTGGAAGTGGTAGTGCAGTGGTAATGGTAGTGGTGTTGGTGGTGATGATGATGGCAGTGGTAGTGGTGGTGGTGGTGGTGGTGGTGGCGTTGGCGGTGGCGGTGGTGTTGGCAAGTGGAGGCACAACTAATAAAACAAAAGTCAAAAGTCCTTAAGCGCAATGAAGAAGCTAAAAATGCAACGCGGCAGCTTAAACTACAAAAAGAGCGACGCCAACGATGGCGACGAAACCCACAGCGGAAAGGGTGCAGTTGTAAGTGACGAGGGTGGGGATCGGGATGGGGATGAGGATAAGGGTGACGGAAAAGGGTTAAGGGAATGCCTGGCATGGCCTGGCCTGGCCTGGCCTGTCGCTGATGAGCTGCGCGCCCCGACGACCCGCAGCAGTGGCGTAATGAGCGGCCGACGCGAAGCTGCGGGCAACCATACAAAATATAAGAAAAATTTAACACACGCCTACACTGCCACAAAATTGTGCGCCATTTGACTGCCATTGGGTTTTTGTACAGTGCACAGTGCTTATTGTTTTATTATATTTATCCACAGCAATGGCAACATACAGTGGCACAAATACTAATCATTTCGCTCAATTATGTGATTTCGCTTCAGTAGTTCGATATATGTATTCCATATATGGATGTGTAGTAAGATAGGCTTATACTTTTTTATAAATATAAACTTATAGGATAATGTTAAATTGGAAGAAACTCAAGACGATAGCTGCGCTTTTCCAATTCTCGAAATATGTTTTAAAGGTGGAGAAATAAAAGGTATTAACAATAATAATCGTACTAAAGTGCAACAGCTTAACAGTCACGAAAATGTTATGAAGTATATCATTATTAGTATTACACAATCCTTGAGTTGCGATATAAGTCGGTTCTTCAAATAGTTTTCCAAACAAATATTTTGTTATGCATATTGCAATTTTTAGATAAATATATATAAGGTACATTTTTTGAAGCTTTAAGTAGTGACTTGGGGGATACAAGGTAGGTCCATTGCCGGCTTCTTCTTTGCCTTGTTCTTCAGTGACTTCAGAAGTATTGTGCAGTTTCTTTAAATTTAGGCACAGAAATGGCTTTTCGGCCCAAAGTGTGACGATAGCTGCAGTTGCAGGAGTAGCGGGAGCAGCAGCGGTAACGGCAGCATATCCGCTCCACGTCACTTCTGATAATTGCGTGCAAGCGGCGACCAAAACCACGACACACATTTCTAAGAAACAAAATCTGGCAGCCCGTGCAGCCACCCCTCGGTGGGTGGGAGGATGGACTGGTGGGGCGGGGGAGTCGGTGACACATGCAAAAGCCACGCTGCGCTGCACTGAGCCTTTGTGCATATCGTGAACCGGATCAACAGAGGCAGCAGGCAGGCAGGCAGGCCGCAGCAGAAACAACAAAAAGGCCAAAGATGACGACGAGGACGATGAAAAAAATAAATGGAATGCTAAATAAAAATTCATAATTACGTTTACGCCGGTAATTAAAAATTATTGTAATACACGCAGTGGGCAGTTGGGCCATGCACAGCGGACAGTGAACAGTGGACAGTGGACAGTGGACAGGACAGCGCTGGATACGCCTCGACGCATGTGCGCCCTTTGCCGACTGCGCTGCTGCTGCTGGGGTTGGCTGCACAAATCACGGAAGCCGCCGCCGCAAAAAGGGAGCAGCGTAAAAAGTTGAGCTCAAAGGATGTGTCTGGTAGACGACAGCGGCGGTAATTACATGATAAAAACTATTTAAGTGGTCACCGGTAAGGGGTTCCGTATGATGTCCAGCCCTTTTGAGTAGGTGACAGTGACAATGTGGTCAGGTGGCTGAAGGACAATGCAACACATACACATACACATACGGGCCGAGCCCGAAAAAATCGCTTTAAATTGATAAAGAGCTGTATTTAAAGTGTATGACTAATCGTTTATAATGTATTTGCTCATTAATATTTCCAATAATCTAATTTCATTAAAATATTTCAGATATAAGTGTATTCGCAAAACTAGAAAGAAGACAAGCACCCCCAAATGAAAAATTAAAATTGCCCGTTTTAGTAAATAATATTTTCAAAATCTTGATGTTTTAAATACATACATATTTTTAATGAGACTCTTCTTCAAGGCAATGATTTTTAGGAACATCATTCCTACTACTGGTTCCCACTAAAGGTTTTTCTCTCCAAGTTCAATCGCTGAAAGGATTTTTTAAACTCGTTTTGTTATAATAGCTCTTCATCAATGAAGTTACATATTCAAACTCTTTAGAACGGCTGCCACCCTTGAAATTTAAATTCTACTTGTAGACCATTAAAACAATCATGTATTGTATTTTCCTTTTCGTTTATTTTAAAAATTTTAGAAATCATGTCAAAAAAAAGTTGCGCAAAAAAAGTTTGCAAAACTGGAGTCAAGACTTTGGCCATAAACTTCAGCTCAATTAGAATTATGTTCGGTTGAATGAAAAACGATTTTGTATTTGTGGAAGGTAGGGAAATTTTAAGTTAAAACTTGTACGCTCTTTCCAGCTCTGATGATGCCATTTCCCAACTGGGCAACTGCCTGCAATTTGACGCTTGTAATAACTTAACGATTATGCGGTAGAATCTGCCCTTGAAGAGTTTCTTTCCTGTCTACTGTCTGCAATCAGATTAGGTGGATGGAGAGGTCGATACGAATAGTTATTCTCCGAAGAAGCTGATCAGACAGGAAAAGTATTTGTATTTGACTGAACTATGTTCAATAAACTTTTGTTACATTAATATTTTGGGCCTAACAATGGTTTGGGTGTGTGGAGTCGAGACTAAAAACATTGTAAAAACATCCAAATATTGGTACAGACATTTCTACGTAAGCGGTAGTCAGAGATTGTGGCCAACTGCGTGGCTACCAAAAAACGTAGAAAACTATACTTTTTTTTTAATAGAAATGCAGTTGCCTTTAGTGTCGAAATTATCAACTTCATGGCGTCCCTCTAAAGTGCAAGACCACCCCTTTTAATGTATTTTTTGGCTGCAGATTAACCTCGCTGCCCCTATTTTTGTATTATTTGTTATTGTTGGCTTGCAAACGCATTTTATCAATGTAATTAAAAATTGTAATCAAAATAATTAAATCAAATGCGATTGATGGCACAGGCGATTGCTCACAAATGAATGAATGCCGCAAAAAGCGCCGTCACATCACACAGCATCAAAGTGAATTTCAAAGGCATTGCCGCCGCCCCCTACCCCCAACCCTCGGCCACATCCCCCAACCAGTCAAGCCCCCACAGCAACAGAAAGACGGCAGCACTTAAATTACGCACACATCGTTAAGCGCGCGTTTGCAAATTGAACAATATTTGAAAAATTACACAAAAAAGCCAAAGCGATGGATATACATATATACGCACATATGTATAATTGTGTGTGTGTGTAAAGTGAAAGTGAAAAAAATTGCAAACATTTTTTTATTAATGTTGCGGTGCCGCAAGCACAAGCCTCGCAGCCAGCACAGCTCGTTAGCAACTTAAGTTGAGCTGTTGACGACGACGACGACGACGACGATGACGATGACGATGACGACGACGACGTCAAACAAAAGGCAAACGTCAATGCGCCGCCGAATTGGCAACATATTTGCAAACAGCCATCAACCCCCTCCATGTATCCTTGGCCTGCGGCATATGCAAAAAGCAGCAGCAGAAGAGAAAAAAAGAGCAGACGACGACGGCGGCATGCAGACGGTCCTTCCCACCACCCTCCCCCCACACTCTCCCCAGCGAAAATCGCGACGCGCGCTGCGTGTTTGATTACCACGCGCGGTTACACGCAAAACAACGCAATTTTCGGCATGCATACCGCCAGTCAGTCAGTCAGCCCTGGCCCTAGCCCCAGCCCCAAGCCCCGCATCCAATCCTCCTCCAACCCCAGCACCCTCCACTCCAATATATGTGCACAGGGCAGAGCTGAGGCCAAGGCTTAAGCAGCAACGCGGACTGTGGCGGGGCAGGGGGGGCTGTGTTCAATAGGGTCGCACTGTTGGGTCGCGTTTACAAGAAAAATCGCACAAAATCCCACTTGACAGGCGTAGTTAGCGGGCATCATGCAAATATCAGTCATGTTCCTGATTGCCACGAGGGCGGTTCAAGCAGTTCCTCAAACTACAGTGAAACATTATAAACACAATTTTCAAAAAACACACACAAATAAATATGTTGCCGATTCGAATAGCTTCCATGTCTGTCCGATTTAACCTCGAAGATTGAAAGATTTAAGCATATGTTACTAATGTTAATAATGAACCAAAAATGTGTTCGAAAGGTAAAGTTTTGAACTCCAAAAACGACACTGCAATGGTCTGTTGCCTTTCCAAGGCGTTCAAGGCAAAGCTCTCCTTGCTGACTCTTTCTTACTACTTCGCTCGCAAGCAGCCTGAGTTATGCTTCAAAGCGTCATAGCGTCGTTTGACTGTAGTTTATTGAACAGTGACGCATGTCGGCGACGACCGCACTGCGTTTAATGGCTTATTTAAAATTGTTGCGACGCGTCGCGTCGCATTTTGAGAAATTGGCAAGCTCGGGCGAAATTGATACGCGGCAATCAGTTGGTGAGGGAGGACGAAAAGGGCATCAGCAGCCGCCGCAGCCAGAGATGCCGCTTTAAATCATAATCAGTAAAATGGAAAAAATATAAATAATGAAAATTACAAAAAAAAAAAACAACAACAACAACAGCGAAAGGGAGGAGGAGACGAGCGGAGTCTCGAAACGAACCCAGTCAGACGAAGTTGTGACGCAGTCAAATTGAAAGTAGAGCGCGGAGGGTTGGCGAAAAATTTGCATAACTCGCTTGTTCGTTCAGTTGGTTAGTGGCATAGAGTGGGGGCTTGGGGAGCGTGCGGAGTGTGCGGAGTGTTGTTGTGGGTTGCAGGACGATGCCAAACCGAGGCCGTTGTTTTGAATCAACAGGATGATTACGTTGAGCTGCATGGAAAAAAAAAACTCAAATGAAATTAATCTAATAAGGCAACATTGCTGTTTCTGTTGTTGTTCTTGTTGTTGTTGGTGTGTGGGGGGATGATGGTGGGACAAAAGTTTGAACTTTGTTGCTATGCTAGCTTGTTGTTGTCGAGCCAAGTCAATTTTACAAACCATTGATGCAGAAGATCAAACTTCCGCAAATGTTGTTAATGAAATATTAATGCGAAAAGGATATGCAATTGACAATTGTCGCTCTCCGGCCAAATCTGTGTGTCTGTATCTGTGTCGGTGTTTGCTTTGCGGGCCTAAAGACAGCGCTGCTCATTTGCATAAGGACGGCGGCGGCGTTGTAAACGTAAAGAAGGAGTGAAAGAGAGATAAGGAAGGGATACAAGTATTGCAGCAACTGCCGTTCTCTCTAAATTAAATTACAATTTCAACTTAAAAAACAAAAACCAGAAAACGAAAAAAAATCACAGCCATTAATCATGGCAGGAATCATGGCCAACAACTGCCGCAGCTTCCATTGACAATCCTGTCCCGTTTTTTACTTTCCCTGCTATGCAAATGTGTTGAGGGCCAGGCAGCTTACTCGCTTATTGGCTGCAGTTAAAAGCATTGATAAATCATAACCGCAAAACCAACTCAGATTTATTGTGAACAGCCGCGAGGATATTGCACGGCCCGAGTTGCCACCACCCTCAATAAAATGCTGATAGAGTGCATGAAAAATGCGTTCAGCTCGCATTATGCAAATTGGTTGAGCAGCAGAGCATCGCAGCGGCACAGCATAATGAAAATGTATTGAGAATTGCGAACTACTTTCATTTGATGCCATTGCTAAGCCATGATTGACAACTGTTCAGACCCTGCGATAATTCAGAAGCATGCAGCTCTGGCAACATGTTCATAAATCTTAAGGAAACGTTTATTGTTGGTCGCTAGACAAAATCCGTATTCGTATGGATTAAGAAAACTAGCTCGGCAGCTATTTAGTTTTCATTTCTCTATTTAAGCTTGAGTGTACTATAATCCTTCAAAACTAGTTGCTATGAAAAAATTAAAGGTAGCATTCAATTAAAAACATACAAAAATATCAAAAATTAGGCAAGTGTTTAAAAAATCATAAAATTACTGGATTGAAAGCATTTCTTATAGCTATAGCTCTACTTAAACAGCATCTCCAAAGTTGTAAATAACATTTTTATAAGATAAGCAGATAATTGCCTAAGAAGTTTAGCAGCAGCGAAAACCAAAGTAGAGCAACGGCAGTTATAAGTATCGTACAAGGTAGTGAACAAATGAAAGGCAATAGAAGCAAACATTTTTAAAACATTCAAATCAGCAGAGTCCTCGAAATATTGCTATAATATCTCAGCAACATATGCATACGTTTGAGTATATTTTATATATATTTTATATTTTATTTCAATAAATACCTCAACACATTGAATTTGAAAAACAATCTTTTAAAAATATATCACATTTTTATGAAAATTACTTAATATTTTTAATAATAATAATTAATAAAACATAGCAACATTGTGTATTTTTGTATTTGAGCAAGCATAGATTTGGAAGATATACAAATATATAAATTATAATTACTCGAAAATTTAAACTGTCATTTTTTATACCCTGTACCCAAAGGGTACAAGGGTATATTAGTTTTGTGCGAGTGCACATGGAACACACAGAAGGAGGCTTGGTAGACCCCACAAAGTATATATATTCTTGATCAGCATGACAAGCCGAGTCGATATAGCCATGTCCGTCTGTCCGTCTGTCCGTCTGACCGTCTGTCCGTCTGTCTGTCCGTCTGTCTGTCCGTCTGTCTGTCTGTATGAACGCAAGGATCTCCGAAAGTATAAGAGCTAGAATAACCAAACTTGGTATACAGATTCTCCTGAGACCGAGAAAGGACGAGTTTGTTCATTTTTTCTGATCCACCCCCCCACTCCCCCCCTATTCAAGATTTTCTATAACTCCCGTAATTCTTGGAATTTTGAACTAAAATTTGGTAGTCACATTAGGTTAGTAATTATATATCCGTATACCAAGTTTCATTATGAAAGAATGATCAGAAAGAAAGTTATAGCCATATAACCAGGCCCAATGCACACATACATACATATGTACAAGTACTCAAACACGCATAAGGCACGATTCTGATGTAAATGTAAATGTATCTATGCATGCATGAAATATTTTATATTTAATTTAGTTAATTAATTAAATTAATTTAGTTAATTAATTAAATTAAATTAATTAATTAATTTAATTTAATTAATTTAATTACTTTTTTGTGGGGTGGTACAGGGTATTTAAGAGTTGAGCCTGCTCGACTTTAGCATTCCTTTCTTGTTTCCTCCTTGTTTGAGTTTAATTTTTAGCTTCCTTAGCTTAGCATTTTCAGTAAAACCATGAATATATCTATTAATCGAGTATAGTTTTTCTTCCTTTTATGATTTTTAATTTAATTTTTTCTTCAGCTTTCGTTTAAAGCGAATATTCAATGAATCAATACGAGTATGTAGCTTTCAATCAATTCTAGTTCTTTTATTGTCATTCTTTTAAGCAATCCTAAAAATCGCATCCGGTGCAGCCGAAATATATATCTAACAATCTCAAGTATGCAGTCAGTTTAGTCAATTTAATTTGTTTGATGTTCAATATGCGTGCGAAAGGGGGGGAGAGAGCAATTAACTGGCTCACTACAAGTGTGTTTTAGACTCACTTCAAATCTTTGGCAATTTTCGTGCATTTCTTTGGCATTTCTGTTGTTGTACTTGTTGTTGGTGTTGTTGCTGCCGCTTGTCATCTGTCAACAAAGTGCGTGCCGAGGCAGGCGACCACACAGTTTGTGGCTTTTTGGTCTTGGCTGAGTGCAGAAGTCGAGACCGAGACCGAGACTGGTGCTGTGACTTAAAGAGCGACGCCTGAAAGTATGCAGCACATCGACGAGCGTCAATTGCAAGTGTCACAAGTGGGTGTCTATCTGTCAGTCTGCCTACACACACACATACATACATACACACATATGTGGCACATGTGTGTGCATGCGTGTGTTAAGTAAACTGTCAATATTTGATGTATGTTAACACCCAGCAGAGGGCCTACTACTACTAGCAACTACACCCACACCAACACCCACACCAACACCAACACCCACACCCACACATACGGCCACAGAGGCAGGCCGTGTTGGTGTGTCAACAAACGCCGTTGATGACATCGTCGGCGTCGAAGTAGCTCCGCCTGACTGCCGACTGTTAGCTGCCTTGTTAAACCGATTTGCCATATTTTTGCATGTGTATCTAACCATATGCACCATTTGGCAGACTGCCTCACAGCCATAGCCAGACGACTGGTAGCATTCGGCAACGAGCCGGGGCAGCCACAAAGGTGGTTGGAGCAACTGACAGGCAGTGGCAAGCAGTGGCAGGCAGGCGGCTGCCATGTCGTCTGCCGCTTCGAAACGTTTTACTGTTATTCAATATGTCAAAATCGTGTCGATAACGTTCAAACAAGCCAAGCTCGACTCACACACACACACACACACACACTCTCTCACACTCACACAAAATGTGCTCAGCACAGCCCGCAACTGACGAGTGAGCAAGGACTAAAGGAGAAGTATTGAGACGCAGGAAGAGAGAGCGACACACTCAAAACAAAAAGGGTTTTTATTCGATATAAGTACCTCCGTAATATAGAATATAATTTCTAATAATTAAAAGGATATATTTATTGAAAATTTACCAAAAATTTAATCACACATTATTTATTTTTTCAAAGATAGTCGGTCCATAAATAAAAATAAAAATAAAAAAATCCTCTTAATGCTGTTTTGTCAGCAGTTAAATATTTGTAAACCACTCATTTCTTATATCATTTGTTATACTCGTGTATATTTTTTCTGTAAAACTATTTGATACCAATTTCAAAGTTGGGAACACAGTTAATCGAAATAACATTTTATTTACAAACATTTACTTTGTTGAATTTGTTTAACAATTCGAATTTCACTTTTGTTGTACACTAAACTTTACTGCCAAAGCTTGAAAAATATACTGTGTGTATGGAACGGACTTTCAAGCGTAACTGATTGCACCAAGCTGTGGTTTCTTTTAGTGTAAAAACGCAGACAGTCAGGCAGACTGAGAGACAAACATCCTGGAAATCATCGGTGCGTCTAAGTGGTAGCTGGGGCGCCATATGCGGTCGAGCCTTTTGCCAGATTGAACTGCCAAAGCTTTCGGCTTGGCTTTGCACCTCTGCCATTAATGCACGACAATGTCATCAGAGCCGGTGCTTCAAGTTTGTGGGCAGCCAGCTGCACTTGCCGGCATTGTGCTTGAGATTGAGGGTAAACATTATAAGCATGGACAGTCAGGATTGGGTTGGGGGAAGATACGTAGGCAATCAGGCAAGCGACTGAAACTTAATTAATCAATTTCAAATCAATTACCACAAATTTGTAACCAATATGCAAAGACATGAATCAGCTTACGCTCCATTGCCCCAGGCCTACAAATTGGCCCATATCGAAGATAAGAGCACACACACGCGCCTATATACATTGACTCGTGCATATAGGCTCAGTCTGGCAAGTCTGGCGACGCATAAACAAATCTTAGCTGTCAAAAGTGCTCAAAGCCATTGTGCTAATCTCGACGCCGGCAACAATGCAATGCAACTCTAACGGCATTCAATAAATCACTAAACACTTGAATGACGCTGCCAATGCAACTTGCAACACATTGCGGCAGACACACGCACACGCACACATACAGAGGACGCAGCCAAGGCTTAACATGCAAACGACAAGCAAACACACACACCATCACACTGAAATGGAAGCGATCCAAGCCCAGAAACGGAAGCGACAAACGGCCGGATGCAACGGCAAGGCCGGACAAGGTCCAAACCAACACGACCCGGTCCAAAAGGCTCATAATTCAAAATTGAAATTGCAACAATCAATTGCAACAACATGCAACAAATCGTTTGTAGTCTGTAGCCTAATCACTGAAGCTTTGAAAAGTGTGTGTGTGTATGTGTGTGAGTGTGTACTCGTGTGTGTGGACCCGTTTGAAGGGATGCAGGTTGCAGGCGACTGAACTTATTGGGTGACATATAAATCTCAGTTGCAATTGCAATACCAGCTGGCAAAGACAATGAACGATACTAACAAACACAGCAAACAAGAAGCAGAAGCAGAAGGAGAAGGAGGGGAGAGTGCAGGGGTGAAGCAGTTCAATTGGAAATTGGGTAAAAGGTTAAGCCAACCGAACTTATCGTTGGCCACTGCAAAAGTGTCAACAAAGAATTTAAGTCTATAGCTGCATTAAATATAACTTTTTCTTTCAATGAGGGGTTTAACATTGTTGGGAAAATAAAAAAATAAATTCCGATTCTATTTCGATGAGTTAAATAGACATTTTTACATACATTCGTATGTTTATATATAATTTTGAAAAACGGGAATCAAGGAAAATGATTTTTAAGTGTTTCATTCAATAAATATACTTTCAATAAATATAACTTTTTCATTCAATGAGGGGTTTAACATTGTTGGGAAAATAAAAAACAAATTCCGATTCTATTTCGATGAGTTAAATAAACTTTCTTACATACATTAGTATGTTTATATATAATTTTGAAAAACGGGAATCAAGGAAAATGATTTTTAACTGTTTCATTCAATAAATATACTTTCAATAAATATAACTTTTTCTCTTAATGAGGGGTTTAACATTGTTGGGAAAATAAAAAATAAATTCCGATTCTATTTCGATGAGTTAAATAAACTTTGTTACATACATTCGTATGTTTATATATAGTATAATTTTCAAAAACGGGAATCAAGGAAAATGATTTTTAAATGTTTCAGTCAATAAATATAACTTTATCTTTCAATGAGAGATTTAACATTGTTGGGGAAATACAAAATATAAAATAAAATCACCATATATTCCAATGAGCTTAAAAGATTTTTTGTATATGTATATATATATATATAATTTTGAGAAACGGGAATCATGGAAGAACATTTTTAACCATAAATGAAATACCAGGTATTAAATTCAATTGGTTATTATCAAATATATGTAAATAATGATAACAAATATATTTTACTTAATAAGAATCCAAGCTTATTTCAATTACTTCTTCATTTAAAATATACTATACAAACTATACTATGAAGACACAGTCCGCTTGACAGTCCAGCACATCGAATTCCGTAGAAACTGCTTTACTTGTAGCTTATATTTCTTTTGCAGACCTCTTTATTTAATTGAAGAGAAATGGAGCAGTTGGACCTCCTCTTTCTGATGCCCACCAGCTGACCTACAGCTGCTTCAGGTTGACTCAATCTTGCATTTATGCGCCAGATTAACATAACAAAGTTCATTTTGTCGCCTACGTTCCCATTCTTGTGCTCGACCACCTTCGCATCATTGCCTTTGTTGTCCTTATTGTCCTCGGCATCTTGAGGCGACCCAACAAGCTGTGCCAATTGAGTGCAGGGTGTAATTAGTGAGGGTAACGAGCGGCTGCTAATCTGTGATTTTCCAAATTGTTTCACAAGTGTCATAAATCAATGAAATACCAATAAGTCGTCGTCGTCGTCGTCGTCCTGATGTTGCCGTTGTTCATGTTACTGTTGTTGTTGTTGCTGCTGTTGCCGTGTGCAATTGTTGCAAAATGCAAATTTCGCAAAAGGATATGTCCATGCATAAATGCCGCTGCCGGCAAGCAGGGAGTAGCAGACGACACCCGGGCTACAGACACGAGACACACATATTTCATTCAGTCTCAATTGGAATTCTAAATCAATCAGATTGAGACGATGACGATGAGGACGACGAGGACGACGAGGACGAGGACAAGGCAAAGTAGGCAGGCGGGAGGCTGTAGGCGGCAAATGGCTCTTTGGTCTCCTGCCTGTGCATTAAGTAAGACACAAATCATAATCGTATGCGTTGGCATGGGCGTGCAAGCAGTTGAGGGGGCGTGGGCAAGGAGATGATGACGATGCAGGCCATGCACTTGGGCAGCTGCTAGGAAATGCAAAATTTCAAATATGAATTGAACTGATATATTAATGGCCACTTGAGTTCTGGTTGCCATGACTGTTGCCCAAGTCTGGAGTCCCCAACACAGGGTTGGAGCCTGAGTGCCTCAAAATGAGTTTGGGGATGGCTCCTGCGCCTCTGGCTGTGGCCAGTCAGCAAAAGTAACTGCAGCACTTCCTTTGCTGCCTTAGAGACAGAGCCAGAGACAGAGCCAGCGACGGAGACGGAGACGGACACGCATGCGAACTGGCAGGCAATGGCATTTATAAATCAAAATTTTGGGCCAACAACCTTGGCAGGCACAGTGCACATGCACACAGAAGGATATATAGACACACACACATATAGAGTATTTGTAATTGCTCGGGACTGGTCTGATGCTGATGCTTAGGCCGATGCTTCTGCTTCTGCTTCTGCTGCTGCTCCAAACTGCAAATGCATAGACATCACATCACCCTTTGGACAAAGTGTTTGGGCCACAATTGCAGCAACTTATCTCTCGCCTGTGCGTGTCTGTGTGTGTCTGTGTGTGTGTGTGTTGCCTGCCCATATAAATAATGACAAGCACGACGACAAATAATAATGCACACACACACACACACATACACACAGGCATGCACTTGGAACTGAACAATAGACATAGGCCTGGCCATCCTTCACACAAACATACAATTGTATCTGTAGTTTTAAGAAAAATTCAGACATACTCGTACAATGCATTCATTTACAGTAAAACGCTGTCCCTAACAAATATTCAATGCAAGCACCTTTGACTAAAATTTTAATGCCTGCCCTCTTTTGTCTTTCCACCAACAACGATTTTTTTTAAGTTTTTCCATTCCTCAACTTTATTTCATCAAATTTGTTTAAGAACAAGTTCTTACAAATAAGCTCCTTTTATTGTTTTCGAAGATTCTCTAACTCAATTTACATTTAAATATATTGAAAAGATATTGAAATGCTTAAAAAAAGTTCTATACAGCCTCATAGATATTAATCACAGAATCGGTGTATCATACCGCACCTGAAAAGATATGGTTTAAAAGTGTTCTTAACTTTATTCTCCTATCAATTAGCTACACAAGAATAAACAAGTATACACATCCAAGGAACATATTTAATATAAATAAATTCAAGCAATTTAATTTGTCATCCAAAGGTCTTAATTATTGAAAATTATGGCATTGGTATTTGGAAAGCCTCTAGAGTTTTTAGAAAGTATTAGTTGTGTTTAAGCATAAATATATTTTATTTGCAGGCTATAACCTTCCTTGGCCCCCGACAGCATAAACATTTTTTACATCAAACCTTCCTTGTTTGAAAACTAGATTTGAAAAAACCTAGCACAGCCAATCAAAGCATTAGTTCGATCTGACTAAGCCAGTTAATTGAATGCCTGATATAAATTTTGGTAACTGTTGAACAGGCGTTCAGCTGAGTTGCTTTCAGAGAAATGGATACTGAAACTTTTATATTTGAACACACCTAAATATTAAATATTTAAATAAATATGAAGATTCTTCTTTGGGGGGTTTGACTGTGTAGATGCGTGGCATCGTTTGTTCAGTCTGCATAATATGAAAATTTATGTGCGGAAAGGATTGAAAATAAATTTATGAATTATATTGGTTAGAAAATTGCATCTACTCAAGGATATCCTTAATGTTTATAGGATATGCATACGTCTTGCTGTCATTGCCATTGTT
Organism: Scaptodrosophila lebanonensis; assembly: GCF_003285725.1. Taxonomy (NCBI): domain Eukaryota; kingdom Metazoa; phylum Arthropoda; class Insecta; order Diptera; family Drosophilidae; genus Scaptodrosophila; species Scaptodrosophila lebanonensis. The sequence continues at coordinate 624,215 of NW_022060589.1, read as the reverse complement.
ATGCAGTATGCGCCGAGCCCATTTCCATGCCTTGCCCATTTGTAACAACAATGCCACCGGTACTGCTGTTGTTGTTCTTGTTGTTGCAGTTGTTGATGTTGCCGTTCAATTTATTGTTTGTTTGATTTGCATTGTCCAGCAGGATGACAGTGAACTGTGAAAGGCTGAGGCAAACAGCTTATATCCTTCAACATGCATTGCCTTAAGCCCCGCAGCCCTCTTCCTCTGCCCAGCACCATATCGCTGCTCCATTCCTGTTTCCTCACTGATACGTGTATACTCGCTTTATGCCATTTAATCAGCGATAACACCAGCAATTTGAGCTCTAAGTGCTTTTCAAAACACACACGCACACACACACACACACACATACATTGCCAAAGTACAGATACAAACACCACCGCAAATAAAAATCTTAAAAATAAGTCAACATATAGATGAACACGTTATAGAGCTCTCTTGCGCTATGATGGGCCCGTCTGTGCTTATCATAAAAATCCAATAACTGCTGCTACACATTTCAAATGATGCCAAGTCAATGACAGCAACAACAACAACAACAACAACAGAAGCAGCAACATGCATCTTTGGCCTTTTACGAGAGATTGCCACCATCGTCTATAGTCCACCCTCTGCCATATAGTTTACGACTCTTGATTTTTATACACATATGCTTGTGAGTTGCCCGATGTGCGTGTGTGTGTGTATGTGTGTCTCTGTTTGGCTGAAAATCTGTCAAAGTTCAGTTACATGATTTGTAAGAACCATGGCGGACACCTTTTTGGTGCAAAAAAAAAGACGAATGTGGGGTGGATGGTGGGTGTGGGTGTGGGTGTGGGTAGCAACATAATAAAAGTTTCTTGACACGTTTATGTTTATCACTGAATTTCATCAGTAGATCAAATGGCAACAGTCAGCACTAGCTTGAGTGATTGGTGGCCCTCCATAGCAGCTTATTCTGGCAAATACGAGTATGTGGTGTAGTTTGTGCTTGCTTGGGTGTGTGGTGTGGCGGAGACACAGAGTTGGAGCAGTGATTTGCAGAATCCCTCAAAGTTAGTCCAAGAAGGGACACTACACAAATACTACCACTTTATATAAATAAATATGCCAAGCTTAACTTAAACTAGAAAAGAAATTGAACCAATGAAGGCATGAAACATGGAGCTTACGTTCGATGTGTTATGTATGTATATACAAGTATGTATGTATATGCTGTGGACTCGCCCTTCCAGCCTTGCTTACCATTGCAAAAAAAAATTCCAAGGTAGTAGTTACATATGTATGGATGACCGTATTTCGAAACCCCCACACAGCATGCGTTTAATTATTAAAGCTATAATTTATTGATAAACATATATTAATAAATAAACAAATCATATATTTATCTAAACATAAAACAAAAAAATGAAAACAAACAAATGCTGTCTTAAACTCGAATTCAATTTAATTCTTGTTGCACACGCAAGCAAAAGAGAAAATAATAATAATTCAGGAGTATCTGTTATTACAGCGTAAAAGAGAGTTCATAGAAAAGAGCAGAAAAATAACCTGCCTAATCAGTAATCTGCTGTCTCCGCTCTCTAATCTGCCTATGCAAAGAGAAATCACTGCCAACGGTAAATCTGCCGTTATTTTTGAGATGTTGATTCGTTTCTGTGCTAAATGCAGAAGCTTGCGGACTAACATTAATAATGTACATACATACATACATATGTACATACATATGTGCATACAAGGCCACTGACTCTTTCCAGAGTCAGATTTTTGCCAATCTTAATGTTCCAAGAAAACAAACCAGAAGGAATGCTAGAGTCGAGTGCGCTCAGCACTTAAATACCCTTTACCCACTCCCACGAAAACTAAATATTTTACAAATATTTATAGTTTTTTTTAAATTATACTAATTAAATAAAAAAAAAATAAAATCACGTACTTAGAGTCGTACAGTTTCAATATAATACACTAAGCTAGTACACCCGTTTACCCTTTGGGTACAGGGTATACAAAGGCTGCATGACAGCCTTTTATATTATTACAAGAATCAACTTTAACTTGAAACTAACAATCTGATAAAGTTCTCTGGACTGTCAAAGTTATTATCGAACTCGCTGTAACACACACATACATAAATACTTAAATACGCATAAATCCATTGCATTAAATCGAACATCAATAAAAAAAAAGGTTCGATGTCATAGCTCAGGTCAGTTGAACTACTTGTAGTATTGTTTTTAGCTATAGAAGTAAATTGTATTCTTTAAAAACACATCCAGAACATTAGCACGAGCACAAAAATAAGCAGAATGCTAACTTTAATCTTATGAAATCATCTCTCATAAGAAGAAAGTGACAATTTTCTAATAAAATCCAAAATATAGTATCACAAAAAGTATTAAAAAAAATAGAAGCGACGCTCGTTCTTCTCAGGAGCAAATATTCAATTCAATATTCAACTTGCACATACAGGTAGTAAAAAAAAAAACACCTACCACTAGAACGATGGATCAAAAAATAGTTCCGCTAGTAAGTTTTTCTCTCAACCGCACTTAGGTAAAAATATCAAAGATATATCCAGAGTATATTAGTTATACAACTCCCATTACAATAATCACTTTATAAATGTATGATTTGAGTGTGAATATTAAAGCAATTGGTGTTTATTTTTGAAAAGCAGCGACAACTCACTGCACATGATAATTACCGCCAGCCAGCCCGCCAGCCAGGCGCTCGAAAAAACCAAACTAACTGTAGCTGCAATGTAAATGCCAGCCAGACTGTTGACACTAACTAATGTTATGTAAAAATCAACAACATTTCAATTCAACACCTCAATTATTGTAGCTTCATTATGACAGTCTAATTGCACAATTAAATTCAGAACTGGGTGAAGTTGACTATATAAGCGACAACCTCGACACCAATAGCAACCATTGAACCGCTTAACAGTCCATCAAGAAACACTTTCTCGCAATGCGTCTCTCTCTGATCCTCGCCCTTGCCTTGGCGGTTATTCTCGCCAGTTGTGCCGTAAGTAGACGAATCGAAAGCATTTATCCTTTAAAGATAATAATCCAGAAATGGTTCTGCAGAATTCAACTGAAGCCAAGCTTAACGTGGGCAATGAAGCATCCCATCATCACTCGACAACTGTGGCCAGTTTGCTGGGCAGCTCACGAATTGCACGGGCTGCTGGGGCTGGGCCTCCTTCAGGCCAACCACCACGAGGACCCCCACCTCACCCACCAAACTCGACAACTTCGGGCTAGGAGCAACGTTGAAGAACCCCGCGATGACAAACTCTTGTTGGACAAAGGCACTTATTACCTATATGGATATATAACAAATGTAGAGTTTCTGCTGTAGCAAATATACATATATACGAGTGCACTAAATACATATATACAAAATAACACAATAACCAAGACTAATCAAGAATTTTCATTAACAAAGCTGAGTTATCGAGCTCATTTTTATCCAGTTTTATCTATATACAAATATTAATTATTTCAGATAAATTCAAGTCGAAATCTCTGTCGTGTATTATATATTTCTCATAGCAGCGTCCCTGCAAGACAGCTACGAAAATGTTATTTACCATATTTATTTATTTATTATTATTAGTTCGTAATGCGACAAGAAAGATTCTTATAAATTAATGCACTAGTCACAAAAATTCAATTTCCTTAAATAATATGTAAAATGAAAGTGATTTGATAGTAGGCTAATCTAGCCCATTTTATTAGACACATTTTATTTATTCGTAAATTTAAATTAATTTAACCATAAGTAGGCAATCGGTATTTCCTAATCCAAACATTCTACTAGGACTATCATAATCGGACAGCTTAAGAAGTACGAAGCATTAAGTTAGTTTTCCTCGGCGAGAATAAAGGCCGTCTGTTGATTCAATGGTTTCTATTAATTTTGCCTTGGGCAGGAATATAATTCCAACTGCAGCTGAATGAATGGTTGATCTTGAACAAGCTTCTGATAGGTACCAGCTTTCCTATTTTTCAGTTTTTGTTGTTGTTGTTGAGATCTTGATACACTCTTAAAATTTGCTTCATTTTTGCAACAATTCTATTGAAGCTTAATAGTTTAAATATGCTTTTATCAGAGAATTTGTAATACATCTTTCTTTCTTGCACGTATTTTACTGAATCATTAATATTTAGTATTTTTCAAGTGATTAATATTTATTTTATGAATTCGTAGCAAATGGGATGCAATCGCAGCTAATTCGTTCGGTTCAATTAAATGCACTTCAATGGCTAAAAAATGAAATACAATTAAAAGATGGGTCAATGTTTAACAACAATGTGGCAATAATTATTTAGAACCCTGTGTCCAGCACCAACTATAAGAACAATAAGGGAAATTAGGCAGATATCAGCAATCAAAAGTGTGGCGATCTGATAACTTTGTAGCAAAACTGAAAAACTGCCATACATTAGGTTGAAAAGACAAGATAATGAAATATATTTACAACAGTAAACCCCAAACCTAATAGCAATGCATTGCCGACCAAATATGCAGTGAATGAATAATTAGTACAGTAATTTCCCACAATACGAAATTAGAGGCAATATGACTGGACCAGTTGGATTTTTCATTTATTTATTCATGCTGCAAATGTTGCAAAAATAAACAAAGCACCACTGACACTAAAAACCAAATATAAAGCATGCGTGCATCGGTCATTAGCGGCTTAGTTGGTGAGAAATCATAGAGCAGAGGTGACAAAATGCGTGGATCCATCCGAATCGGTCTAGTCGTGCTCTTTTCGATGCTGGCCTTCACAACCATGTGGACAATGGGGCATGGCTTTGTTCTGCGTAATCACCATCCAATTGTTCCAGTCGATGCCGTTGCGGCTCGACACACAGATCACGCGGACTGTGTACGCATTACAATCGTCAAACAGCCCTCAAGCACAACAACTACAACTACAACAACGACGACCACAACAACAACAGTCGCACCAAATACAACACAAGCCGCGACATAAGGCCTTTTGTCAAAATGTTTTATAATTCTCCGAATATATTTTAAAACAAGAGAAAATGTTGATTTTGAAAGTCGCTCGCGACCGAATATAAAACACGCTATTGCATCCAAAAAGAATATTGTGTCTTTACAAAAGTTATAGTACATACTTGTACAATACTTGTAGTTTATTCTCTAGTTTTTGGATAATTGTTTTCTTTCGATGTAAATGAAAAACCAAAAATTAGTCCCGAATAACTGGGCCCTCTTTGCCAAAACAAAAAACATTTAAAAGAAGATCAGTTTTTAAGCATTTCCACAAATTTGATTTCTTAAGAAAGTTGTTCAAAATTTGGACACTTTCATTCATAATCAATAAATCAAAAGAATTGTAAATTGATTAGAAATTACAAAGCTTTAACAGATTTAAAACGACACAGTGGAGCCTGAGTCCTATGGAAATGCATGGCTTGCAAGACTTAGTCAGCATGCTCGATGCGTCGAAATCTTAAAAATAAAATAAATATATTTGATGTTTACGAGTACATCGGCAAGATTTTAATAAAACCCTTTGCGGCCCTGAGGGATAGGAGATATAAAAACCGAATGGCAAGCAAATCGTTGCATACTCTTAGGCTGGCACCCCAAATGCAATTTTGTGCTCCCAGAGGTAATGTAAAGCAGCAGCCAAAACCAAATTCAAGCCAAAGCGAAAACAACCGCACAATGCTCTCTCACACACACACACACACACACACACACACACACACACAGAAACACACACATTCATTTGCACACACATACGTACTAATAACAGAAAAACAAGCTGCCAAATATAATTAAATATTTTATCGCATAAAAGCGTAGGAAAAGTGCCAAAAAGAAACGACAAAGTCCACAATAGTAACAACAAGAACAACAAGTGGAATATGAGCAGCCGGCATGCGTTGCTGACCATTGTGGCACTAAAGCATATAAGGAGGGGTCTACAGAAGGGCAGATGCCCAGGTAGCGATCTCTAATGTTGTTAGCTGACATTGTCGTCGTTACTGCAAAGCTTAAAAAGGGTCTGGGCTGGGATGGGACCATTGCCTGTATTTTTAACACATGTTCCATAAACAATGCGCCCGCAGCTCAGCTCCATCCTCCACTCCACCCCACTCCTTCCCACAACAACAACAACAACATGAACACTTCAACGACCGTCCTGAGCCTGCATTTCTTTGGTTTTGCATTTGCGCTCCTCTGTGAAAATCTTTTGGCCAGCACTGATGGCGGCTGAAACGAGAAGAATAACATCAAGTACAACGCCAGCCATTGTTTTCTATGCCAAGCTGTGCCCGCTCTCAGTCTCTTTTTTTGGACAATTTCCATATGAATTTTAATTATAATTTTTCTATGTTCATTTCCATGAAAACAATCAAAAATGACTTTTGTGCTGGGGTCGTGCAGCCCGCTCAGAACTTATGAGCCACCTTTTTGTGTTAAAGCCGCTGCAAATTGTCACTGGCATTTATGGCCGCCAGGCGCAGTCAGCAGCAGTTGCACTTCCACATAAAGAAGGGAAGGGGATTGAGATGGAATGGAATAGAATAGGAGGGGATGGGCTAGCATTGGATAGCAAATTATTTATTTGAAGCTCAAGTTGTATAGTTTTCAGCATACGCTTCATAGCAAAAGCTCAACAATAAAATGAAGCCCTCTACAAAAGAAAAAAAAAGAATAATTCGTCTGATCGTTATTTTTTAACCGACTTCAAAAAATAAGGTTATCAATTAGTATAAGTATAAGGTTATCAATATAGTATATTAGTATTTATATTGTTTCTACTCTAAATGGATGCTTTATATTTTTACGAAACTGGCTAAATGGATGCTGGAGCTTATTAAAAATTGCTCATTGATTCATTTTTGGTTTGCAAAAAAAACGCTGAGAAAAATGAATGACAAATAGTTCGAGGTATCAGAGTTGCTTTAGCATGACAATGCCATGTTTTTCAAACTATATATCCGACTAATTGTACAATTTGGTTTGCCGAACTCAAATGCCTCAACCTATACAAAATAATTTATGTAATAGAATAGGAGTAACACACAAAAGCAAAAAGGCCGCCGTCAGTGACGACGTAAACAAGTTAACAACGCATTTTGCTATTGTTGTTGCTGCCGCTTTTGCTGTTGTTGTAGTTTGTTGTTGTTGTTGGGCAGCTTCCGCTTCCGACGACGATGTGTGGGCCCATATAGTTGTAGCCAACATATGTATCGCGTCCCATATGTGCCATGTGACGTCTGTTTTTGAGATTTTTCACCTGGGTGTGGTGTGCATCGGGCTTTTGGGATACAAACCCATCCTCCCTCGACCATCCACCACCCTGCCCAGACCAGCTTGTACCAGTACCAGCCTGTAGTACCCATGCGGCCCTGCTCCGAGCACGAGCCGCTGTCATTATGCATTCTGATGACATTTCGCCGCTGTCTTTTGTGCGAGTTTATTTTTGTAGCTGCTAATTAAGAGCCAGCAAACTAACTATGGAAATTCTATACAGCGTATTAGTGAGTTAACCAAATGCAGTTTGAGGGGTTGGAGCGGGCTTGGGGCGTTCAAATGGGGTTGCTTTTATGCAAATAGATGGCGTGGGCATATTATGACAGAGAAAACTGCGTGCCTCTGACATTTTGTTGTTTTTGTGCATGTGTGTGTGTGTGTGTTTGTTTGATGTGGTTTTGTGTGTAATAAATCTGAAAATGCTGATCTGTAAATTCAGACTGATCTACAGAGCTTCTTTTGTGAACTCTCTCAATCTCAGTCTCCTCCTTACACCCAGTCTCCGTCTCTCTTGCCGCTCTGTCTTGGTTTTAAAATAATTTTGCAACCATTTGTCAGCTCATTAACAATTCAATTTGCTGCATAAACGGACCTAAACATACAAATAAATAGCAAAGGAACTACATAGGATAAAAGAAAGGGTTGTTCTATGGAAACGAAAGGAGTGGGTTGCAAAGCCGCTGGGGGTCAGCAATAGTTCGGTGCGGACGCCAGCAAACACATACACGCACTCCCATGGAATAACAGTAAATATTCAATTAACAGTACAAGTAAAACTAATGTGTAACCGTTTGGGTTGTGCCCCAACAACTTAACCCCTTAGCCTCCCCCGGTCAGTTTCGACTTCAGAGTCATGACCACTTGTGCTTGTGGGCGAAATGGGACAGGGCCGAACATGTCGCAGTGTCTACTCGGGGGGCCCTTTTTAGTTTTTTGCAACTTACTTTGATTTGCCGCAGCCACGCTCACACCCACACCCACACCCATACCTATACCCTAAGTTGCGCCCTTCCGAATGGCCATATCTGCAGGCATTTTTTGTAATTACACAGAAAGCACCTTTGAACCCGTTTCCAACTGCAACACACATGAAAAATACATAATTATGAATTATATTTTATTTGAAATATTTACTAAGCTAACGAAGAGAAGGAACTGCTGTTCTGTGGTACAAGAAACTACACTCACGTCGCCGTCGTCGCCATCATCGCCGTCTTGCGTTCCTTTTTCGGCAGCTGAGAGCTCTTTGCTCGACGTCGTTCCAGCCAACGCCGCACGAAGGGCGTCAGTAGACGCGTATCGACTGCATCAAGATTGGTCTCTCCCAACAGCAGGCTGGTGATCAGTCCAATCACAATGGTCACCAGAGCACCCAAGAGCGTAAAGTACAAGTAGGAAATGCGATGCAGCTCAAAGGGAGCAGCAGCTTGGCTAAAGCACAATAAGAAGAGGAAAATATTTAATATATTTTGTTTAGACAAGTCAGACAGTGCATTATGGATGTTCAGAAGGGTTTTCAAAATAAATCCTGCCTGCCGCTTCATCGCTAAGCTGTTACATTGCCTTATTGACAAATAAAAATTGGCCTGCGCTTCTCAGAATCTATACTTTTGGGTAAGCATGTGAAGGCTAAATCAGCTAAGCCTATTAAAAAGGCTTGAATGCCTCAACTACAGAACTTACCTCACAATGCCATCGAGTGGTGAGGTGTTGAAGCTGCGCGGTATTTCGCCAGACCCATAGGTGTAGTTGCAGCCCATTGTAGAGTATGGCTTGCGCGAGTAGACCAAAGTTCCAGTGACCAGATCCCGTTGCGCACTCACACACATCCAGGCCATGAGCAGCAGTGAGCTGAAGCCCCCAAGCAATGCACCCTTGGCGGCTACCCAAGGTATCATAACGCCGGCCGTGAAAATACCCAAAAGCGGTCCATTGGCTACTGAGGATAGTGTTATGGTTAGCTGCAGCACTGAGCCGAGTTTCTCCACAGCCAGAACTAGTGTCACACACAAGGCTCCAAAGACTACAACAACGCTGCGCATGACAAACGATGTTTGCTTCTCAGTGAGCGGTGCGCTGCGGAATGTCTTCACAAAGTCCTCCAGCACCACAGCCGACAGCGAGTTGAGGCCGGTGGAGAGCGAGGAGAGGGCAGCACTGAAAACACCCGCAACAAAGATACCCGGCAGTCCCGGATATGCACCCAACGTTTCCATGACCAACAGTGGCAGCAACTGATCCTTGCGCTGGGCCAGCTTCGTCTCCAGGGGATCACAGTCCGCATAGGTAGCATAAATTAGCAGTCCCGTGTAGCCACAAATCAGAAGAAATGTCAAGACGCCAGCAATGAATGTCCAGATCGCAATGCGAGCATCCTTCAGAGTGGGCAGCGACAAATATCGCTGGATCATATTCTGGCTAATGGCATTCGATTTTAGCCAATGCGCCACTCCGCCCAGCACCAGCGAGTAGAAGGTGTAGCGCTCGGTCAGATCGAAATTGAAATTGGGTGTTTCTAGGCGTGTCGTCTCGCGAGCACGTTGCCACACCACGCTCGGACCGCCAATGTCCAGAGTGCCCTTGACGAGCACCAGTGTCATGGCCCCAAACATAATCAGCGTTTGGATGACATCAGTCCAGACCACTGCCTTCAGGCCGCCAATGCAAGTGTAAAAGATGCAGACGAGACACACAATGGGTGTGACAATGTGTATGTTGACGCCAGTGGCCTGATTGAAGGCTATAGCCGGCACATAAATCACAATTGGCAGCCACAGTAACTGGACAAGAGAATAAAAGCGGAAACACCATTATAAGATGAGAAATTGTAGGAGTTCTTCATTTGCAAGAATCCAAATAACTCAGAAGTCCAATTCCATGTTCTAAGTGAGAAAGGAAAGCCAATTATTGGATTCCTCTTTGATCCAATAGATGGGTTCATAAGGCTTTCAATTTATATCCATAGTTCTTCTTTTTTGCAATATAAGATTAATTACCCAATAATTGCCCAGAATGATAACCATATTCCACGCATCTTTAGATTCATAAAATCACATTTTCAGCATCAATTTTTAATTCCTAAACACGCACAAAACAAACATCAATGAGTGTGATAAGTTTTAGCAAAATCTGGGACTAAATCGACGTGAGTTTTCAGTACTCATTCGCCTTGTCTAAACTTTCTTGATCATACCACAATCTTAAATATCAGCTACTACCTCAGTAAAGCTGGTTAAATTACTTCTTATCTTCCTATCTTCCCTATAGAGCAGCCCAAAACTTACCGAAGCCACTATAAACATTATGGAGCCAAAGAAACGTAAACTTCTATTATAGCGCTCTTCCAGATACTGTTTGAAAAAATAATTGCATTATTGCAAGTCATTGATAGATATTAGACTAGAATCGAACTTACCTTATAGGTGGATATGAGATTGAGCTCATGGAATACCGGCAGAAAAAAGTAATACATGCAGAAGCCCATGAGCACAAGTGATCCCATAATGTACATGTACTGTGCGCCATATAAATAGATTTCGGTTGGCGTGCCCAACAACGTAATGCCAGAAATAAAGCTAATGGAATGATAAGATTGTTAGCGCAAAGAAAGTCCAATTCATATTCCTCTAATCATATCCCATCCCATTAGGCTAACCCTTCCACCAGTGAGAGCATGGCGCTTGACCTTCACAATTCCATCCAATAGAGTGACAACGAACTGAGTCGTTGCTGCTGTCTGGGAGATCAAAGTGCGTTTTATACAATTCAATTAGCACCAATGTCGTTGTCGTTGTCGTTGTCGCCGTCGTGGTCTTTATAAGAGAACTAAGTAGCTACCGGCATAGAAACTGCGCGTCAAAAATTTGAATAGCGCCTCATACGGGCTACGTAACCCACACTTGAGGCGTGGACTCTATATAGTAGTAAGCAGTTACAACGTTGGGCAATATGACTGAACCTCTTCACGTTCCACTTATTCATTATGAAACGTTTTGATTTTGTGCGTTGATAAGCTCAACTGGGAACTACAAATTCTTGACAAGCTGTAACTAGCTGCATGATAATGTAAGTAGATTAAGTAGAACAAACGTTCAGACGGGACGTAAATGAGTGGACTAGTGTAGTGTAGACAAACCATAATTGGATTGAAGAGAACTATTAATATATAAATAAGATATGTGCGCAGTATTCTAATAGCCTAATAATATAATACCCAAGAACAAGAAGCGTTTGCAAACACAGTCATTTATTTGCACACTCCACTTAACAATTTTAACGAGAATTGACATTTCAATTCTATCAGCATTATTCCAATATGAAAATTATAATTCAGACATTTTGAAGACTGAATTTTATATAACACCTAAAAACAAGAAGCATTTCCAAACACAGTCATTTATTTGCACACTCCGTTTAACAATGTTATCGAAAATGTCAATTCTATCAGCATTATTGAAAAGATTCCAATATGAAAATACTATTTCAGGGATTATTAAATAATATCTAAATAAATGTCATCTCATACAATAAGCTAGGGCCAGGGCCTTATCGCTCTCATTAATTGAACCAGCCCATCAGCAATACGGCATAAATAAAACTCTGTTTTGGAAGAAACCTAGACGACACTGATGAAAATTCTAATGGGGATCTCGCGCATACCCATCCAGATCTCTATTAACCAAAGAGTAAGAGGCTTAGGTAGTAATTCTTTTTTATTCTGAGTAGTTCAGTAGCTCGTACAATTGCTTGGATATAGCTTCACTCCACTCCACTCAACAACACAGCGAACTAACTGACTGTCCAACGTAACCTTAACATAACCTTTTCAACAAGTAGTATCCCTCTTTTTTTTGTATGTTATTTAATAAACCCTAAGTGTCTTCAACTCACCTGGATATAAGTGACATTGTTATTGGAAATATTTTCATCTTTCTGCCGCCGACCAAATAGGAAGCTGCACTATTGGCCGCCTCAGTCGCATCACCACCACAACTAATCCGGGCTTTGGACTCGCGTCGCAGCTGCAGGCAAAAGTGTATGCCAATGGCTGCACATATGGCCAGCATAAGGCAGAAAACCAGATAGTCCGGCCAGCCGAAGCTTTGCAGACTGGCGCGCAGCTCCTCCACGTGCATGGTGACTGACACACAACAAAAACACACAACACAACACAAACAAAACAAAACAAAAAAATGCAACTAAGACCGACTACCGCCTTCACAGGCTGATCAATCTGTCGATCTATTTATTGATCGATCAGCTGGGCTATACTATTTTCCAGCGTCAAATTGCTGGACTGATTGACTGCGATTGCTAAGCTCGGAGTAAACCGGAAAACGTTGTGATCGTGTCGGTGTCGGTGTCGGTGTCGGCGCCGATGTTCTTGTTGTCGTCATCTGTCAGACTGCCAGACAAGCCACCGCACTGCTGTACGCATCGAGAGTAACTGCCAGCGATTCGTCCCACATACATGACTTTTCGTTTTAGGTTTTCCTTCTTATTTACAGCTTGTTCTGGTCTCCAACTAAGTGATGAGCAAACGACCGACAGCCCAGTCGAAAACCCAGCCCCCCTGCCTCTCTCTGCCCCATAATCGCATCTGCCCCTGCCACACTTACATTTTGAGCTTGATTTAGATTTGTTTTATCATTGCGCTGATGCCCCGTCTCTACCGGCACAGTTTTTGTGTTGCTGATATTATTATTGTTATTAATAATATTATGACACTCATACATCCATGCCGACATCGGCTATTTGGCATGACAAGCGGCTCAGCGGCGAACTCCAACAGCTGACACTCTGTCCAGTTTCCAATACGTTCCAGCTGATTTTCTAGCTATAGCTAAAGACAATTGCCGCCAACGCCACCAGTCGTATTTTGTTTTTGCTTTTTTGTTTCCTTCTCCAAATAAAGATCCAAATTGTGGGGTGCCATATAGGATAGTGCTGCATTATATACTATGTACATACATATATAATAGTAGTTGCTAGTCGTGCGTGCAAAGTGACGACTGCGTGTAAATTAACTACATAGATTAAATTAGTGTGCAATTTGTGCCCGCTATTTTTTTATATATTTTTTTTTTGTCTATATTTATAGCTGGCGGCGTAGAAAATGTGTTTGGAAATAACTAGGCCGCCAGTCAAGGGACTGAAAGAGAGAGAATGATGAGAGAGAGAGAGAGAGGGCAACAGCAGAAAAAAAAGTTTGCCCCAGTTGTGCAGATTTCAAAATTGTAATTACATCAGTGCCATACATAGACTAGTACATACATATGTAGTTGGCATACAATGTAGGAAGTAGTATGTGCAAGTAATATGATTTATCCTGCGATTGTTATAGGCATTACAATGTGCCTTACTTAAATGAGATAGCTCAATATACTATATATCCATGGCATGGCATGATCCACCTTCTATTGTTCAAAAAAAGCTTAAATGAATAAAACAATTGTGAGAACGGGAAAAACCACACATGCTAAAAAAAACATACATTCATAAAATACACATAGGGATTCGCTTTTTGAGGTGCATATTTTATTCATTGAAATATCTAAGCCAAGACAAAAAAAAAATTCATTTTGCATACTACAAAACTGCTAAACGCGATTTAGCGAGCCGAGCCGAGCGAAGCAGAGCTGAGCCAACTTTTCAGGAAGGCGTCTCATTTCTAAAACTCATTCATGTCTGACAGAGCTCCAGCATTATCGTTGTCACCGCCCAGCACATCAGAGGAGCTCACCTCGGCTATAATTTTCAAAAGAGACTTGGGTAAATGAAATATGTGAGCTAAAAACTATGTACTCACCTGCTCCAGCACCAGTCATGGCCAGTATAGAGGTACTCAGCTCCTTCAGCGTGCGTTCCAACTCACCATACTTGGCCAAGTCATCTGGCGAGGGGGCAGCCAAAGAGCTCGCGGCCAAACATACCAGCACGATCAGTGCAAATGCAATCAAATTATTCGCCATTGTCACAAATCACAACACCAACTGATTGAGTGTCCACTCTGCAGAGGGGGTTTTATAGCGTTCAAATTCTAGATCAATATCGCGAATTCTAATGGACCCGACGATTCGTTCTGCACAATTTGTTCCCCTAAATGTCAGTTGGACTGATGTGGCGTTTAAGCGCTTCAATAAACCGCAAACGATCAGACAATAAAAAATGTAAAAACGTGATCAAAACAACAATCCGGAGCTACGGATTAATTTTACACTGAAAAACTTTATAAATTAATACAAAGATTTATGTAACATACTCTTACCAATATTAGTGCATAAGGCGACTGCAGATGATATGTAGAATACGTATATGTACGACTCAAACTAATTTTTAAAAACTTAACAAAAAATTGATTCGAACTACATTTAAATCTAATAACGCCTTCGACAAATCCTACCTAACGAATGCAAATATAATTATTTTTTAATGAATTCTTAAATAGATATGTAAGTGTAACAAAAGCATTTGATTAACTAACACAAGTTTAAAATAAAATAAGGAGTGAATTTAATTAATTAAGTTCGATGCGCACTCTTTCTATGAAAGTTTTTTGTGGCACTGAATCTGTATTCAAAATTCATTTCATTTATTACCACCGTGTAGTTGTGTGTTGAAGAGGTGCACCAAACTTATGGCACTGGAAATTAATAAAATCATGCAATACGAGTAAAACGAGTAAAATATGACATAGTTTTTAATCGTGTATCTGTTCCTCATAGAGAGAATGGTCGTGTAAATTGGCTTTTAAGTTTTAATAAATACTTTCAACTTCTTTCTTTCTGCTTTCTTTAGTGCCAAACAAATACCAAACGATGCAACATACTACTTGATTATATCGTACAGGTTTTTAAATTGACAATGTGCCATATTTTGTGAGTTTGTTTGAATTTTTGGTCCGCTGGAATTTTTATGGCCAGCCTGCAAGTATGCTTCAAAAATTGTTCACCCCTTTGAGTTCGACTGCCGAGTTTTTTGTCATTTGACAGGCTGCAATGCAAAATGCTTCTTCTCCTCTGGAATCGAGCATATTAGTTAAGTATCTCACTATGTGTCACAAGGAAGGTAGCATCATAGATGGAATATAATATTTACCACAATGATCAGCTTTATGGGTTCAATATCAAAGGTACTGCAGATCACAAAGTTGTTGTGATTTCTAAATAGCTTTTAGAAATAAATATGTTTCTTGTTTTCAGTAATTTCAGTCTATTATCATATAAATGTTATTGAGAAGAACAAATATTTTGTTACTCAATTGTTTCTGATTCAATTGTTATTATTTTTTACTTTTTTTTTAATACCGAACTTTCAACTTGTCCGATTAAAAACAACCCTCTTGCATAGCTATTAACATGTTAGCTCACAAATATTATAGAGCATACCAAATTCGACAGCGCTCGCATGTAGTTTGCTATCTTATTTTCATATGTATATATATACGCACACACACACTCATACAAATGTGCATACATACAGAGGCATGTTCTTTCTGCAGTTGCCATTGCATTTCGTATTAAGTGTTTGTGCATTTTTTTTTCTCGCGAGCTTTGCTGCTGCAGTAGCTGCAAAAAGCGTCTGCACTTTTGTGGCAATCGAAGCATAAAATGAGCAGCAAGTGCCACTACACACACACACACATATATGAGCAGGTGCACACGCTCACCCACACAGGCGCACACATGCAGCTGAGTGCCTTCAGCATGTCTGCATCGCGTGCTGTGGGTGTGTGTGCGTGGCCTCTTGTATCAAAATCAAAAATTTCTATACGACGCACGCTGTACACGCGCTCTGCTGTGTATTTATTTCTACATATGATGTACATGCATATTTACACACATACATACATATACTTATATATTTTTTGCACGCTACTTTACAAATGAATACTACAAATACTTATTATGCGCTACATGAGCACGGGCATGTGTCATATTTGTAGAGATTCGTGCATTCGCATTGACAGAGCTTTAAAAAAATACGCTTTTACTGATTTCAATTTAGTAATATTTTTAATATGGTTACACAAAACCTTTGGAAATCCAAATTTTATATAGCTTTTGAGTACGAATTTCGGCATTACGACTTAAATAAAAGAGCATATAAATAGTTTCGTTCCCAACTTCAAAACGATAATGAGGCTGAATATCTAAAGAAATTGAAATATTTTTCTTATATATTAATTCGTGAACTTCTACATACTTTTTGACATGAAAGCAATATCCGCTTTAGACGAATATAAATCGACTAAATCGGATATATATTGTAGAAAGAAGTAAAAATGATTTGAAAATGTCAGCGGCATAGCTCTACTTATATTTCGTTTAAATATATATTTTGGCGACAATTTATTAACATGGATTTGGGGTCCTATTTTGAATTTAAATTTATATTATCTCTTACCTTCTCACTTCTATCCTTTTCCTACTAACTTACTAATACTGGAATATCAAAGACAGTACTAGTGGTGTAACATTTTCCCACACTCTACCAAATACGTTGATATCCTTCTTAGCCACACTTTTATCTTCGAAATAGTTCTGTCCATATCTATCTATAATAAATTTGTTGTATAATATAATTATATTGTATTATTAAATGGTAAAATATGTATCTACTATTCAAAATTAAAATGTGAAGTCGGTGGAATGTACACCTTCAAGGATATGTCTTGCTTGTCACTCCCCATGACAGTAGAGTTTTCGACATTTCGTGTAGCACCTGCAGTGCTTATATTTTTTATATCTTTCTGATTTAGCTGCCTGATTTTTTATATATGTATATGTATATGTATAGTACATATATATTTACTTTTGCCGGCTACCCAACGGCAGGCAGCAGTGCCAACGGCAAATTAATTAATTCCAGTGGAGCGATTTTTCAAGAAAAAGCCCTTTTTACACATTTAACACGCAGCGCTGCAGAGGTGTGTGTGTATGAGTGTGTGTGTGTGTGCTTATGCATACGCATACGTGTGAGTGAATTCATGTGTGTGCGTGTGTGCTTACACTCAAAACGTTTTTGCAGGTGTTGTAATATTATTTGGAATTATGTAAGTTGGTTTTTTTTTTGCCTACACCGCCATTGCTAGAATGCTATGAAAATTATTTGCTTTTTAATTTTGTTTCAAGTTGCATATGTCTCTCGGTCGCTACGCACACATGCCCATACAAATACACAAACACACACACGCGCACACACACACACACACACACACATACAGTGTCTGCGATGTCTGTGTGGGTCGTTGCTGGCGGTTTGTTGTTTATAGCTAACTTTACAGTTGAGGAAGCATTTCTAAAGTGGTTTTAATTAGTTGCCTGCCTGCCTACTTGCCTACCTGAAGGCTTAGTGTTCGGTGTTGCACACCTCGGCATGACCAGCCCTATACTATATACTCCTACATATGGCCCCTTTGTTGCACATATTTGTGGAAATCATTATCATGAACACATCATGTTTTTTCTGACAGCTATGCTTTGCAAGTACTTAGATTTGGAATGTTCAACAAGGACTGCTTAACTGTCACAAAAGCACTATTATTGTTGATACATTTTGCACCAAACAGAAAAAACAAACAAATTACTAAAAAAAAAACAAGAAAGGAATGCTAAAGTCGAGCGAGCTCAACTCTTAAATACCCTGTACCTCCCACCAAAAAGGTAAATGAGAAATCACAATAAAAAAACAAACTTGATCTGCCTAGGGCTCAGGGGAACCTGGATACCAAGTTTGGTAATTCTAGCTCTTGCACCTTCTGAGATCCTTGCGCTCATACAGACGGAGAGACAGTCGGACATGACTATATCGACTAGGCTTGTCACCCTGATCACGAATATATATACTTTGAGGGGTCTGCCACGCCTCCTTCTTCTCTATGTTACATACATTCGCACAAAACTAGTACACCCTTTCACCCTTTGGGTACAGGGTATACAAAAATATAAGTAATTTCATAAAAGTTGCCGCAGGTGTGGAAAAACGATTAAATACATAGGTTTCTGGAAAAAATCGAAACACGATTTTCTTTCCTTCATGACTGTACTAATGACTATGCATACAAGTACATATATTAAGTGTATTTGAGCATATTTGCAAAACTTTTTTCGAGAAACTACGTAAACGAATGATAAATAAATGAGCTATGTTGTGAGAGTATTGTACGCACTCATATATCTAGTTAATGGAACTGTGATTTGACATTAGCTTTCTAATAAAGTGTTGCTCTATATTATAAATGACAGCCTCCAAGTTTTTGTGCAATTTGAGAGACGTGATAAATTTTGAATATACATTCTCTCTCTGCAGCAACATTTTAAGCCGCATCACCGGGCTTAATATTCAATCCCATGATTCTAGCATTTAATTGATTGATCAAGGAACGCATTATTTTTGCAGTGCAGTGGATTATGTTTATTATATATAGTATATATATACATATATGGCATGCCAAGGGGATTAAGTGCAATAGGCCTTATAGTTAAATCGCCGCCGAATACTGGGACTGTATTTAAGCCTTGGGAGTAGTTGTTGTAACACTTGTTCCAGAGGTGCAGACAGAGCAAATACCTATTTTATTTGAATTTTTGCAAACTGACTCAAGAGCTTTTTCAATGGCAATGGCGCTAGGGCCCTATATAAAGGAATTAAAAATAAAATGGCCCATTTTAAGAAATTATTTTTATTACTCACTTTTCCGAGTTTGCATAGATTATTAAGGCCTGGTATAGGTATAAGTATATTATTGCAATATTCTGCAAGTTTTTCCGGATCGCAGGTAAACGATCCAGCAGCACCATTATCCGACTCAGTGGCTCCCGGAGCAGACATAACTGACTGTAGAATACAGAGTACAGCCAGCACCAGGATGGTGGATCGAAGTGGCTTTAGATAGTACATTTTGCTATTTAGTTGTTTCACAAGTTGGCTGTCAAGAAACATGCCTTTGTTTTTATATGTTTTCTTCAGCTGTATTTTTTGATTGTCGTGCATTGAGTTAATTAGTTCAGCACGTTTCTGGATAATAAGTTTAAAATGGGTGCTCGTAAAAGAGTTTGCGAAGAATCGTGTTACACCTAACATTTCAGATTATGAATAGTTATTGCATTTGATTTGTACTATTTCAAATTTAGCGAATATACTATATGTTAACCAACATTTTCATGGCTCTTTTATTTTCCATGGTAAAAGTATTATTTTTTTATTGTATATTTTTATTTGAGAAGTTTATTCATTTGGCAAGTGATCTCGATTTGTGAAATGGATTGTTGGAAGTGTTATTAGCTCATCACATAAGGGTCTAGTTTCTCATATGTTTTCTTGTTATCTGACATTCTGAAATCCTTCCGCAAGCCTATGTAAGTGCTCATTTGGCTTGTACCTCCCTCCCCCTGCCTCCATTCGCTTGCAATATTTATCAAGCACGTTACACACCCAGCTATATATTAGCGGCTTTAGAGGGCGCGTCAACATCATCGGTGGTTTCTGCTAGGGTCAGGTCATACCCATCATCATCATCATCATCATCATCATCGCCATTGTCCCCGTACATTTAGTTGGCCTATGCGTGGACTCTAATTACGTCGCATTGTCATAACAAAATTGAGCGCATTTGACACGCAATTGCCCCACAGTTGGAGGTGCCGGTGACATGTGAGATATGTCCATATGAGTAGTGGATGAGTGGATGAGTGAATGGCATGTGTGGGTGTACGAGTATGTAGATGCAAGACACTCGGACTGTTGCATCAGTCAGGCCGTCCAACTAGATAAGAATTAATTGTTCAATGGCACGCATTGCACTAAATATGCGTATTTGAATATGTCACTAGGGGTGGGGCCAGGGCTTCGGGTCTAACGTTTTGACTTATGCCATGCGCGCCGTCATTTGGCCAAACACGCGCGCGCCTTTCGCCCAAACTTTTAATCGGATAAAATTCATAATTATTGTTATTACTGTCATTTTTTCTAATGACCTGCTCGCGAATTGCGTGTACTTTTCTATTAAGATGAGCTATCAAACGCACTTTGACTGCCCGCGACGTGGTCATCGTTGTTTGCTGTTAATGCTGTTGTTCTTATTGTTGTTGTTGATGTTGTTGTTGCCATCAGCACGGTCATTGTTGGAGTCGTTGATTTTTGGTTACGCTTCACATACTACTGCTAGTTATATATTTGGTTGGTGGTTCCTGTGTGGTTTCTGTATTTGTTTTGTTTTATTCACATTTGCAGCCAACGTTGAACACTTCCCCTCCCACGAAAAGGAAAACTCACGCGTAAATTATGTAATTAAAATTCCGCACCTTAATTCAGGCAATTTATTAGACGAGCTTTTGACTAATTGGATAACGATCTTTAACTATGAGCACTAAATGGAGGATACAATGTGCTTATAGTACTCACATATACACGAATATATAGTATGCCAGAAAGGGACACAGGCCGGGGCGCGAATGCTTATGTGAAGTGTGGAGGATGGGTTGGAGTAGAACTTATGAGTTCATTCCTAGGCCATGATGATTGCATATTTCGATAAGCTAAAGCAAACTAATTGAATTTTTACAAGAATGTACTGCTCCACTTAGTTTCAAGGCAAATCGTTTTGGTGAAACTATATATACAAAGGAAATAAGGCATGGCTGTTTGCCAGGATGACAACTACTATGTAGGAGGCAAGATTTTTTCTAAATCAATGCAATATATGGGAAGTGCTCACAAAATTTAGGAAGCGATAAATCGTTTCTTCGGCGACTTTATGATATATTTAGCCACCTAATTGAATGGTGAAAGACTATAAGTAGGAACACGCCCGACAGAAGCAGGCATGGCAGACTCCATCTTATGATCACAACAACGGGATAGATACACAAGTATACATAAGTTGTCATTTGAATAGTTGTATAAATACCGATAATTGAACTATTATATATTTTCTTTTCTATATTCAAAGCGAGTTCACTAACTCATTAATTCATAAAGGGCCGATCGCTACAAAAATCCCTTTTAGCATGATAGCTTTTATGTTTTAAAAAATACTGTCAATAAATTGATTTTATGATTTATTTATACGTTTTCTTAGCGCCTTTCTCTAATTTGATGTGTTGTCAAAATCGAATACCGTATATCTTCTATATCTATACTGGCCGTAGAAATGACTTAATCAACCACGCTTATTTTAGTTGAAGTCGAACTTAAGGTACATTTACTTTTCAACATTTGTTATACATTCAACAAAACAATTGGTTTCCATTATTTTGAGAATAATAATAAAAATTCATTTAATTTAATTGCTACACGTTTTCTTGTCGATGCAAAAAAAAATAAATTTCTTGCATTAACGAAAAACACCCAACATTTTCAAGCCATTTAAGAAGATAAAAGAATTCAGCTTGTATTAATATTATATTGTTGG
Source organism: Scaptodrosophila lebanonensis (assembly GCF_003285725.1). NCBI lineage: Eukaryota > Metazoa > Arthropoda > Insecta > Diptera > Drosophilidae > Scaptodrosophila > Scaptodrosophila lebanonensis. The sequence continues at coordinate 602,488 of NW_022060589.1, read as the reverse complement.
CTTTGGATAAATCATATATGGGACTTACTAGGAAGTATATGTTTCTATATCGACTAAGACGGCCAAGTTGTGGCAAAAATATGAATCATAATTAAAGACGAGAGAAAGTCGGCGAGATGCAATATTCAAAACACCAAGCTTAGATGGAAATTAAAAAAAAAAAAAAATGGCCAACAAATGAATGATATTATCGATTCCATCTTACTGCAAAGCAGAGCCAATATCTGTGGACCAAATTGCACAGCATTATTAGGCATTATCATGATAATCTAGACTACCACTTAGTGGTTCATGCCAGCTTTATTATTTTTGTTATGTTCCAGCTAGCAAAGGAGGGAAAGTGGCTACCCAAGTTCATTATCCATTTGATGTGCCACCTGCTCCACGAACGCTTCAACAACTTTGCACACGGTAATTTGGCAACAACAACAACAACAAAAACTACAACGGCAACAATACAAAACAGCACTCAAATTAATAGGTTGTCTAACACCTGGCCTACCCCTTTGCCTACCCTCTGCGCCTGCTCCATTGACGAAATTAAAACAAAGCAAAAACTCATCGAATCAATTCGAAATGCGCAACAAAAACTGGGCACTCATAACAGTTAACCCGAACAATGGTTTGTTCTACGGGTTTTTCATTCAATTCAATCAGCAACTGCAACAACAGTAACAGCAACAACAACAACAACAACAACAAAAGTAATTTTCATCATTAAAACGAACGAGCCACTATACGAGACATATACGAGTAGTATGAGTCAATATCGGCGTACACTTGTATATGCTGTGGCTTGCTGCCCGCTCATTTATCGGAACGGTGGGGCTGCTGAGGGTTAAGCAGTGTTGAAAGCTTTACAAACAATAGCGACTGTAGTGGTTGAGGTGTTTGTCGAATGGTTGGAAGGGGGCCGCTACTCGGTGCTTTGGCAAATTACGCGGCGTGCTAAAAATAACGCGCTGGTAGGGTCAGAGAAGCTTTTTGGTATGCGCCACACGTGGAGCCCCGACCGGAGCTCACTTCGAGCGCAATTGGCAGCTCATGCGTAGCACGCCACAGCGAATTCCGTGGACTAGAGGGGAGTAGTACAGTGCATTGGGAGGGGGGAGGGGAGGGGCCAGTGCCGTAGTCATCGTCGCCATCAAACAAATGTACAACTATACTCGAATACTCGTAGCTGACCAGTTCAGTTTCGTTGGTCAACGTAAAATGTTGTGAGCCACGCTTTTTGCAATTGTTTTTGGCCTTTTCATATCGTTTTGTGTCATGGCCTCCTTTGGCTGCACATTTCCATTGCTGTTGTTGTTGGCGTCGATGCTGCTGCACGTGGTAAGTATCAGAGACATATACATACATATATACGCATATGTATGTATACTCGCATGTGTGCCAGCTGCCTGCATATTGCAATCACTTCTAGACAAGCGCTCTGGAGTTCATGGATGAGTCAGTGGGCTATGATGAGGCGGCCCATTTGGCGCACAATTTTAACGATGACGATTCAGCCGAACTGCCGGCCACACTGAACGGCTATACACGTGACACCATCATGCATTTCAATCCCAAGAAATCGGATGCCAACTTCCGACAATTATGGGAACGGGTGCCATCGCAAAAGGTCGATGTAATTAAACGTAGATAAACGAAGCTCATTAATTTATAAATTGCATCGAAAGGAGATACAAATAGTCTTACCCTAAATATTGAATCAATAAGGATAAATGACATGTGGTCATATATGATACCATTTTTATTTTTTTTTTTTTGTGTATAGACATAAGAGTTATATTACATTAATGTGAAAAAGCAAGCGCTCAATAAAGGATACTGATATACACATACATATGTACTAATATATGTAAGTACATTTACGCATTTATATGTAAGTACACTTTTTAGTTATCTCAAAATCGCTGGAAACTGCAATCCCTGCAAAAATGTATAAGTCGACGATAGCCAACTAAAAAGCTTTCAAAAATGTTTGCAATATATTAAAAACCAAATCATTTGGGTCTCTGCTCGTCAATCGAAATATTTGTTCTTCATATAAGACTAAAACTTTTCTAAGACAGACAAAAAAAACTTGTCCAATTCTACAAATAGGCTGATGAGACCTCCTTAAAGATTCTCAACTTCTTGACTTCACTTTACAAATCTCAATCTCAGCTGATCCTGCATATTGACATCATAAGAAATAAGCTCGAATCAGAATAAGCGATAGTTGAGCTTAAGCTGCTTTACTCTAATAACAGAGACCTTAAACACGAGCCAGATCTATCTACAGGAAGCTTCGCAGAGTACTCTCCTTTTCTAAATCGCCATATTTCTTATGATTGATTATTTAATGAACATCAATCATCAGCGACTGAGATTTACTTCTGTAAATTAGAGCTTGAAGCGAAAATTGTATTTGATTTGAGGTCTTGCCCTCCACTTTTAATGCTTTGTTTCTTCTGATTTCGCACCTGATTGATTAAGGTGTGTG